>NW_021621323.1:7265139-7312436 GCF_004785775.1 Grammomys surdaster
AATAAAATAAAATAAAATAAAATAAAATAAAATAAAATAAAATAAAATAAAAATTTTAAAAGAGAATGTGCACTGTTCTGGCTTACACAGAACATACAGATCACACCTCTTTCTCTTAGGGCTTTTTAGCCAGCTAGTTCTCTTAGAAACACAGTATGATCAATTACGTTGTGTTATAAAATACAATATTGAGCCAACTGCTGCTTCAGTGTGATTTTTCTTTATGGGAGCAGGTTAGACTTTATTTTTGTTGCTTAATTTTTCAATGTGTTTTTGAAGTGGCCTCTCATCTTCAAAGTGTAAAATTTTTTTGCCTTTTGAAGTTGCATAAATATAGGATATTTAAGATTAGTTTTTCCCACACTGAACCTAGTAGGAAATTAGATTTGTCACTGAAAAGAAAGTGATTTCTCTACAGTGTCCAGTGAACTGAGTCAGCAAGGTGTGTAAATACTGACCTTATTTCTTTTTACAGTGAAGTAAAGCTATATGATGTGCCTACATATATTTTGCCCAGTATCCCTGATTGCCACTCTTTGCCACAGGGAAGTATTTTCCTTTGGGAGGCTCCTCAGATCTCCTCTCTGGATCACTTCCTTCTTTCTTCAGGCAGTACAGGGTGCTAGCTAAGGGGACTCAGCATATTACTCTTAGGTTTTCTAACACACGTATTTGGTAACATGAAAAATGGCTTCTGTTTCCCCATCCAGAGGAGCCTGCATGTATCATTCATCTTTGTGTTTCTAGAACTTACCAGACTCCATCATGCTGAATAAGCATGTGTTGAATAAAACCATCTGTTTCCTACAAATCATGCTGTGAGAATTTAACTGAAAGAAGAGTTATTTAGCTACACTTTACATCACCAATATTTATTGGCATTATGTCCACTGCATGAACCCCAAAATTATTCAAGTGAAAAAAAAAGATGTTTCAAAATATTTTACAGCTAAATTCAATTAATTTTTATCATCTCCTTGTTTTGGGTTATTTGGGCACTTGGAAACAATAAGTGTGTGAGCCATGTAAGAACATGTATTAAAAATGAACTATTATTTTTCTATATTAAATATATCATATCCTTAGATTATAATTGATTTCCTAATAATGTTGTGTTTCTAAAGAAATCAAGGTCAGTCTTAGGAATACAGTAATGAATTTAAAAAGAAAAAACTATTCCTAAAATACTTCCCCAATAAAGACACTATTATTATTTAATAATAAATATATGAATTCATTTAAAATTATGATAAATTCTTTAGAGAAAGTAATCATGTGTATACAGTGGACTACAATCTAAGTGCTCTTGGAGGAAACAATATTCAACTGAAACCTAGAGAATGTCCTGGTAGAAAAGACTTTCACATCACTGCCGGCCCTAGCACTAATGTGAGTGACTAATGAGGAAGAAAGCTGCATGGAACAAACATATCTGAAATGTGTTGTATGGATGAAAAGTTACAAAAAATTAAGTTGGAAAAGTAAGGTGTAACAGGAGTCCCTGTGGTCTTATACATTCTTTTTTCAAAGATCAAACTGTGTTTGATTGACTTTGTTACACACCTTATAAAACCACTCAAAAATTGTAAACAGATTGGATGAGCATGTGTAGTTTAAGAATATCATTTTGGTTCCTGAACAATGAGTTCGAGAACAAGGCTGGACCTAGGAAATGTGGTTGAGGAGATTTCTCTGACAGTCCTGGCACACGGTTGGAGTGTCTGGGAGAATAAGAACTGCGATGGGGTTGGTGAGAAGAAGGGATGACTGATATTTCTAGGGGAGATAATCAATAGAATGTGGTGAAGGATTGGATGTGGGTTAGAAAGAAGAGAGAATGCTCCAGACTGGATCTTTTCTGAATTTGCTCCCTGGATGACTATAGTTGCTGGTCAATATAAATGCTACTTACTGATGTCTGGGTAGTTGCAAAGAGAGGACATTTTCATGCCAGGCATGGAGGGTAAAACTCAGAGGTCATTTTTTTATTTTTATATTTTATGAGTTTAAAATAAGTATGAAAACCTCAAACCAAAGATATGAAGTATGTACCTGGCTGTGTAATTTACAAAGGAAGAACTGGATTGAACCATACATGTTTTCCCATCTTATACAGATAATAATTACGTCAGAAAAGATGAACTAAATCGCCAGAGAGTGAGGATTGAGAATCTGCTCTGACTAGCCCCTCAGCAATTCAGCTATTTGAATGGCAGATAGAAGGAAAGAGTTGAAAGGATATAAGGGAGTAACAGAGGCTGATTAGAAAGTAACTGAAACCTCCCAAGGAAAGTCAATGAAATTTACTCTCCTGTTAGGACAGAACACTGTCAATCTTGTAGAATGCCAGTCAAGCTATTGTAAGGGAAGAACTTACAGTTTCCATGATGACAAGAGACAACCTGAGTAAGAGGGAAAAAGGAATCCACTTTTAAATGACAGTGAGTTTGTTTGCCTATAATGGAGGCTGGAAGCTAGGTGAAGGAAGTGAAATGAAATCAAAGGATAATTTTCTAAAATTATCCATCTTGAACAATACTTGACTGCCACTGTGATCAGCCTACAGGTCCTGGAGCAAAGCTGGACTTCCATGTTTATGAAGAGATTAAGGCTGAAAGCCATTTACAGTTTGATTGAGACCAGGAATTCTTCACTGTAGTGGGATTGGCAAATAAACACTAGAGGGTGTAAGTGGGTAGATTTATGGATGATGCAATGAAAAGGTCTGGGTTATTTCATGTGATGTCATCACGTTTCTTAATGTGCTCTCAGTATGTCTCAAAACACAGATAAGCATGTAGAATATTCCAACAAAGTAGTTGATGAAAGGACAGAAATTGTAAAAAAAACTGTGAATTTACCCAAATTATAAATTTATAAGCAACCACAAGACACAGATTGGGCTTCAGAATCTAAAGGAAGTAATAAGATACAGGTTACACAGGCAACTGTGCAACGTAACAGGTAACAGAGCACAGCTTTAGCATGCTAACGGTTGGATTTTTAGTATTTTGCTAATAGGGAAGGATTGTTACTTATCTGCATCATTCACTGTACTATATCTCAAAAACCTTCAAAAATCATTTTAAAGCATCAATTTTCTTTTGTAGAATGTGATACTATGTCAAAATAATTTATTTGTGCACCAAAGTATGTGTGATTCAATGTACATATTCTATGTCCCTATATTTCATGTCCCTTTCTCAATAGCAACAAAGATAGAAAGAAAGACTTATTTTATCCTGTAATGAGTGAAAAAGAATTCATCAGAGGAACCTTGGCATTTTAAAACTTCTCAGATCAGGATCACTGTTATTGAATACCTCAAAACGCAAAAGCAAGGTGCATGCTGATTGATACTTGTCTCTGGAGGCAGGAGGAATTCTAGACTTGGAAAATTAGGCAAGTGAAATGTAAGTTGATAAAGTATTGATTGAATAATAAAATGACAAAATATTGTTACTATTTGTAATTATGGGCATGTGTGTATGAGTGTAAGTGCCCTCAGTCCAGAGGTGTCATACTCTGTGTAGCTGGAGTTGTAGGTTGTATGTTGTTAACCATGGTTAATTCCAGTCCCCAAAATAAGTGTCTTTAAGAGTCAAAAAGTGCAAGGACTCAGTGGATATTCAATTGCTAAAACTATATATAGACCAATTGATTAGTATAAGGCACAACTGATTAGAATCACTCTCTATTTGTATTTAAGATATTTGTACTGACGTGTGAAACTTGTCTAGGAAAAAGCCAAGATAATCAGTCTACTTTAGATGTACTTTGTAAAGTCATTAATGACAAGAGGAAAAATCCTCTGCACTGACAGTTCTAGAAACACATCTAAGCTATCCCATACATGTTCTCCATACTATGTCAGAAAAACTAGAGCATATCTAGGAGATTAAGTGCCACAGAATCACGTGGATTAGAAATGTCAGAAATTAGATAACTTGAAGATAATTTTGGATATCTGGATCCTAATAATGGCAGATTAACATATAGTTAATATGTATAGTATATATTATACATATAAAATATAGAATATCAAACATAGTTCATACTGAATAGCTTGTTAGTCTGACACATATATACTTATGTATATGGCTCTATGTATGTGTTTGTATACATATAAAATTACTTGTTTAACTTGTGTTGATTATTGCTTATACACTATGGAGTCAAGCTTACAATGTTTTCATCTTTACTAAACATGTACAAACTTACTTTGTTTTTCTTTCATTATTGCTGGAGCAATATAATATAAAAATTATTTCTGTAGTATTTACATTTAATAGGCATTATAAGTGAGTGATTTAAGGTGTAGAACTTGATGGTTATAGATTATATAAAATACAATATATTTTACATAGGGGATTAGCTATTTGAAGCTTTTGGTAATTATAGGGTGGGGTCCTGGTACTTATCACACATAATACATAAGTTATATTAGTCAATCTTTCGCTCTCTCCCCCTCTCCTTCTTCTTCCCCTCTCTATATACACACAAAGATACTCACATACCTATATAATGTGCACACACATACACACATATAAAACATTAGTTGCTCCTTAAGGATGACAGAGTTCATAGTTTGAGTCTATTAATTTAAAGGGTTTCAGGAAAATCCTTAGATTTTCTCAGAAAGTGTACACACTAGAAAGAAGACCCTGTTCTACATTATTGAACTTAAAGTTCCGAGAAGAAGGTATATTCTTTTGTTTTAGTGTGAAATATTCTGTATATATCTGTTAAAACAATTTGTTTTATAACCTCTGTTAGTTTCACAGTGTCCTTTAGTTTCTGTTTCAATGACCTGTCCATTGGTGAGAGTTGAGTGTTGAAGTTTCCCACTATTATTGTTTGGTGTTCAATGTGTGTTTTGAGCTTTAGTAAAGTTTCTTTTATGAATGTGGGTGCCCTTGCATTTGGGGCATAGATGTTCAGACAAACTTAGATATTCAGACAGACAGACAGATAGATAGACAGACAGACAGACAGACAGACAGACAGACAGATAGATAGATAGATAGATGATGGATAGATAATAGGTGATAAATAGAAAGATTATTATTTTATCAATGATACAGAAATTCTCGATTGTGTCTCTATATACAGTCCTCCCTATGCATTAGTAAGAGTTGATTCCAGGATCCTTCACAAATATATGTATATGTGTATGTGTATGTGTATGTGTATGTGTATGTATATGTATATGTATATATATGTGTGTGTGTGTGTGTGTTTGTGCTCTGTGTGTGTGCATGTATATATATGTATACATATTTAAAAAATAAAATTATATATATATATATATATATATATATATATATATATATATATCCATATTATCTTATACTTTTTTCTAAGGACCCTAGAATTCTCATACCTTCAGAATAATAGCTTTCATTTTTAGTCATCAAAAGAAGAGAAAAATAATTTCCGATCTCTAAATTGAACAAAAACCACATAAATATTAAGTTCTTACTAATCATAAGTCTTTCTGATTAAAATTTACTCTTGATAGTAAAACATGATAATTGCTATATACTTTCTTATAATAATGAATATCAGGTTTCCAGAGCACAATCTGTCACAATCTTTAGACATATTTATGCATTTGGGTCTTAAATACTAGAAGAACATGATTATTTGAGTCATTTAAGAAGATAGATTTAGGGGGCTGGAGAGATGGCTCAGCGGTTAAGAGCACTGACTGCTCTTCCAGAGGTCCTGAGTTCAAATCCCAGCAGCCACATGGTGGCTCACAACCACCCATAATGAGATTGGATGACCTCTTCTGGTGTGTCTGAAGACAGCTACAGTGTACTCATATATAATAAATAAATAAATAAATCTAAAAAAAAAAAAAAAGAACTCTTTCACCTTTAAAAAAAAAAAAGATAGATTTAGAAATATTTGGGAATATTCTACATTCTATGTTAAGTATAAGCTTTCACATTTAATAATTATTGTTAAATGATTCACCATTGAATAGAGTAATGGATTTAATTGCCATTCCTACTTTGAAAGAAGGTGTTTATCATTCATCCTGGAGAAACTGTAATTAAAAAAGCAAAATATTCCCTGGGACTTAAAAATTCTTGGGAAAAATATAAGGGTTGAAAAAATTTACACAATATTCTGAAATTATTTGTCTGAAACAATAAAAAGGAACTTTTCACCTGTGAGTTATGCTAGGCTCTAGCTGAGTCTCACCATCTAAATGTGAATAAGACATAGGTCCTATCTGTTAGTCTTATGGAGTTTGTTGCAAGGTACCAATAAAATCCAGACCTGTGAATTACTCATGTATACACCAAGAGCTGCTCTGCTCTGGAGCCATGTGGCTGACAGAGGAGTCAGATGCAGAAGGGTTTAACATCGAGGCCATGGATAAGGGCATTCACTAGCTTTAAGGAGACAGACACATGCTCAAAGCAAAATGAGGTAAGTATTGTTCTAATCTAAAAGATTCAATTTCAAAATTAAAGATGGATTTACTGTGTCTGCATCTGTGCACCCTCAGTTTCGGGTGTATCAATCTTGAAGAACAGATTGAACATGAATACATGAAAGTTTCTCTTTGTGCTAAATTCACACACACACACAAGTACTTGCTTCATTTCCATTCAAATGATATAACTCTGTTCTTTAGTTGAACGGAAACGTATGTGTACACCTACATAGTTCAGAGAAGTTATACATTTTATTTATGTTATTAAATTGCCAACAGACAGATATTTTTCTCAAAAAATTTTAAAAAGTACCATTTTATGTTTTAGATTATAACACAGTCTGCTTATTTTTTTGGATTTTTTCTTTTGATTGATAATAAAAGCAACTTTTGTGATTTAGGTATACATTAAAATTGTGATGGAAACTGTTTTAGCAAAGATAACTAAGCTCCAAACTAAGCTTCTCTTTTAGGCTGTGGCACTTGAGGATGGAACAGTAAAATTCTTCATCTTTGAGTCACTTGTTTAAATATAGTCTAATCCTAGGAAACCTTTTAGGAAGATGAAGGTAATAAAACTAGTCACAAAACAGAGTCTGCTCACTGTGTCACAGGTGGCTGTAAATCTATGTAAGCTGACTTGTCCAGCACCCTGCAGAACCATTTAGATGTCTCTCTACAGGGCCGTTCCTGGTAACATTTCTGGTTCAGTGTTGAAGTGTGTGAAGAGATGTACCACGAAACTTCATTGTTCAAGGATGATGAGGCGATAGGGAACTGGCTTGTATTCACAATTAAGTAAGAAAAATCACACCTTTTCTGTTTCTTCTATAAAGCCACATTTAGAAGCAAAACCAAAAATGGGTTAGTAAACTTTTGGCCACCATTCATCAGCCTTCCCTGTATTTATATTAATGGATTTGATTTGCCTTTTAGTCAAGATGTGAAGCATTGAAGGGCTAATTTTTCCATCCCCTTTCCTTTTTAGGTATGAAATCACAATTCTATAAACTATTTTCAGTGAGTTTAGAATGCGATTTTCATTTGCTGATACAAGGTGGAGCTTGCGTGAGTTTTTCCAGTATAGTAATAAAAATCATTTTCCTCATCTGGGCTTAGATAGCCATAGCAGGAGGCTTTAGGAATCCCATCTCAGAGGTTTATAGAAGACTGACACATCATTTTGGAGAATAATAAAATAACTAGACAGAAAGAATCCCAGGATTATTCCTGACAACCAAAGGGGATGAAGTAATCACCATATGAGTTTTAAATATAAACAGAGTAAAGACAGGCTGGGAGGCATATGGACAATTTGACAAAGTTATGAACTTGGGAATACCACAAGGAAAAGCTGGGGATTCTGAAGGAACTAAAATCCTTGAAGTATCTAATATTTAAGCAAAGATGTAGAGAAAAAAATCTTTCTGATATTTGTTGAAATAAAATGAGAATGCAAAAAAAGTGTTTTAAAGACATCAGAAGGGAAATAGAGTAGACACCTGTGTTTATATAAATGAAATATTTGTAACAGAGAAATATGGTTTTTGTCTTTATATTCTACATCCAGACTGAAGGAGACTAAAATTAGAAATGCAGAGGGCATTTCTTTCAATTAGAGTAGTGAATTCACATTATTTAAACTACAGGAACACTTGCTGTAGTTTTATATTTGAATCTTTGAATATTTTATATTTGTTAAAGTTTTTAAAAGTAAAACCTTGAACTGAGGAATTGAGATTATTCAGTGGTTAAAGCACTAACCACACAAGTGTAGGATCTGGGTTTGAACTCCCAGAGACCTTGTAAGCCAGGTGTGAGAACATGAGACAGAGGTGGGAGAATCTCTGGTGCTTACCAGCCACCAGTCTCAGGTAAGTAGTGTCAAATAACAAAAGATCACCTGTCTCAGGAGAAGTCAGAAATGGGGGGCAATTGATACCCAAGGGTGGTCTCTGACCTCCACATGAACACCATGACTCACGTGTGGACCACATACAGCACATCTAATACACACATACAAACAGTAAAGATAGAAAAGAAAAGCTAGAGTTGAGCAATGGATCAAGATGGGTGGCAAGAAGTAAAGAGGTATGGAGAAGAGAGGAAGAGAGAGGAGAAGAAAATGGAGCACCAAGCAACACGCGCACACACACACACACACACACACACACACACACACACTTGCCTGGTGACTGAGCTGAGACAGTTATGAAAGGAATCTCATGTGGAAATAAGAAGGGTCTGTGTTGGGTCCAATGTAGAAAATCCTCAATAAAACAAGCATATTTTTTTTTCCAGGACACAAAAAGCTTTAAAACCATGGAATAGACAAAGTTAATTAAAATATGGTTCCTGGGTGGCAGAGGGCCAAGAGGTAAGAGACAGTTCTTCCAAGGAGAAAAATACATTATTAATTACCCAGACAATAGCATTAAAGGGATTAGGTTTATAAAAGAAATCTGCTTTAATAAATTTTATTTTGAGAATATATTACAGAGTGCTAAAACATGTATCATGAGTTTCTTCATCTTTTTATTATTTGTTTTTAAAAAGATTTTATTCTTTTAAAAATATTTATTTAATTTTGTGTGTATTGGTGTTTTGCCTGGATGTATGTTTATGTAATATGTGTGTGTGATGCCTAGAACATACAGGGCATTAGTTTTTCTGGAACTGGAGTTCCAGATAGTTGTTAACTGCCATGTGGGTGCTGAAAATCGAAGCTGAGTCCCTTGGACCAACAGCAACTGGTGTTAGGCACTGAGGCTCTCTCCAGCTCCATGGTTTTATTCTCAATTATGTATATGAGTATGTTTGTGTGTGTGGGGGGGTATGTACACACATGTACAGGTGCCCTTGGAAGCCAGAAGCATTAGGTAGGCCCTTTTGGAATTGGAGTTGTTGTTGGGTGTGAGCCAACTGATGTAGGTGCTGGGAACATAACCACTGAACAATCTCTCCAGACCCTTCCCCATCTTTAAAAGCCAATTTCTTATGCAGTTGCAGGGGATGAGGGCAGAAGGAATCTCTAGAAAGTCCCAGAGACCTGGGATGTGAGAGGCTTTCAGGAGTCAATGGCGATGTTCTTACCCCAAATGCCCACCATTGGGGAGATAGAACCTGAAGAGAACTCCTTCAGTAGATAGACAGGAGTCCTAGTGGAGGGAGGGGTTACTCACCTATCTTCACAAATTTTGACCAAGAATTTTTTCTGTCTAAAGGAAATGTAAAGACAAAAATGGAGCAGAGACTGAAGGGAAATCCATCAAGTGACCAGCCCAACTTGGGATCCATCCCATACACAGACACCAAACCTTGACCCTATTGCTAATGGGCAAGAAGTGCTTGCTGACAAGAGCCTGGCATGGCTGTCCTCTGAGAGTCTCTACCAGCAGCTGACTGGGACAGATGTAGAAACTTACAGCCAAGCATTGTACTGAGGTGGGGGTCCATATGGAAGAGTTACAGGAAGCATTGAAGAAGCTAAAGGGGATGACAACTCCATAGGAAGAACAACAGTATCAACTAACCCAGAAGCCTGGGAGCTCCCAGAGACTAAGCCACCAACCAAAGAGCTGGTCTGTGGCCCCCAGCACATATGTAGCAAAGGACTGCCTTGTCAGGTCTCAGTGGGAGAGGATGTGACTAATCCTGAGGGGACTTGATGCCCCAGGAAAGGGGGATGGGTGTCTGTGAAGTGGATAGGTGGATGGGCAGCACCCTCTCAGAGACAAAGGGGAGGGGTGATGGGGTAAAGAATTCTGGGAGGGGGACCGAGAAGGGGGCAATATTTGGAATGTAAATGAATAAAATAAATTAATAAACTCATTTATCTCCCATTTTTCTTGAGATTCGTTTTAACTATAACGCATCATAAAAGGAAGTAGAAAGGCATTTGATCCTTTCCCTGACTTTACTGGTAGGGTTCCAGGCCAGTCTCCTCCACATACTTGACACCATAATTGCCAGCAACTCAAACACTGCACAGGGACAGTTTTACAGAGATGGATTACAGAGAGAACAAGCTAGACACAGATGAAGAGAGAATAAAAAGGAGCAAAAAATATTAGAACAGATTTCCAGAGTTAGTTTGAGGCCAAGCAGAGCAATTCAGTGAGAAGTTGAGAGAAGCCAGATTGAAATAGTCAACATGGAGAGGAATTTGAGCCAGAACAGCTGAGTTGAATCAGCCAGCCAGAGTTCAGAAAGAACTAGAAAGGTTTAATGTATTCAATCAGTAAGAGATGACAGCTGAATCAGGTGAACAAAATTTACTTTTACAAAACACTTTAAGCTTTTATTAAGCCATCAGCTTAAGTAAAATATTACCTCACAGTGTTACTAAATCTAAGTCAGAGGACATATATGACCAGCTGTGATTTGATATATAATATCCTTTTAGCTAAAAACAGTTAAAGAAGTTGAACATCTGAAAGAAAAAGAATCCAGATTTCATAATTCTAGTGGCTAAAATATCAGAGGATATTAGCCATGGGATAGATTACTACTATTATTTAACTTAATAATTTGTATTGTTGATTGAACCACTAGAAAAAAAAGAGCCAGATAGTTTCTTGAACCCAGTGCAGTCTTGTGAATTAATTCTCGCATAGTTTAGTTATTTCTGTTCCATTTTGTGATCATAGATTTCCTCAAACTCATCAGTGCTTTTCAAAAAACAATCTTTCCAAAATAGATGAAGAAATTATAAAGATATTAGTCAATACCAATCAGTCTATCACCATGCTAAATAAACAGCCACAAAGGAAATTCCTGCTGACAGTGGACCAGAAGTTAAGAGACAACATACTGTTATTCACACAAGCCATATAATTGCCAGGCTAGAAAATGAGGCAGGTAGTCCTTACCTCTGAAGGATCCAAATAGCTGTGTGATCAGTCGGTGATTAGCCCATCTTTTCCTAGGGATATTTTATAAACAGTTTCCAACTGGTAACGTTTATAATACAATTTTACCTAGATTGTATATATTGGTTGGAAATATTTCTTTTACTTAAATATACATACATATATACACGTACACACACACACACACACACACACACACACATATCAAAATTATGAGAAAATACAAATAGTGTAGTAAAATGATTGTTTTCTGTGTCTCTCTTTAACTAGACTCTATGGTTTAGAATACTGATGGAGGGTATGTCAGTGGACTGGTGTTCATGATTCTTATTCCTTTTGAAGCTGCAAAGTGGTATTTACTCCCACATGTGCATAGTAATTTCAACCTTACTAGATTCTCCTATAGTAAATTCATCTTCCCTATCACTTAAACCTGCTGGATTGTCTGTCATATAGGTGATCTCTGTCTGTTTCTGTCTCTGTCTCTCTTCCTCCTTCTCTTTTTCCCTCTTTCCTTCTCCCTGTCTTTATTTATATCTCTCTCATCTTTCTGTAGGTGAGGCAAATAATTTTCTTCTCTCATCTTGCTAAATATTGGAATTGCAGGTATCAGGCAACATACTTGATCCGGGATTTCGTCTTTGTGGCAGGGTGTGCTGATTTTCTTAACAGTTGAACAGTGAAAGAGAACATTTTCCTTTCCTCTAATCAGTCACCAAATTCGGACATTATTAAAAGTTTTCTAGTTCACCCAGTATATGTTTTATCTTTTCGCCTTTTACTGTTCAAAAGCTTTTTCAGTTTATTGAAGTCCTTATTGTGTATTTTTGCTTTTATTACATCTGTTCTTGGCAGAAAATAAAGAAGTCATTATCCAAACAACCGTCATTTAAAGCTTTTCTGCTACAATTTTTGTGAGCATACTCAGTTTCAATTCCTAAACTTTTGTTTCCAGTCTGTTTTGAGTTGATTTTATTCAGTTGATTTTGTGAATGTTATTAAATAAGGGTCCAGTTCCTTTGTTGTTGTTGTTGTTGTACTTGTTTGGCATGTGGATATAACTTCATCAGTCAGATTTGAAAGAATATTTTCTTTTTCCTCATGGAAACGTGATGATGCATGTGTAAGTTCATTTCTAAACTCCTTATATAGTCTACTGGCACATACATCTTTTTTTCATTCAAGTCTCTTATTATGATCCATCTAATTTAATATCATGTACTATGATGTCTTCAGATTATTTTCTTAGCTTAAAATGTATCCCATCACTAACCATCAGTGAATGTGACACAAAAGCCACAGGGAACTATGACCTCATATTTGTTATTACAGAAAGATTAAAATCAACAATGTGGAGATAAGCAAACTCTGTATGATGTAAGCACGAATATAAATTTGTACAGTATTACAGAGATAGTATGTTGGTGCCTCCATAAACTAGAGTTAGTAATATATTATTTAGCAAATTTACTTCTGGAGATGTGTACACATATACATGCACACACATTTATGCACATACATGCACACACATGCACACACAAGCACACATGCATACACACACACAGACAGACACATACACACAAAGTAATTGAAAGCGTTCTTTGGATTTGGAATTCCTACCTCATTGAAACACTGTCTGCATATGTCAAGATAAACCATCAGTGTAAGGAAACATTAACAGGTGAATTATCTTAAAAAAGTAGGACACACACAAGGGAATGCTTTTATCCTGGTGAAAGAAATACATTGCTATTTTAGAAAGCTATAGAATATTGTACCAGGTTAAATAAGCAAGCCACAGGATGACAAATGACATATGATATCTCTCTTGTGTGTAAGTCAAACTTGTAGAAGCTAAGAGTGGAGTATTTGTCACTGGAGGTGAGAAGAGGTTGGGAAACAGAGACTGTTAGTAAAAGACTGCAAAGTTTCTATTAGATAGAAAACACGTTTTTAAGATCTATTGTACAGCCAGTGACCATAGTTAAAAAAATAATTATATTGTACTTTTCAAAATTGCTAAAAATCCAAAAGAGGTAGGTAAATAAAAGTAGTGAAGTAGATATAATATGCTAATTAGCTCAATTTAATCATTCCTTAAATATACATATGTCAAATACCAAAATACCTATTGTTTTAGTTCGGGTTTTGTTACTGTGAAGAGACACCATGACCATGGCACCTCTTAAAAAAGAAAACATTTAATTGGGGCTGGCTTATAGCTTCAGAGATTCAGTCCATTATTGTCATGGTGAGAAGCATGGCAGTATGCAGGCAGACATGGTGCTGGAGAAGGAGCTGAGAGTTCTAAACCTTGATCCCTAGACAGCAGAAGGAAGAGACTGTCTTCTGCAGTGGGGACTTTCTTTCACGTGGGCAGAGCCTGAGTATAGGGAACCTCAAAGACCAGCTACACAGTGAAATATTTCCTCCAACAAGGCTACACCTCCTAATAGTGCCACTTCCCATGGCCAAACATTCAAACACATGAATCTTTGGGGGCAAACCTATTTCAGTCCACACAGAGATTAGCTAAGGGTAGTCACACATCCTTTGCAGTCCACAGTAGTGAAGAAAGTATTGTTTTGCTTTCCATAGCACAAATGGAACTTTGATTTCAAAGTTATGGGAATATGTGGATTTCTGAATCTTAGTTTTCTGATTTCTTGAGTGTATCAAAACAATCTCTACCAGGTCTGTGTATTAGGGCTTTTGTGAGGATCAGTCCAACAACATGTGAATGGTCTTTGTGATTTCTGTTTAAAATATAAACAGACAGTTTTTAAACCTTCTTACATCTGTCCCATGATGCCCTTTAACCTCAATATAAACCCATAAACAGGGACATGCTTAATATAATGAAGCTTACTGCAGACAATAATAATTGCAGACAGTGTAATAGGTTATTTTTGAGTGTGTAGCATATAATGTCCATTTAAAAACTATACAACTATGAGAATATATGATTTCTTTTGTAATTTGTATACACTTTTATAAATCACGTTAACAAATACTACAAGTTGTTTGCATTTTGTTTACTATAAAACAAAACACTTAAATGTTAACACTGACACTTTTTATTCATATTGAAGGGATTTTAAGCTTAGACTCAGATACATTATGCTATGTGTTTCCATCAACGTTTGAAGTTGCTACAATGACTGTAGGCTTCTGTTATCTTCTATGACATTCAATAACAACTTAAAGAATGCTGTTCATTTATCATTTATCATTTATTCACACACTCCATATTTTTAAACTATTTATAGCTACATTATAAATACATGTATTAGACTATGAAGATAGCATGACTGTGAGCTTGGTGTTTTTGTGACTCCTAACAATGGGAGCGGGTGTCTCTCTGACTCTTTTGCTTGCTCTTCAGACTCTTTTATTTCTATTGGGATGGCTTGTCCAGTTTTTTGCTTTGACTTAGTGTATCTTGTTTTGCCTTATTTGCCTGCTGTGTTTTGGAGATCTGCCCTTTTTGTGAAAAGGAAACAAAGGAAGAGTGGATCTTGGGGAGAAGGGAGGCTGTGGGTGGGAGTGGAAGGAATGGACCAACTGTATGAGAGAAGAGAATCTGAGAGAGAGAGAGAGAGAGAGAGAGAGAGAGAGGGAGATAGTACTTTTGAACAGGACCCAAGTTTGGCTCCCAGCACCTATGCCAGGCAACTCACAACCACCTCTAATTCAAACTCCAGGGCAACAGATGCTATCTTTTGGCTTCTGTGTTACCTGCATTGATTTGCATAGACCCGACCCTACCCTACACACACACACACACACACACACACACACGATTTGAGAAGTAAAATACATCTTCAAAAATGATTCTGTTTTGTGTATGTGGTTGTTATGTATGTATTCACTTGCATGACTCGTGGCCACAAAGGCCAGAAGAGATCTTCAGAATACCTAGCATTGGAGTTGTGTATGGTTGTGAGCCACCATGTGGGTGATGGAAATTGAACCCAGGATCCTCTAGAAGAGTAACAAGTACTATTAACTGCTCAGTCATCTCTCCAGCTCTATTAAATAAATTTTGGTTTTGAATTTTCAAGACAGGGTCTTTCTGTGTAGTTTTGGCTGCCCTAGAACTCACTCTGTAGATCAGGCTGGCCTCAACCTCACAGAGATCTGCTGTCTTCTGCCTCCTCAGTGGTGAGATTAAAGGCATGTACCACCACTGCCTAGTTCATTAAAAACAATCTTAAAAACAATAAAAATCCTTCTAACTAGATAATATGAGTTTTAATTTTTATGCATGAATAAAGCAAAAAAATCTCAGTCAGTTTTGAACAAAACAGAATGAATGGGATAGAATGTGGACTTGTTGGATTGCATATATAAATTGTGAAACATTATTAAACAGTATAATGTTAAAACATAAACAATCAGATGTGATTACAGATCAAAGTGCTGACTGAATTTCAGATATATTTGTGGATTTAGAATATAGTTATACATTTGTTAAATATTTAAGTTGTTGTCAAAGACAGATTTATCAACAAGTATTGGTGAGAAAATACAAAACAAGCTTATAATTACTATGAACAGTTGAATTATTGGTTCTGCCACATACCTTTTATTATATAATTTGAACTTATGAAAATTTAAAATCCTTCTTAAGTAAGTCAGGTTGTATTCTTAATAACTCAAGATATTAAACGTTAAAAGGGTGTAAGCTTTTTAGTTCTCTAGATGACTCAAGTGTGTGGTGTCTTCAGCTATACGGTCTCCCTGTTAAGATCTGGAAAGTGAACAATAGCATCGGCAATGGACCTCACTAGCCAACAGCTTCCCAAAATGTAACCCAGTGCTGATTCTGAGCTTCAATCTTGAGCCATAGAACAAGGAGAAATGAAGCTGGTACTGATTTGGCAGTTTCAATCCTGCTGATTAGCTATCTTAGAGTTTTATTGCTCTGAAGAGACACCATGGCCATTTCATCTCTTATAAAAGAAAGCGTGTAATTGGGGCTGGCTTACAGTTTGAGAGGTTTAGTTCATTATCAGCATGGTAGGGAGCATGGCAGCTTGCAGGCAGACATGGAGGTGGAAGAGCTAAGAGTTCTACAGTATAATCTTGATCCACAGGCAGCAGAAAGAGATTGTGTTCTACACTGGGTGTAGCTTGAGCATATATATGAGACCTGAAAGTCTGCCCCCACAGTGACACACTTCCTCCACAGTGACACACTTCCTCCACAGTGACACACTACCTCCGCAGTGACGTATTACCTCCAACAAGGCCATACCTACTCCAATAATCCCACACCTCCTAGTAGTGCCACTCTCTATGGGCCAAGCCATCACACACATGAGTCTATGGGGGTATATGTATTCAAACCACCACACTAACTTTGATCGTGTTGGAACTTGCTATATATCTTTCTGGAGGAGTAAAACAAACACCAACATTATTCATCTATGAACCCTGTAAGCTACAGTGATGATAGACCTGTCAAGTCATGCCCACTGGTACAATAGTGCCACACCAATCATGGGAATAACCAACTACTTTCTGATTAGGTTTAAGGCCTTTATCAGTCCAAGAACCTGTGGCTACTCCAAGAATAGGTCATAGGTTCTTGGAGAAAACTCATATTATTTTACTAAGTAGACATAGTATTAAACTAAGCCCTAGTGACTTATCACTATAACCATAAACTAACATATCCCTCAACTTTCATTAGAGAAACTTGTTCATTCAGTAGCAATTAACACAGAGACTCTCAACTGGTCAAAGTACAGAGAATAAGAAAGTTATACTCAGCTCTGAATTGAGCATCTCTGTAAAAGTCCTCCTTTCCATAGCTCAGGGATTACTGGGGAAGATAGGAGAGAAGATTGTAAAGAGCCAGAGTTGGTAAGTGACTAAAAGGAAACTGTTTTCTGAACACAGTAGGGCACATTTGAAAGGACACTGGTTTCGAGAGCATGCAGAAGGCCTGTGCAAGTTCATGTCAGACAACAATCACATCATGGATGGACATCAAGGAAAAAAGAACTATCTCTGTCAGAGGAGCTATCGGCAAACGTGAGCCAATAGCTGAGAGAAGAATGGCTACACTTTAAGATGTAGCCACTAGTAGGTTGACTGTTCTCTAGAGGAAGGCTGCATACACAAGAACGAGTTAACAGCACAAATTGGGCTTGGGTTTAAAACCAAACAAACAGGGCCTAAAGATGTTGGGGAGGCGCTCACATCTGGGAAGAGTTGAGAAAGGGAGGTGAATCTAATCAAACATTTGTGATATTTTCAAAGAACTAATAAAAATGAGAAAAAGTAGGCAGGAATTTATGGCTAAAATGTGTTGATCAAGCTTGAGGAAGAAACTGAGACAAGAGAGTAAGTTAGAGAAGTAACAATAAGAAACAATTCAAATACCCGTGAACTTCAACGAGGTGAAGTTTCTCAGGCTGTACATAGGAACAACCAAGTCTGAGAACTTTCATTCCATTCAAGTTTTAAATTTTACCCACAAACATTCATAGCAATAAGACCTGTAAATTTCTGAGTATTTAAGCAATTAACTGAAAGTTTCAAAAATTCTACATGGCACTGTTGGGAGCCGTCACGAGAGCTGACAAAGTCCGCCATCGCTAGGTGGCGCTGTCGCCCGTAATTTTTCCTAGTATCAAGTAAACTGTGCATGTGTCATGGTAAGCCCGCCAAAGCTAAGCCCATCTCACGGCGTTTGGCGCGCTACGAGTAAGCAGCCAATCAGGGGGTGAATACCCCGTTCTGGGGTATATAGGCAGTGTTTTCTCACGCCTTTTTGTCTTTTTCCACCATCTTGGTTTTGGGGAAATAAACGTGTTCATACGGAAGGATTTTGGCGTGTGTGTGATGTGTGTGTGTGCGCGCGTGTGTGTATGTTTTTTGCCGGCGAGACCACTACACGTGCACCCCGCACATTTGGTGCCGAAAAACCCGGGAGAATTTTCCATCGCCAGCACGTTTTTAGAAGACCCTCCGCCGCTCGCCATCCACGCGTGGAGTGAATCCAGAACCGTAGAACGGGATAATGATCTCTGAGAGACAGGTTTGGACTTGAATTAGTTCACTTTCCTCCCCAGTTGGCAGGAACTTTAGAGGCTTTCACTATGGTGCTAGTAGTTTTCTTCCTTCTGGTTTTACAAGATGAGAAAAGCTGCTCGATTATGGCGGCGGGCTGGGGAGTGATAGACGAATTACGGGCCCACATGTCAGAAACAGAGAGAAACAAGAAGCGCTTAAAAATTCAGAATAGAAAAGAGAAAAGGGACATATTTAAGAAATCAGGCCTCCCCGAGGACCAACCCACGGGGATGAGAGAGGAGAGGAAGAACACTCTCGGGAGAGACGGAAGGAAAGTAAGCCTCCGAAAGTTTTTACGGCGTGATAGCTCTGAGTCAGAGGGGCTAACTTCTTCCGACTCAGAGGACTCAGATGTAGAGACAGATGGGGAGGATAGATGCCAGCCAGATGGCGGCCGACGCCGCGAGATCGAGTGCTTGGGTTAATAATGATGGTTAATTAGAAACTGTGTTTGCAAGAAAAGTGTTTGGGAGAGAAAAGGAATTAGAAAGCAGGGTATTGAAGTGTTAAAATAACTACCCGCTACATCTCCGATGAATGAGATGAAAAGTTACATTTTAAATATGAGAGAGAGAGAAAGAGTTTTTTAAAAAAAAAAAATACAGGTGCCCTCTCTCTGAGCTGTGTCACCAAAAAGAATGAAAAGGCTATTTCAGAGTTCATCTAGAAACAGAGAATTCGGGAGACGTCCTGAACTTCTCTGTAGCTCCTAAAAGTTTTTTGTATACGTCCTTGGCGCGCCAATGTCCACGTGTTTGCCTTTTGTTTCTTTGTCTAAATGTTCTGTGTTTGTTACGTGTTCAAAAAAAAAGATCGTTAAAACTGCTTGATCCAACCTTTGGGAGCTAAAAAAGGTCTTTTCAGGAATTGAGGTTGACATAAGCTGCTTTTAAAAGAGACCAACAGCATTTTGGGTTTTATAAGGAAGCTAAGAGTCGTTTTGTCCTAGAAAAACCTCTGTGACAAGGTGCTTTTCTCTTGAAATTACAGCTAGAAAGACAAGAAATTTTGTTTGATCTAAAAATAAGATATATAGCCATTTCATTGTTGTTTCAGATTGGTTTTAAAAGTATAAAAATGTTCTACATGTCTTGGTTATAGACTATTGGCTTAAATTATTGGGTGTAATTAAAAATTTGCAACTTTGATAACGAAAGGTGGCGTAAAACTAACTCAGTGTTAGAGTCATTCAGAAACCAGGTGTATAAAGAGTAAGATTTTAAAACAATATCTCTTCATTGAGATTAAAAGCTGCTTCATGCACTCACGTGTAAAAATTGACAGAAAGACTTTGTGGCATAGGGGTAGTCTACTTGGTGTTGATTTTAGAGAAGATAAATTGTTTAAATTGGTTTTGCTTTTGCTTCTCAAAATTAATGGTTACACTCTAATGCTACAAAAGATATTTAAAAGTTTAGTTAAACTGCCAGTATTCCATTGGCTGCAGTTGGCAGTTGTAATCTTGAGTTTAAAAATTTTTTTTTTTGATTCGCCCATGTTATAGAAAGGGGGGGACAGCAGGTAGAGTTAAATAAAAATATTTATAACAAGTTGTGATACAGTACTGGCCTGCTAGAGATTAAGAACGTTTACATTTAAATTAAGACACGCAGGCTGAGATCTTAACGTGCTTGTAAGACAAGGTCAGTGTGATATTAATCAGGTTAAACTGCCCACACAGTCCTCAAATCATACAAGCAAAGACAGACTTAGATACTTGTCTTTACAATGAAATTGCACCCTCATACAATCAGGTTCTGGCCATAACTACACAGAGCCATAGAGATGGGGAGTGTTTTAAATGTAGAAATTTAGATAGTTTTTAAAGTGACTGTCCCAGGAACAGAGACTTAAACAACAGCCAGGTGACCAAGGTTACCTGACACACCTGTCCTTGGTGCAAGAAGGATAATCCTTGGGCCAGGCCTTAGGATATAGGCCAAGATTAAAACATTTACATTTAAATTAAGGCTGTAACAGAGTAGTTGAGACAAGAGCTTAGATTTCAGACATTCCTATTGTCCTGTCCCGCCTCAAAAAGGGTGTTCTCTAGAATTTGTTTATTGCCTTGCTTGTTCCTTAGGGAGGTGTCTGCCTCAGACTCAAAAGAAATTCAAAACAGCTTTTGGGCCAGGCCAAAATTGTTGAGTGTAATGGAAGACAAAATGACCTTGGCTCCTCTGGTGTATTAGGTCTTATTAGTAACAAAAGACCTGATCTTAACTTAATAATTAAAAGAAACTGGGGCTAATTAACAATTATTAGAAGACAAGATTGCCTTCAGCTTGGCTTTATTTGATACTTCACTCAGCTAAAAAGAGTTGGTTATTCAATTAATCAAAAAACACTAGGGCCAGGCAGTGGTGGCACACGCCTTTAATCCTAGCTCTTGGGAGGCAGAGACAAACAGATTTCTGAGTTCAAGGCCAGCCTGGTCTACAGAGTGAGTTCCAAGACAGCCAGGACTACACAGAGAAAGTTCAAATTTAAGATTTATAAGACTAATGGGACACTACAGCCTGACTTGCCTACTCCAGCTGCCATTCAAGTAAATGCATATAAAAAATTATTATAGATTTAAAAGATTGTTCTATACAGTTCCTTTACCTCCTGGTAAAGGTGAGAGGTTTACATTAAGTGAAATTACTTGTGAATTTTGAGAGCCCATGAAGCCATTCATTAAAAAAAGGCTTGCCTCAAAGAATAATTAGTGGCCTTAAAAAATTTGTCGTTGCTTTAATACAAAAGGTTAAAGCATTTGAATCTCTCAGTATATATTATTATTCATTGTATATTTTATTGGCTGATCTCTCTAAAAGAGTTTTTCTACAAGCCTTTGCTCTAGTATAATGAGCTTTAAGATTTTAGAGTACTTGTTGCTCCAGAAAAGTGATTTTCAAAAGTTGTTAACAGAGATTAATTGACTAAAACCTCATTTTCAGCTTGATAGGCCAAAAGAGATAGACAAATAAAAGGACATCTTGACCAGACAATAAAAAGGTCCAGATTCTATTTTAATAAGAGCCAGGGGAGTGGTCTGTGTGTTTCCACAGGAAGAAGACAATCCGTTTTGGCTACCAGAGCGGCTGACGAGGCGACTCGCGATACTGGAAAGTGACACCCAGACAGACCCTCCAGGCTCTGATGATAGCCCTTGTACTGATCCAAGGGATACAGGTTCCTAGTATTTTTGTTTATTTTATCAAATTCCACCTTTAAGAATTATACCAATAAAACCTGCTGGATGTCCCAGTGTTGGAATTCTAAAGATTCACTTGCACTATGGTTGCCAGAGTCACGCGATGGGTTCCCATCCCCGTGGAGACTCATTCCACTTTGTCATTATTTAGACAAAAAAGAGATTTTGGTATAACTGCAGCCATAGTGGCGACGATATTAGTTAGTGCCATTACCGCCACTGCCACTGAGATTGCTATGTCAACTTCTGTTCAGGTGGACACTACCCCCAATTGTCAGCCACGGTGGCAGAGACTGTTAACCTTCAAACCTCCGCCAGTACCCTACTAAAAGGCGGGCTAATCATCCTTAATCAACGCCTTGATTTAGTGAGAGAGAGATTAGATATCCTCTTTCAACTAGCCCAATTGAGATGTGAGAGAAAACTGGGTACACTTTACATCACCAGTGTACAGTATAAAAACTTTACTCGTGTAACTAATCTGTCCAGAAAATTGTTTCAGTATCTTACAGGAAACTGCTCAGAAAACTTCAGTGAGACACTCAGAAAATTGAGAGCAGCTGTGGTGAACATCAACTCGACGCACGTGGATCTGTCCCTGACTGAGGGACTGTCCTCCTTTCCTTTTCTTCCCTTTTTTAAGTGGGTGGGAGTAGGCCGGTTTGGTATATCCTAAGTTGTGGTTTAGTATTCATCCTTTGATTGGTTTGCGAACTCATAGCTCAACATAATCTTGACAAGGCTATTTTTGCACAGGCGCTTCCAAAGTACTAGGGGCTTCCCCTGCAGTGTGGTTATCACTGCCTCAATTATAAACAGTCTCCCCCCACGAGTAGTGGTGCTAAATGTTAGGCCATCAGCGTTGCACCCCAGAACATTTGCCCTTTACACTGGGTCAGTGAGGAGTCTTGGCCTGGCTGATTCTTGTCTGTATAGCTGTGGTACCTGAATTTTGAGACAAACAGCCCTTGCACCCCTAGGAGATGACTCCATTACACAGGGATGGGTGTTTACATCTCTTTCTGTTCCCCTTAGCCCTTGCACTCAGAGGACTTGTTTCCATTGCACCTGATAGGGTAAGAGAGACTGTCTTAAACTGTTGGTTCTTTGATCGCTTATTCCCCCAAGATAGAATTCGCTTGATCAGGCTTGAGTTTGAGACGTAACTGGTACCACACTAGACAGATTCCTCAGCCACTGTAACCAAGGGCTTCTGGTAAAGACACCCTGTAAAGCCTCAAACATTTCTGTACACAGTCCCTGCCCACTAAGGTGTTCGTTCCACGGATAGAAGGTCTGGTAAGTCAATAACGGAGTGGACGGATAAGGCTCGGCCACCTAAGACAGGGCAGCCTCGGGTGGGGAGGCTGACCCCGTGACGGATAAGAGTTTGAACACCGCCCTCTAAAGAGACTCAGACCCGCCGTGAGACCCCCCAAAATTGAGAGTTACGAAACCTTCCCAGAGACCTCTGCCACCCTCTATATTTAAACAAAAAGGGGCAGATGTTGGGAGCCGCCACGAGAGCTGACAAAGTCCGCCATCGCTAGGTGGCGCTGTCACCCGTAATTCTTCCTAGTACCAAGTAAACTGCGCATGTGCCATGGTAAGCCCGCCAAAGCTAAGTCCATCCCACGGCGTTTGGCGCGCTACGAGTAAGCAGCCAATCAGGGGGTGAATACCCCGCTCTGGGGTATATAGGCAGTGCTTTCCCACGCCTTCTCGTCTTCTTCCACCATCTTGGTTTTGGGGAAATAAACGTGTTCATACGGAAGGATTCTGGAGTGTGTGTGATGTGTGTGTGTGCGCGCGTGTGTGTATGTTTTTTGCCAGCGAGACCACTACACGTGCGTCCCGCACATGGCACTGACTTTGAGCCTCATGAGTAAATATTAAAGTCATGTATAGTTTTAAAAAGTTCATTAGATAAAAGCCTAAGTCATCCAATACCAAATGGTCATCCCTGAAATCACACATACAAGTAACACTCTACAGAATGAGCAGGAATATATATGTATGTGCACATGCACCTATACACACATGCACACACACATATGTGAAAACAATTAATAATGCAGTGGTTGTGAATTTGAAACAGAGCAAGGAGGGGTATATAAGAAGATTTGGAGGGAGGAAAGGGAAGGGAGAAATAATGTAACTATATTATAATCTCAAACAATAGAAGAAGTAATAAAAAAGCTAAAATTAGATAAACATAAAAAGTAGTTTTGTATGTTTGATTGAAAACAAATTATGTCAGAGAAGTCTACCTAAAACTCTCCAGAGTGGTTATGGCATTTTTGTTGATCATTTTACAACACATTACAAAATAAATTTCTGTTTCTAAAGACATCTACTCCTTTCTTCTGATTTCTTTTAAAAGTTAAAATACAAGATATGTAGTCCACATATCAGTCACTATCTGTCGACATTTTGTTTTTTACTATGCCTTAAATCATGTCTATCTTTAGAGTTACATAAAGGAGATCGACTTTCTTCCTGATTTCAGCTGGTTGTTCAACTTGAAAAGAATAAATTTGAGATTGGATTTAAGGAAACAAAAGAATATATTAGAGTTACTGGGAAAATTACATTAATAGCCTAAAAGCATACAAATGATAAATCTAACAGAATTATAAAATACTTGTGTTTCTTAAAATGTATTTTGTATGTACTTATTTGGATAGGTATATTTTGTCTCATTTCTATGGGCATGCTTGTGTTCATATAATGTTTGCATGGTACCAAATTTGCTTATAGGTAAGTGATCACATGCATAAATTAAAACTGTTAAGTTAGCCCAAAACCTTGCAATTTATATGACTTAAAATTTTTGACAAGCAAACTCTGACTCGTTGGAAGAATAAGAAATGTTAGGTATCGTAGTTCACATCTTTAATTTCAACACTCAGGAAGCAGAAGTAGGCAGATCTTTGTGAGTTCAAGATCAACCAGGGCTACACAGTAAGGCCCTGTTTCAAAACAGACAGATAGACAAACAAACAGAAGATGTCTTCAAATTGTTAACATTTGTTTACCTGTTCTGTTGGTTGGGATACATTCCTCTATTAGATGTTTACGTTATTCTGTTCAATGCTTTCCATGTATCCAGACAGGAGATCATACCATTTGAGAGATAGAAAAGTCTCTTTATAGTAGTTAAAAGAATATCCTTAAGTTTTATTGGGTAGGGCCTATGTGTAGAGTTCATATGTAAATGGTTAGGCAGACATCTCATTATTTTACTGAGAAAAAAGTTTCATCCTGTGAGCTGTTTCCTTTTGGTTATCTGTGTAAGGCGTCATGAGTCAGTGGAGGTCAGACTCCAGATGCTCTGGGCCCGCTCATTAAAGAGTGGAATTCTCCAGCAGAGCCAAGATGCCATAAGAGGGTCTGCAGACACAGCTTGCAATGCTTAACTTTTTCTAAGTAGAAAGCAGTCTTGTTCAAAGGCAACAGCAGCTCTGTTCTGAGGCCAAGGTAGCTCAGCCTAGCCATTTGTCCCAAAATGGCATCCACAAGTAGCTTTAGCATCTTAAGTTTTAAAGAAGAAACAACACATATTTGGCCCTCTTAATAAATATGACACTGTTGGCTTATATTGCTGACATATAGCTGATAATTGAAAATTGCCTCTCCTTTGGGATTTCACTGTAAATTATTGCTACTTACAATTTTAGATTCACATTGAGACATGTAATTCCATATATAAAAAGCTATTAATATGGTACAATATGTTCCATTTATGTTTTGTCCTTGGAAAAATGATTATGTCTAAGTCAGAAATTTCTTAAAATGTTGCTTCAAGATATAAATTTAAAAATGAATCAAAATGAAGCCTAAAGGACAACTAAATAGAAAAATATTAAAAAGATTCAAAGATATGTATGTTTAGTAAACCAATCATCATAAATAAATTTTTATAAAAATTTTTGTCATAAAGTAATAGTTTTTACTAAATAAATAAGAAACAAGGTTTAAGCTTGTAAAATTTGATTATAAAAGCTGGTAATGAGACAGTCCCGGAGACTAGTCTTACTTCAGATCTCTAAGTGCTTCCAGCTTTAACAAGAAAGAAAAGGAAAAAAAGAACAAAAGAAAATTCCTTCTAGAGTTGTAGAGTCAGAGACCAGTCCCCTCATCTGAAAGAGAACGCGTGGGGGGCTCACCTTCCATTCTCCTCCCGGTAACTCCAAAGGAAAGAAGACATTATCTTGGGTAAGTACACTCAGCTTCTAGAGAGGGATCCATTAGCTACTAGTAAGGCTGTGAATACATCAGTGTGTACTCACTCATAAGCTAGAAGGACACTGGAACTAGGAAGGGGACCAATTTAACTCCTACCCCCTCCTCAAACAGATACAATTGATGTGGGGACAGGGCTCCCCATTGGTTTGCTTTAGCACAATCTGGATTTTCTGTGAAGAGCCATAGCTGACCATAATACTTGTAAAAGCACTACCAAGGTGCTCAATTTTAGAAGCACATACTCTATATTGACTACCGACAAGGACACACAACAGACAGGGAACATAGTGTTGAGAGATACCAAGTGAGGGAAGTCAAATAGTTTGTTGAGCCTCTGACTTGTAAAACTGGCTCACAAGTCTTACAGCTAGTTTTTATGTTACTGAATGCTCTGCTTCTTAAGTGTTCCCTTACATTACAGGGCAGTTACAACATCATACCCAGTCACTGATGTTCTCAAGCAGCTGAAGGTAACAGTATCTGATCCCGATATCTGATTCACTCCTCCCCTGACAGGAAAACCTTGCTTGACAATTAATGAGATTTTCCTACTGTCCGTGTCATCAGAGCTTCTAATACCTCATGTCCAGGAACCCATAAATTAGGCAAATTCAACCCAAAAGGATATTCAGAATAAGCCTGTGATAGATGCTAAAATGTATGCTTGTCAGCTATATTAATTTTATAATTAATGGCCCACATTGGGTTGATAATGCAGTGGCTTCTTCACACTGAGATAAAGCTTCTCATCCTCCAGCATTTCAGTAAGAAAAGCTGAAATAATATCCAGACTTAAAAACACTCAAACTAAGAAAAGGGACGGCATTAACTTTCTGTACCGATTCCAGATATGCCTTCTCAGCAATTTACACTCCTGGTATAATCCAGGGAGAGATAGAGATTATTTCTCAAAACCTGTCAAAACCAAGCCCCAAAGCTGTAATGCAGCTAACTGACTCTTTCTGGTGGGAGAAAGGACACAGGTAGACCCTATTATGACTGGATTTTTTTTCTCAATTATATAGAGTGAGCCTTTTATGTCTTCTCTTTAAGGTCAACTACTAGCTTTGACTTCTGTATAGCTGATAAATATATCATTGTTTTTTAAGTTTTAAAAAAAGAAAACAGAAGTAGAAATTTGGTAGTAGGAGAAAGTGTCCCTCTTTTGAATTTAAAATATATCCTCTGTCCCCTGCCAGGGCTCCAGTGAATTCCTTTGGGCAGGAGACACCTGTTTACAGTATGCTTTTTATCTCGAGGATTTAGATGACATGTAAAGAAATGATTTGGTTTTGGAAGAACGGGTCTGGATAATTGTTAAAATTTCCTATAGTTCACTCAACTTACTATAAAAAAAAGTAAATCTCCAGATTCAGATGATAGCTATCTATTCAAAATGACAATGGGTTTGCTTTTATTTTATAGACAAAAGGTATAGTTTCCTAGATGTTAGGAATAAAATGAGCATTACATTTAACATAAAGACACCACTTGCACACATAAGTACCTTTGCCAAACTGAATTAAAAGATAACAAAACCTAGTTAAAACTTTATCTATTGTTGTGAACTATGTAGACACTGCCCCAAAGAGAATCGAATCTTAGACCCTTCAAAATGTTATATAACAGTCTCTAAGAAACAAACAAACAAACAAGACAGATCTAATGTATGCTCTGATATAAAAATTAAGTTGACAATAAAACTTAGTCAATTTAGGTCAGAGGATGATGGTTCTACACATATCCGGAAACCTAAAACTTTCGTCTACAGAGGAAACTTTCTTCCTCATTCCTACAAATCAGGAGATTAAGAATATTAAAAACCTGGAAGACAGGGTCCTGCCAGGATTCATTGCACCTATGTGGACAGCATTTATTTAATTTATTAACTATGAACTCTTCTTGGAAAGTACAAAGTGTGACTCCTTGAAATCATCATACCGGGGTAAAGGGACAGCAATAAATGACAAGACGCAAGTGAGTCTCAAAGTGCTCACTCCTTTGTATCAGAACCTATGCTTACTCTAAAATAAGAAAGTAATAAGAAAATTGAAGCAATGGTGTTTCTCTCTGCCCTATTATTCTAATTCTCCTTTTGGTTTACACACCTTTAATCATCTAAATATGTAGAACCTTTTCTGTTTTAACCAATACTTAAAATGACACGTAACACATTTATAGTATAAGAGACAGCAATATCTTCTATATCTTATTCTTTTAGCTGACCTATCCACTTTTACAGTGACTTGACCTGTATTTTCTGGCACATTTAGTCTGGTTTTGACTATATATGCCATCAAAGTCAACTTTTAACTTATGATTTATCCAGAATTTTAAATATTCCTTAAATATTTTACTATATGTAATATATATAAAACTGATACACACAAACATAGTGTTCTCCCTCTATGATAGTAAGCTGTTTTGGCTGATTTTGACACCTATCTTGGTTTAGCATCAGGAGAACTCAGTCCCCTGACTAGAAAGACAGGGAATCCCTGCCACTAAGAGGTAGGGTATCCCTAGCACACAACATTGACATTATCCAGGGGTAGAGTACCCCTATCATACAGCATCCTTGTCATCCGGAGACAGTGAACCATTATCATGTACTATTCCTATCACCGAGAAGTAAGATATTCCCGACATATAGCATCCTCACCATCCAGAGGTAGGGCATACCTATCATCCATAAGAATGATAACTATCGATGACCTGTTCAGGGATGAGAAATAAAATGACTCAGAGCCAGTTGTTAGCCACTACATGAGGCAGGCACTTTCAAGGGCAGCCTCTTCGTATTAGGTCACTAAAGCATTCTTTCCCCCAAAGCACTTTAAACTCCATGATCTTAAACCGAGCATGCTTATGGACAGGACAACCTCTATATTAATATATATAATCTCCATGAAAAAATCCCTAGCCTTTCTTTGTCCAAGCAGAGTATTGCTTTGGAAATAACTTTTGCCTTCTTGCTGATTGCAGGTAATAAGCAAGCAAGCAAGCAAACATACAAACAAAAATAATAATAAAATATTTTCCCCCATGTCTTAGCTATGCCTATTTTGAAGTGTCATTGACTAACACGAGTTCACATTGTGTTCAGTTACAATGAACCCTGAAGTATTGAGAATTCTGGCAATTGTTATATATCTCACTTGTTAAGATTAATTTTTTCCCAGAAATTCATAATGCCCAGATCTGAACCTGTAATCGCCAAATGCAAAATGCTCAGAATTGTCTTAGAAATCTTTTCAAGTCATTGTTAACACAGTCGAGACATATACATATCTTCTCTTCATAGTGTAACATTAAAAAACAACTTTTAATAAAGGAATACACACTTTTACTTCTCAAGTATTATTGGAAAGCAGGAAAGAAACATGGAAACTTTTCTTGGTTTTCCAAAGTGAATCTTTTCCACTGTCATCCACAGAGGGCAGGGAGATTAGTCAATCAAAGGCTTTGACATGTGTTTCTGGCAGTCACTCAGAGCATAGCTTGCAAAGCGTTCTCTGATCTCAGCGTGTAGTACAAGGTCCGATAGAGGAAGCTAGCCAGAGTGTACAGACAGCTATTTGTTCTTAAGCTGCATTGTCTCAATTAAAAACACAGAGTGGTGATGTAACTCAGCCCTGTCAGAAACTTGAGACGTGTATGGCTTGTTTTTTGTTTCTTTTCCAATAAGAGAGCACAGTTTTAAAGAACCAACTGCATGTTTCATCTTCCTATGCTGGATTAAATCTTTTGCATAATTTCAAAAAGATATAAAGCAAGTATATTCCAACAGTGCTCACCGGTTCATCAATCCAAACAAAAACATTTTTCAAAATAGCAGAATGAAAAACATTCGATAAAATAATCACTATCACTAATTTCTATTTTAAATCCTTATGATATTTATTTTTTCTTGTTGTTGGAAAAGTACATGGCAGAAACTTCAACAGTTATTTTGTAGTTCTTTGCTCCATTTTTTCCTAGAAAATTTACTCTTAAAATAGTTGGAATATGCCTATGTGATTACATATAACACATGATTATGTATATTTAAAAGTAAGATACTCAGGTATTTAAGATGTAAGATACACAGCAGATCTATTATGATAAAAAAAATAGTAGAGGATACTGCTACAATTTTCAGAGTCCTATGGGCAATGACAAAGGTGAAAATCCATTCAGAAAACCATGTGTACTATAAAAAGCAATAATAAGAATAATGATACAGATATTTTAACAAACTTTTGGGCAAAAATGCATGGAAATGAGTAATGTGCTATGAAGGCATACAAATGCGACACAGCAATCACAAACCATCTCCATCAAGACTTTATAAAGATAAAAGATACTTTTATAAAGTATCACCTCAGTTTTGTAATTTAATATCACTGTAGTGTTCTGAATAGTCCACATTCTTCAAAGAAGAACCTTGACAGGATTATTAACCAATTACTACTAAGGGCAAACATAGAATAAAAATGTAGCCAAGCATTAGCAATTTTGGTAGATGTCTGATATTTATATTTTACATGTGGTTGAATCTATTTTTACTTGAAGTGCTATGGTTCTCCATATATGTGTGTATACATATACACATACACACATACATGTATATACATGTACATACACACACACACACACATATATATATATATGAGTTGACATACTTGTATCCCATATGTCTGTAATGTACAAAATTTTAAACCAGAATATTTAGTGTAATTAGAGACCTATTTAGTTATGTTATGAGGTATATAAATTTCTTTAAAACTATACAATATATGCAGGAAGGTTTATTAATGTATTATGTTGCTCATATTTCTTCCATTAAAGTTCAGTTCTTCACATGTGATTCAAATGTTGGAATAATAATACAGATTGACTTTTAGTTCTTTTTTGTTTCTTTTTCCTTTGATCCTTCTTTTATTTTTGAGATTATAATATAGTAACACAGTTTCCTCCTTCCTGTTCCTCACTCCAAATTCCCATGCACCTCTCCTTGCTCTCTTTCAAATTCATGGCCTTTCCCCATTAATTGTTATTTTATGTGTGTATGTATTAATATAATATCACTAAATGTACATGTAACTATTCCTAAATACATTAATACAACCTGTTCAGTCTGTACAACATTACTTGTATGCATGTTTTCAAGGCTGGCCATTTGGTGTAGGATAATCAGTTAGTGTACTCTTCCATGGGAAGACTATTTGTCTCTCTTTCAGGAGTTGAGGCCTCTTGGGCATTCCTCTCTTGACTGAGTATGTCTATTGCCACTGTCCTTGATAAGTTCATGTTTAGACAGCCATGTCTGAGACTTTATGGATGTAGTTTTTGACATTACTATGCCCCTGAGTTCTTGTTAAATTCTATAGTCCTATAAAATATAGAGACCAATTTTCAGGTAGAACACTATAATGTTAATGATGTGTTGCTTTGTATAAGGGAGTGTTCATTTATTTCCCAAGGCTAATAACATCTTTTCCCCAGGGCTGATTACAGCCAGTTCATATAGTTAGGTAATATACTTGTAAAAACGGAGAGGAGGTGGTTTATCTAAATTTATCCCAATTTATCTAAAAGTCTCATATTATTTAAAGTATTGGGCATATTAAGTCCCATAAATGCTAAACTATAATGTATTAGCTATTCTTCAAAGGATTTAATATAGCATAACTCTAAGGATTATGGGAGAAAGAGATGGAAGGAACGGCTGTCTTTCTTTTGACTTCTTGCTGTCTTTCTACTCTCTGTAGACCAGGCTGGCACTGACTTTGATGTTTTCTGATATTAGCTTTCTGAGTGCTGAGATAGAGGGGCCAACATTCCTGGTTAGCTAATTTTAAGTATATTTAAGGTGCATTTATTCTTTTGTATTGTTTTGTTTTCCAAAACAGAGTTTATTTGTGTAGCTCTGGATGTCCTGGAAGTTGCTCTATAGACCTGTCGGGTTTTGAACTCACTGAGATCCACCTGCTTCTGCCTCCTAAGTGCTGGGATTAAAAGAGTGCACCACCACTGCCCAGCTAATGTGTTTATTCTTATACACATGTTTTTAAAGATGCCAGACAACCTCTGTCAATCTTTTATCTTTAAATGACTAGATCAAAGTTGTTTGTGGAGTTGTTGTCCTGAATGGCCATGGCTAATTTGCACCACTATATCCAGTAGTTTAGAATTCTGTTTCAAATCTAGTTAGTATTAGCAATGATATATTTATTCTCTGGGAAACAGGCCATAACTAAAGAGAACGTACAAGGCAAGAATTACAGATGTGATGCCATGAAGAATATGTGTCTGAATAGAGACACTGTATGGTATTTCACACTATACCAAGATATTTTTATACACACATGTGCGTGTGTACACAGGTACACACACACACACACACACACACACACAAATGAGATGGATTCATTCATCTGCTACATGATATTTTAAAAGTTTGATTGTGTGTGTGTGTATTTGCAACTATTATGTGTCAAATAAAATAAAGTCCATAGCCATGATTTTTTTTAAACAAGAAGAAACGAAGAGATATCCATTCTTTAAAGTTAATGTAAAATGAGAATTACTGTTCAGACACTGTTTGTTAGAGCCATGAATAAACTGTTAGGAAATCCAAGGTCAAAGTGATTGGCTACGAGATGTCCATGGCCATGAAGGCATTTTACATTTTCTGTCAGTACAAACTCTGAAAGAAAGAGAAATGGATCAGAACTTTTAAGTGTCCTCTTCTCTGAAATATCCTAGAAAAGTCATGTTCCTGTGTGTGTTGGTATTTCCACTCTGAAACTGTAGATGATGAATCAAGGGCACATTTATGTCTTATTTTCACCAGAAATGGAAAAGGATAAAACAGACAAACTTTCTCTTGCTTTTGTTCTCAATGAGACTTTATGTTAAAAAATAAAAGAGCAAATACAAAATTTTCATTTCTTCCTAAAGAAATATTACATATAGACAAAAAAATAATTAAAACCTGGAATAATGGACTTAGATTTCTTGAAATTATCCTCTATCCATCTATCTGTGACACATAGTGGTATCCTCCAATAATCATAATTATATCATAATCATAAAATAAAGATACTTGTAAGATGAGCATATTGTTGAAGTATATCCTGTTTTAGTTTTTTTCCCCTCATGTTTTTAAGGTTGTTTTTGCAGATTATTTTAAGATGACGTTTTGACATTGAAACAGATGGCTATTAGCTAATGTAAACAGGCAGCTTTCGTGGAAATTTACTAGCCTGAGTAGTCATAGACCTTGTAAATAGGTAGCCTTGGCAGACAATACCAACATAGATAAAGACTAGTGAGTCATAGGCAGAGTCATAGTGACTTGTCCCCGGAACCTTCACCCAGGCGATAACCAGTTCTGAAGGTATCTGTATTCCCCCTGAACACCCACACTCCAATGTCATTCCCTTCCCCACATCCTGCCTTTCTGTGTTTATATCCCCTGTGTGAATGAATTACGATTTGAGAAAAAAAAAGATGATGTTTTGAAAAACATATATATATATTATACACACACATATATATATCATATCTGTATCTAGTTAGAAATAAATCATGCTTACTTCCTGTTTTTAAATATAAAATGTTGTGATGCATAATAACTAAAAACAAGTATTGTTTAGTATCATTTGTTATTACCAGGGAGAAGATGTGGCATCATAACAGCAAAACATTTGCTACATGATATTTTAAAAATTGGTTTGATCTTTAATGACCTAGGAGCAGGCAAGATATTTTAATATTATAACAAAAATTTAAAAGGATTTTCATGTGGTAAGTATTCCGATAAATAAATTATGCAGTCCTCAATGAATTAAATAACAAGGCCTGGCATGTTCATGAATTGATGTGGAAAAGTCTGTTTCCTGGTAAGTTTTAGGGATTTTTGTATTTCAGGTGAATGATCAGAAATAATTTTTTTCACTTCATTCAGTGAATTATAGAATACTACTACTGAAATTCTCCTTCCTTAAACATATGTATATGCTTGCTGATGAATGGAAGGAACAAAAGGGAAAGTAGAGAAAGAGAGGAGAAGACAAAGGATAAAGGGTAGAGACAGATGGGGGAAGGAGAGAGAGGAGAAGAAGGGGAGGAAGAGATGGGGAAGAAGAGAGAGAAGAAAAGGGGAGGGGCAATTGGGGGAAGGAAAAAGAGAGAAGGGGAGGGACAGATGGGGGAAGGAGAGAGAGAGGAGAAGGAGAGGGAGAGATAGGGGAAGGAGAGAGGGGGGTATAGAAGAAGAGGGAGAAAAGGAGAGTGAGGGGGAGTAGACAATGTGGATGAGAAAAATCCCAACATTCTAACTTTGAGGGAGCCATGTCACTCAGGATAAAAGCTACTTTGAGCAGATTTCAGAGTACAGCAGAGGGGCTCTGATCAAGCACTGTAAAAAGCAGTCACACGTGCAGAAACAACACCAGCTAGAGTCCATTTAAGAGAAGCTTTGACAACTTCAGATAAAGTAATTGAGAATGGGCTACAACAGAGACTGACAAAACAGCTCATCCTTAAGGATGTAACTGTTCTACTGCAGTCATTCACAGACCTTCCAAGGCCAGCAAGAACAAAGAGATTACGCAAAGGAAAATCCTGTCAAAGGAGGCATTTAGAATGTGATATACTAGAATGTATTTCCAACATCAGTCAGTGTTTTCCTCCTTGGAAGTGGTCCAGTCTGCACAAACTGGTCTATTATACAGGTCAGTTATATGGGTCAGTTATATAGGTCAGTTATACTGGTCACTTATATGGGACAGTACCTTTCGCTTAGCCTTCAGCTGCTCATGGTACTTGTCACAGGTGTCTCCTGGAATCTCTCCTCCCCAGAGAGTAATTCCAACGATGGTGTAGGTGACACCCATGATGAGCAATGGGAAACAGTACACCAGGATGATAACAATGATATGGTACCTGCAGAGAAACACACACACACACATGCTGAAGAATCTTTTTGAGTGAAATATACTGGACTTTGAATTTGCTGAACTTTAAATCATAATACAAATGTCAGCCCTTGTGTTTATGTCTTCACGTCATGCACCTATCAAATATCTTATGAGCATTGTAACCTAGAGTCATGTGTGAAATGTTTTAATTGCTCATTTCCACACTACTTTATGAATAAAAATTTATAAATAAAATCTTGTCTTAATTTATACATATTCTCTTCATTTAGAATCAAGGTGGAATATCCCTGCTGCTTGGTTCTTTGTTTAGTAATTGTTGAGCTAAACTATGGAACAGAATCCTGAAAGGTAAGGGTATGGGATAGAATAAGTCCGCTATGATGTGTATTTTATTCCACAACAGAGTATTTTTCTTATTCTTGTGGGATCAGAAGTACATAAAATAATTTTTTTCTTCCACATAAGAAGAGGAATTAGGCACTCTGGGGCATAATATACATTTCTTTTTATTTTCAAAATAGAAATCAGGTAAAAACATTAGCACGTATGTCTCTATGGTAATAGTATATTTTCTTGCCTTATTACTTGGTGGATTACATTCAACAATATGGGCAACAGGCATGGTAAACATACAGTTCAATAAACTGCCAAATTTGATTACATCCTTTTCCACCAAAATGGAAAGCTTGCTCTTCGGGAGAAATGAGAGCATAAGGTAGAATATCCTGTCCCATATACAATTTTATACATTTTATTCAGTTTCTATTGACTTTTGAAGGTTTTAAATTAATTAATGAATTTATACCCAGGGTTATCTTCTAAGATAAATCCTAAACCTCCTTCCCTACCTTGTTTCTGGTAGCTAAGTACCAGATGAAGTCAATGATGATGTGACTCAGAATGATACCACACCACAGCTAAGATTATTCCTAATAACAGGTAGGCAAAGCACAATTCAATAGCCTCTGCCTGCCTTGCCTTTAGAAAGTGCTTCCTGTTTGGGTGAGCGAACCCAGAAGGAAAACTCCTTAAAAAGTGGCATATCTGAATGAATGACCAACTAGAAATCTGTGGAGAGATAATATTGTAGTCCTTGAGGCTAGCTACTTTCCTTATCTTGAGTTCTATTCCAGGCCCACCTCTGTGTTTGAACTAACATCTTTTTACTGATAGGTAAAAATGAGCTGGAATCTATTAACTTATCAGACTACTAGCTTCCAATAACCTAAAAGCTACGAATGTCATCAGATGGCGTCTTGGACTTAAAAAAGTAACTGTTATTCATCTAATGTAATTGTTGTCTCCAAGGCTTATTCCTTCTGTCTGCTAACCTACCTGCTTAGTCATGGAACCTTCTGACATCCATATGATCTTATCTAGGCCTAGACTGTTTTCAGCCTTTGAGACTTACTTCTGAATAATCTCACACTTTCTAGTTCTTTCTGAACTCTAGTTGGCTGATTCAACTCAGCTGTTCTGCCTCAAACTCTTATCCAAGCTGACTGATTCAAATTGACTTCTCTCTCAGCCTCTGACTGAATTGCTGTTTGGCCTCATACTGACTTTGACAATCTGTTCTAAACTTCTGGTCCTTTCTCATTCTCTGGGTTGTTTTGTTTTCACTTGTGTCTAGACTGTTCTAGTAAAACTGTTTCCTCTCTTCTCTCTCTCATTCTCTCTCAAGTAGCACCCCTCTCTCTTTCTCTCTTGTAGCCTCTCTTTTTCTTTCTGTTCTCATGAGAGTTAGGTATATCCTATTTAGTCAAATCTTTCTCTGAATTGTCACTTTGCCTCTCAATTAGACATTGCTTTCAAACACTGTTGGTTCCTTCTACAAATAAACCTTAGCTTCATTGTTTGGGATCAAAGGTGTGGACTAAGGGTGTGTCTGTATTTCAGTGAGATGGATGGATTAAAGGTGTGTGTTAAGGCTGACCTGCACCACAACTAGAAACAGGTTTTTCCAGCAAATACAATCTCAGGGTTCACAGTGTGATCAAATATTCTGCAACATGAGCCTATAAAAGTTTCTCATGTACCTGCCTCTGGTATACTCACCAATGTATTTTAAATTTGCCTTCATTTATGACTTTCTTTGTTTGCTCTGTAAGGGCATAAAACTTCATGAAACTGTTTTCACACTGGATCATGGAATTCAGACTAACCTAAATCTGTGTTCATAGGTCATAGTCTCTTAAAAGTGGCTCCTGAATAAATTATCTTTCATTCCCTTAAAAAGATTCTGGGTTCTTGTAGGAGCAGAGTTAGATAAAACAACTGCTTAAAACGTGAATACACACTGAAGACCTAAAATCAGCCATAGGCCTAAAATCAGCAATAGGCCTGTCATACATGTATACTAACACCAAGTCTTGGGTCTCTGTGGAAAAACATTGAAACAGATGGCTATCAGCTATTGTAAACAGGCAGCTTTCGTGGAAATTTACCAGCCTGAGTAGTCATAGACCTTGTAAATAGGTAGCCTTGGCAGACAATACCAACTTAGATAAGGACAAGTGAATCATAGGCAGAGTCATAATGACCTGTCCCCTGAACCTTCACCCAGCTGATACACTGTTCTGAAAGATATCTGTACTCCCCCTGAACACCCACACTCCAGTGTCACCCCCTTCCCCACGTCCTGCCTTTCTGTGTTTATAACCCCTGTGAGAATGAATTACAATTTGAAAAAAAAATTATAAAAAAAGAAAAGTAATTGCAGGCTAGATATGGTTGCAGCCTTTAACCCCAGCCCTTGAAAGGCAGAGGCACGAATATCTCTTGAAGTTGAAAGTTAGCCAGGACTACATAAAGAGATCCTGTCTCAAAAAATTGGTAATTATTGGCAACATTTGCTATTTTTAAATGTCATTAAAAATAGGGAAAGAAACCATTATATTGAAATGTACAGAAATGGAAAAAATCAATTACACAATTATGTTGGCTTTCTCTTTAGCTTTTCTTAGGTCTAAAATACAAAACTTCAATTTTATCAAATGGCATACCTATTTCCATTTCAATTTAGTGACCGGGGTTTTTCATGCTGAAATGAACAAATATGTACAAATGAAAGCAAAACAAAATTAAAACACCTGCCAGGACCTCCTTCCCCTTCTGCCAGGCTTCCTAAAAGAGCAATCAACACACTGGGCTTCAGTTCCCACTTTCTAGCTCTTCTGTCAATAGCACCCTGCTGTCCCTGGCACATCGCCTCCAGCTTTTATCACTCCTGTTAGAAAATGTGGGTGGTTCTCCAACAGAAGTCATCACATCTCCAATTAAAAACCTTGGTAGCGTTATAAGCCAACACATCCTATGGAAGTGTATTTTACATTTCTTTTCCCATGACCATTCCCCCACCCAGGGGAATGGCTTTGTCTTACATGCATAATTTTTCTCCCAATCTTCATTCCACTAAGAGTTGGATAGACCAAGCTAAAAATCATCAAAGAGAATTTACTTACGTGAAATGTTGCTTGGGACCTTCTGGCCATTGCACATAGCAAAGAGTACGGCCTGGCATGACTTTTATTTTGGAATAAAGACATTGAGGGAAGGCAAGTAGAAATGCCAAAATCCAAATACTTCCAATGACAATCTTTGTGGCTGTGGCAGATAGTCTGGGTTTCAAAGGATCGATAATGGCCATATACCTATGTGATATAAATGAGAGCATTTTGTCATTTCCTTCATTATTGGAATTTAAAATGTAACTTCAAAGTGCTTTAATAGATGTTTCTCATTGCTTAAGTTGGAAAGCATTTTGCATCTAGAAGTAACGATATAGATGATGACGTCACTGTCTCAGGAATTGGCAGGTTTGGGGTCAAATCCTATTCTGAGACCTGGTTAACCATTTGAAACTCAGCTTCATTATTTCTAAAATAGAAATAAAACATCCACGCCTTAGGGGGTGCAGTGAGGATCAATGGAAAAAATGTAAGTGGAAGTATTGATTACTTAGTGCTGTGCCTAGCGCACTAGCTGAATTCATAAATGTCCGCTGGATGGAACTGAAAAGGTATCTACTGAATGCCTGAAAATACAGACTTGATACCTCAACAGCTTCTCTCTCTCTCTCTCTCTCTCTCTCTCTCTCTCTCTCTCTCTCTCTCTCTCTCTTTCTCTCTCTCTCTCTCCTTCCTTCCTTCCTTCCTTCCTTCCTTCCTTCCTTCCTTCCTTCCTTTCTTTTGGCAGTGTGGCCCTGGCTACTGCTAGCCATGAATGTACTTTGCCACTAAACTATATTCCCAGCCACCAATTGTCATCTCTTTTCTGTCTCTGCTAGCTTAACTTTTGAATAGAAGATTAAGGTAAGATAACATGGATAATACAGATTATTGACAAGGATAGAGAACCTCATGTGAGGGCTGTGGCCAAACCTTCACTTAAACCTGTAAAAAAATATTCATCATTTAGCTGGGATGACAATATCAAGCTGGATAGAGATTTGGAATTCTCTTGGAGCCTGGGGAATTCACAGCCCCATGGTGTGGGAATGCTCACTTGCAGCCAAAAAGGCACATTTACCCATGGCTACTGCAGCCCACTCTGTGGATATTCAGAAAAAAAGTCATTTTATTCCTACAGCCCAGATAGTAAATATGTATCTCACAAAAACTACTTCAGCTTTAAATTAGATAAAATATGGCTAATTGCAAGATTTTAGCCAGTGATTAGAGAAAAATATTATTTATAAAATCAATTTAATCCATGTTTCTACCAGTAAACAAAATATTGTTTAATTTTTACTGTGGTCCATTTTGTGTTGCACAAATATGTTTTTTTTAATTTGTGTTCTTCAGAGATTATACTTCAGGTTTAGGAAAAATGTTGTTAATATTATAGAAAATATTACAATATTGGCTTGTGCATACATACAGCCTTAAACACACACGCAGAAATGCCTCCCCTCCCCCAGCAAACATAAATTAATTGTTGCAACCTTGAGAGTAAGGATTAAATTAGTCACAATTTACCTAAAGGAAAATTATTAATTCGGTCTGTGTGATAGATAATAAATGTATAAGAGCCTTAGATACAAACACTATTTAGCTATCAGTGATTGCTTTCCTTTGCTGCAAGATTGCACAGATCGGAGGCATCTAAAAGAGTGAAATTCACAGAAGCAAGGATAGAATAGTGGAGGATGAGGGAAATGGATGACTAATGCTTACTGGGCATGCAGTTTCATTTATGTAAGAAATAGTGCCATAAAGAGTGTCTGTACAACATAGAATCTGCAGTACCAAGTGACATTAGGAACTTCTCATTTTCAGTGTTTCTACCATGAAAATAAAACACCTCCCTCTATACACATAAAATGCACAAGGAATTTTGGAGGTGTTGGATATATTTAGTAACTTTATTATGTGAACTGTCATGGTTAAATACATGTTCTCAAACTCATTAGATTGTGAGATATATATATATATATATATATATATATATATATATATATATATATATCTCAATTTACATGATTATAGCTTTAAAACAGAAAAAGAAAAGAAACACGACTATAAAAATGGTACAGTAGCTTAAGAAAACAAAGTGAACCACACAAGATAATATAATGCAATGTTGGAATGGAAGGCTAATTAAAATTCACTCCTCATGTTCTTGGTGATGAAGATAATACTTCCAGCAATCACTGATTACTAACTACACCCAGACACTGCACTGTGTGTATGTTCAACACCTAAAATACCCCCATCAATAGATATCATCATGAGGTAGATTTATAGAAAAGAAAACGAAGGTTTAACTAGATTAAAATTATTCAAAGTGCACAAAAACGGAAAACCCTTGTCATTTGTCTAAAGGGGCGACAGACAGGAGTAGAATTCTTTTATCAGGATGTTCTGGTAGTTGTCAAAGTCCGAATAGGAAGAAATAACAGCTTTAATATTCATATAAATACTGCAGAAGAGTAGGTAAAAGGATTTAAGCTGGACCTTTATAGAGCATCAAAAGTAGCATCTTTTACCTTCTAAATCCAAAGCATTCATGTATAATGTTAAGCACTGAAGACTTGCTATGACGGGAACTGTAGGCAAGCATGTTTTTGTTCTCACTGCTACTGTATCTCAATTTCAAAGTGTCTCAGTAGATTTAGTTATAGCTGTATAGATGCTCCCGGAGCCAAGCCCACTTATCAATAAAGTTTGCTGTACTGCTGAACTGTGTATTACTCAATTATGTCACAGTCTGGCTTCTTTGGTGGTTCTGAAAGTTTATAAATGCCATTTGGATATTCATACAATAGTTTTATATACTTAGAGTACTGTCTAGGTCCTATAACACAGATAGATCAAAACAAAGTCCAAGTTTTTCATTGATTCTTTTGTATAATTATAACTTTAGATAAATTATTTCCTGATAGATTATTATTTCACTTGAATTGTGTGAAATCAATTTACATTCTCACAAAGTGATATGAAATCTTGAAAATTTAAAAGTTTTTAAAAAAATTTTTATTTTTATTTATTATTATTTTTATTGTGTGAGTATAATACCGATGTCAGAAGAGAGCTCTGTGGAGTTTGTTTCTCTTTCTGCATTAACGTGTGTTCTGGGGATTGAATTCAGTTGTATTTGATGAGCCATCATGTCAGATCCTGAAAATTAAAGAAGGCATTTTTGCCCTTTCCAGTCTATTAATAAGTACCCAAGTTATTCACTGTAACATCAAATTAACGCCTATTGTGTTATTCCAAACAAAGCACTAATACAGCCACGAACGCACATGCCATTTTAATTACTTACAGTCTGTAAAACAGATACTGAATTAATCTATTTTCTATTGCTTTAAGTAATAATCCAAATCTGGGTATGTTATTAAGAAGAAAAGTATAAGTAGCTTATAGTTGGAGCTCAAAGACACAGCCTAGATAGTAGCTAGGGAGAGCCCCATAGGGCACCAGAGTGGTAGTACAGCTTGTGGAAGCAGAGACGGCTTGATGGGGAGAAGCCATTGAGAGCTGATTCTGCTTTTATCTCATTATTCTCTCTCAGACTTGAACTAATCACACCCCACTGTGCTCACAGGTAAAGTCTCCACCACCCTTTGATATCTAAGTATTGGGAACTGAACTTCCAAGACATCAGTCTCCAGGCAACAAATAGTATCTAAACCACAGCAGCACCTAATCAAATGACCTCATTAGGTATCAATTACAAATGTAACAAGTGCCACAAAGACGAGGCCAAGATAATCCATTGACTGGTTAAATTATGTTTATATTGTATATTGGGTATCCTTAAGGAACTCATTTCAGGTTAAAACTCTGATGGTTGAGTAGATAGGCTTGGCCCTAACTAAATATAATTGATGTCATAAAAGCAGGGAAATAGGCAAACACAGAGACATGGGGAAATGGAAAGAAAGCATCCAGGATTGTGTTGGAGAATGCTCTTGTTGAGAGAATGGAGACAGTAAGTTATGTGGAGACTGTTTTTTTCTGTGTTAGGTTATGCTTCAAGGGCAGGGTCTGGTCACTGATGACAATGGCATTTAGGGAACAGCTTGATGAAAGCAATAAAATGACAGGATACAGTGGGAGACCCAGCAGGACAAAGAACAGTAAAGTAACATTTTCTCACTACTGATCAGTTTGAAGTTGATTCTGTCCTGTACCTCATCCTGGTGATAGTAACTTGCTCACTAGTAGGAATGGAGCAAATACATGCTTAGGCTTGCGGGAACAAAACTCCTCTGGACCTTAACAGACAAAAGATCAAATTGAGAAATATATTATCCTCACAACTGTTATCAGTATATGCCTTTAAAGAAACTCAAGCCTGTCTGTGAGCACGTCATAGCATCAGTAGTAGTGTCAAGTCTTGGCGCCTCCCCTTGAGATGGATACCAAGCTGGGCCAGTCACTAGACCTCCTTCCCTCAGTCTCTGCTCCATTTTGTCCCTGCATGTCTTTTAGACAGGAACAATTCTAAGTCAGAATTTTTGACTGTGGGATGGCAACCCCATCCCTCTACTTGATACCCTGTCTTTCTACTGGAGGTGGTCTCTGCAAGTTCCCTCTTCCCACTGTTGGACATTTCATCTAAGGTCCTTCCCTTTGAATACTGAAAGTCTCTTACTTCCCAGGTCTCTGGTACTTTCTATAGGGTTCCCCCCTCCTCCAGGGATTGCATATTTCTATTAATTCTGCTGGCCTTCAGGACTTTTCTCCTATTCACTGACCTCCCTCCCCCCAATACCTGATCATGTTCCCCTTCTCCCCTCCCCCTTCACTTTCCCTCCCAGGTCCCTCCCACCTCTGCCTCAAGTGATTGCTTTCTTCTCCCTCCTAAGTGGGATCTGAGAGGTCCAACAGGTAGCTGACTGAGACAGACACAGATATTTACACTGTATGTGTGTGTGTTTGTGTGTGTGCATGCAGGTACGTGTGTGGCACGGCCCATGTGTAGAGGACAGAAAATAACTGTGGGGGGTCAGTTCTGTGGTTTTCAGGGCTAGAACTCAGGTCACTGAGCTTCTGTTCCAAGAGTTGTTATCTGCTGAGTCATTTGTTAGCCTTGTTGTGATAGATTTTATAGTCAATAACTATTGACTAAAACACACACACACACACAGAGGGAGGGGAGCAGAGATGTCTGTGAACATTAATAAGTTAAAAATATTATCTAGGAAGAAATGAATCAGTTCTTCACTTATGATTCTTAGATTATATTGAATAAAACATTATATTGAGAAGAATTAGAGAACATAACTAGTAAACATTCAACATAGAGTATTCTAAACAACAGTAAACAGGGTGCACTTAATATTTGGAAATAAAAGGGCTATGGAGATAAACGTGAATGAAAACTAAGTATAACTTATTTAAAATGAATCTTCAGTACTTTGATTTGCATGGGAAGAAAAATACATTTGTAACTAACTTCTGAGGATTAAGAGAAAAATCTGTTTTTAATGTACTCACTATCTCATCCTTCCAAATCTGTTTCATCAGGATGATGCAGTGCAATAGACCTTCCTTCTAATCTTTCCTCTTAAAATGACACTTTTTAAATGAATACTAATGAGACCTTTAATGCAATTTCAACAAGTGCTTCTAGTGTTCAGTGATTCAATGGAAATAATGTTACACCTGAAAACATTGTAATTTCGTTGGACGTAGAAGGAATTAATTGCATTAATTTTGTTCAGCACAGACCTATATATATCAAATTCCTTTCTGAAATGAATAGCAGCCTGCTGATGTCCCTGTGTATTGTCTTAAACTCACTGAGATCACAGTTATCAGTGGAATTTCCAAACTGTATTAGTTCTTAAGTTGTGTTCTATAAAAGTTTATTTAAATGTGCAAGTGGAGAAAGCAGTCTTTAAACATCAAAACTCAGAATAAAGATTAGAATTGGAGCCTGTTCCTGAAGTTAACTTTGTCTCTTAATTATATTTTCATGTCCTCTAAAGTTGAATAGAGCATATTTTAACAAAATACTTATAAAAATTGCCTTCACTCAGTCACTCATCCATATCATTAAGTAAGTCTTGTTTACAGAAACTGAGAATTGAAACAGGTTGTAGTTATATATTTTATAATTATATACTATATATGCATGTGTAAGACAGTTATAAGTAAAGGATGAGAGAGCTTGGACTTGAGGAACAGGAGGGACACAGGAGGAATAGTAGGGAGGAGTGGGAAGGGGAATGATGTATACTCTATATTAGTATATGAAATTTTCAAAAGAGAAATTTAAAAACGGTCAATAACAACCATAGTGTGGAGGTTCATGTGAGTTCGGAGAAACCTGAATTATCTACACTGAGTTTCACTTGCTTAACAACAGTAAAATAAAATGCTTTTAAACTTTCTAAGATCAATCTTGAATTAATGTAATCTCATCCTATAATGCAATGGCAGCTCTAGAGGACTAAGCTAAGAGAATGTACAATGATGAAAATTACGATGAAAATTCTTTAACAGAAAGTAAGAGGTTCCACGTGATTTTTCTTAAAAATTTCAAACCACAAAGAATGTGGAAGTTGAGGCAAATCTCATCATATTATGGAGTTTGGTGGTAGTTTACTGTTGTTTTATTGTTTCTTTTTCTTTCGCAATGTGGAGCAGTTTTGAGTTATGAAGTTTGGTTTATAACATCTTAAAATCCATGCAAGAAGAAGCACACCACTGTATTGCTAAGCAACTCTGTTCTTTTCTGCCTCGCTTAACTTCTTTAATTGTATGTATTCTCTAACTTTTCTCAAAATATGCATACCTTATGCTGTCAGACTATGTCCAAGGCAGGAACTTGAGAGCAGAGAAATGAAGGGTGATCTTCATGATGCCCAGAGAGGACTATGAAGCAAGTGGGGATATGCAAATCTTTTTATTTTGTGTGGTTTGTATAGCAAAAGAAATCCAATAGTTATTTACCTATTTTTATCTTTAATTGTTAATTACATATTTGTAGATCAAAAGATTCAAGCAGTTAAGATCCATGGTGATTGATTTGCTTGGAAAGGTCGCTCTATCTACTCAGTATAAATTACATGACATATTCAGCCACATAATTTAGCCACTTTCATTTAGTCAGTTAGCCACAGTTTGACATTTGACAAAATTTTTTCTTTTAATATCCAAGTGTAGGGATGATATTTAGAAATAGGTGCCTGGTCCGGCTTGTTCCTGGGCAGCCACCATGTTCCGGCTGCTCCTCGGCTCTGACCTGGGCTCCAGGTAGCTAGATGTCCAGGCCCTGGCACCCATGAGATGCCAGCATGGTGGATGTGGGGGATGGCTCTGCCAATTCTCCACACTGCATCCACAAAGCTCGGCTGAACCCCAGACAATATTTGCCATCCTCTCAGTACCCAGTAGAAATGATACTCTTAAAGCTTAATGATTATCTAAAGGATTTATATATTTAGAAATGCTCAATCAACAAGATGCCCACACAATTAGAATTGTTACCCAGTATCTAACCGTTTGATAGAAGTTGCTACCCAGGATAGCTTTGGACTCATCCATGGTTTTCCATGGCTAATAGCCTCCTCCTTCCTCCCCCCTTCCTTTTTTTCCTCCCCTCCCCTTCTTCTTTTTCTCTCCTCCCCTTCCTGTCTTCTTCTCCCAGATCCACCTCCTCTTCTACTGCCTAATCATCGAGCTCCACTGTGAATACAGTGTAGCAGAATAAGTATCCTGCTACATCCAATTCTTCCCCCCTTTCCAGAAGGGAGGATGCATGGATCAAACAACCCACAAGCATCCTTGAGTAAGCTGCTCATCATTGCTGACCAACCCTTTTGTGCCTTTGTGGACAAAATGGAGGCTGCTGTCACAGAGAGGCAGTGATTCCATGAGCAATTAGAGAATTCTACTGTATTTTCAATTCTTCTATAATACAGAGTATTGAGACATTCATATTAAAATTGGAAAATATCTTGATTCTGTTTTCAATCAAATATTTAAATCTGTTTGGGTTACACGACAAATGTTTCCTACCTTCATACACATCTCTTCATGATCATCCACTGGAAGGTTTCTAGTTAAACTTAAGGAACATCTCTCTCGCTCGCTATCACTAGTTGAGCGTGCAATCATTGATATATACACAATAGCATTTCATCTGTTTTTCTTTTTTTTTTTTTTAATCAGTGGAGCTAAGAGTGGAACCCTGATTAGGAGGCCAATTTCTCAGTTCACAGTTGGTTTTATTTAACAGATCTATTACCTGAAATTATTGATGAGAGATATAGATTTCCCAGCTTTGTTTTTCTCACCATGTGAGAACCTTTTTTTTCTCACCATGTGAGAACCTGTTTAAACTGCCCAGGAAACGATCAAATAACCATCTCATTTGTATTTTCACTTACTGTTAATAGAGCTATTACAAGGTTGAAAATCATTCTGTATAGCCACCTGCTAAATACCATAGTCTGAAAACTTGTAACAAGATTTTAATTTGTTGGTAGTTTTCATAGTTCTGTCTCTAAGTTTATTTTCTCTCTTTCTCAGGTGGTTTTATTTAATTGATTGTGTTTCTTGCTATGCTTGCTTCTAAAATATTGTACAAAAAAGTTTCTCCTGTTTTGTTCGCATTTCAAATTGATGGCATGTGGTATTTAAAAATTAACTCACCAAACTGAGGATGAAACAATCCTAAAACACAAGAAGAGTTCACATTACATACACTGTTTTATGCCCTTTCCTGTCAACATTTATTTTCCCACACACTGAGAGATCATTTACTTACTGATATTATCAAATTTATCCAAAATATTATTTACCTCTGTTCTAAATATACCAGTGGAAACTTATTACACGTATTCATTTTGTAAAGTCATGAATGCTGACATGAATGCATTCCGAGATGCATTTGCCATTTCCAAAATTTCATGCATCATAATGTACTTGCTCACATGTAGATGGTAAAAGGTAACTATCCACATGAGGCTGTTGACAGGTAACTTGGTAAGATTTCTATTAGTATTCTCTCTCTCTCTCTCTCTCTCTCTCTCTCTCTCTCTCTCTCTCTCT
>NW_021621323.1:7312446-7312615 GCF_004785775.1 Grammomys surdaster
TCTCTCTCTCTCTCTCTCTCTCTCTCTCTCTCTCTCTCTCTCTCTCTTTCTCTCTCTCTCTGTCTCTCTCTTATTCTCTCTCTCTCTCTCTTATTCTCTCTCTTATTCTCTCTCTCTCTTGTTCTCTCTCTCTCTCTCTCTCTCTCTCTCTCTCTCTCTCTCTCTCTCT
>NW_021621323.1:7312625-7435981 GCF_004785775.1 Grammomys surdaster
TCTCTCTCTCTCTCTCTCTCTCTCTCTCTCTCTCTCTCTCTCTCTCTGTGTGTGTGTGTGTGTGTGCATGTGTTTGTGTACATGCACAGGCATATATGGTGTGGGGATAAAACTTAGATCATTGATAGATAATCAATCTACTGCTGAGCTACATCCCCAGACCATGAACTTTTTTAATCAGCATAAGGATTACCCTATAAGACAAGAGTAAAAAGTATAGTTTGGGTAATGTATATGCTAGTAACATAGTTAAATATAATGCACTGAACATTGTTGTATATTCCATAATTTCATAAGACTGAAATCTTAGAAAATTTCTTCATCTCAGAAACACATTATTAATGTGCTGCACTAGGAATGTTAAACATTTTATAGTCTTATAAAGTTACCATATGACCACATTTCATGCAATTAGAATTGAATTACATTCAATTGGCTGTGAGGTCATGAGAAACTCAAGAGATTGTTCCATAATCCTCTGCCATCCCTCCCTCTAAATAGAATGTCAACAGTGCACAACCTTAATCTCAGTGCCTCTTCCAAGAAGTCACTGCTGTCTTGATGAAGATGCCAACTGTGATTCTTGGAGGATCATTCTACAATACAGGGAAATCTCTTACCTTGGGAGTTTTACAAAACTCTGCTATAACCCAGTTGATATTTAGCACATTGTCACTCACTCAACAATTTATAACTCAGTTTTATGTGATGTGCAACAAACTGTCAGTAAGTCAATGGTTTAAACAACACAAATTCAATAAGGTACAACTTCTATGATTCAGAAATCTGTTGACATCGTCACTGTTTCTTCTACTTAGAGCTCATAAGCTTTGAGCACATTTGCATCTGAGATGCAAAACCACCTACATCTACCCTTCTTGTGGCCCAAGTCTCACACAAACTTGTTTCTTTAAAGTCATTAATAGAATAAAGGCAACTGCTAGGAATATCTGCTAGTGAGGCATGAGTTATAAGGTTAGATAATTATCACTATAACATCTTATAGTATTTGCCACATCTTGTTGGATAGATACAAATCAGAGGACGAGCACTTAGCAGGATGTAAGTGTAAAGAGAGTATGTCTAGGAGACAGAGATAATGAGAAACACCTTAAAGTCTATCTGCCACAAAATGGGTAAAAGAATTCCCCCCAAAATCTAAAAGAATATCTTGTTTTGAATCAGGTTTGTAAAACTGTAAAAACTAGTGAGACACCTAAAGTAACGTTTGATGAAAATCAGAACCAAATACGTAGTATCAGAGAAAGAAAAAAAACTTTAAACAAAGGCTATAAGATTAAGAAAGTAGAAAACAGTAAGAGAGAAATAAATTCAGCAAGAGGAAAGAAAGGAAATCAAATGAGAGGAAAATCAATAAAGGCCCAACAGTACCACAGAATAAAATTGTGAATGTAAGAGCTGACTCCTTGGAAAAATACCGGAAGGTGATAATGTAATAATTGGGAATTCTTTAAAGAGCAAGCGACCCATAAAATCCTGAAAATATAAATGATATCACTGTGGAGTTGTGTTCCAAAACATAAAAGAATGTTGCAGGCATTTTCTGAGAAGAAATAGAGAAATTCCTTAATACCATTGATGCTTCCTGCAAACAAGGCCCGTGCTGGTAAGACATCTACCTATCCATCTAGGAGTGGATGGGTTCAATCTTAGACACTGAAAAATTTGAAGAAAATAACAGTAAGTGAGACACAGTGCAACATAATTGAAAACTAGAGGCTCTATACGATTCATATAGAGATAATATTACCCTGATGCCAAAGGCAGATAAAGACAGTAAAAAATCATGCTACAAACCAACATTTACCAAGGAACTAAACAGAAAGCCCTAATATAAATTCCAATTATTCATATAATTCTGTGTCTGTCTGTCTGTCTGTCTGTCTGTCTATCTGTGTGTGTGTGTGTATGTATGTATGTATGTCTTTCCCTTTTTCTCTTCCTCCCCACTTGACAGAGACATGTTCCATTAACAAACAGTATTTACTCTAGGAATTCAACTTTGCATATGTCTATACATGTATTTGTGTGTTTCTTGGTGTCAATTCCAGAGTTATGAATGTGCTCAGTGTAAGTTATACCACTAAGCAAGACTACCAACTCCTCAAGACTTGCTTAATAATAATAAAATCAATTCAATTAGCAGTATTTGATAGATTTTCAGACACATAAGGGCCTGCTTGCCTGAATTCACAAAACCTATCTTTGCCCTTTCTTCTTCCTCTCTTTTCTACAGCCATGCTTTCCCAAACATTTTGTTCTTCTCATCATGCTTTAATTATTTTGGACTTCCTTACTGCTTTTTCTAAAGCCTTCCTCCCCACTCCCCTAGCCCACCAATGTGGCTGCTTGTCCACCATGAGCTGACACCCATGTCCCTAAAATGGCATGGCTTTTTTCTTCTCACCCCCATCTTCCTCTGGATAGCAGCCAAGGTTTTACAGCTTGCCAGCACTGCAGCTTTTCTTTGAAGCCCCGATGAAATTATCCTTGTGTTTCCACTTGAGTCTGCATTATATACATCTCAAAGAACTTCTGTACAGTTAGCATTGCCAATCTGAAACTGGAGGCTTGTTTTGCAGTTTATGCTTTCACTGTCAGTTAAGAGTTTTTTATGAATTAAATTTATTCTATTTAGGTAAATTTACTCATGCATTAATACTACAGTGAACATTCACATGTAGTTTCTTCTTTTATTTATTATTTTATTTATTTACATTTCAGATGTTATCCCCCTTACTAGTTTCCTCTCTGTAAACCCCCACATACCATTGCCCCACTCCTTTGCCTCTATGAGGGTGCTCCTCCACTGACCCACTCCCCCTTCATTGCTCTAGCATCCCCCTATGCTGGGGCATCAAGTCTCCACAGGACCAATGACCTCCCCTCCCATTGATGCTAGATGCACCTTTGAGGTATATCTTTAATGAAAAGTGGGAACACCAGACTCTGTCATGGAACTGCCCTCCTCAGATGTGAGTACATGAGAGCTGTACTACATTGAACCGTACGTGCCTGGTGCAGATATAGAGCTTGTTTCTATTTCTGATTCTATTCTCGTCAGGGTCCTCTTTCCACATGAGGTCAGTGGAACTCACTGTTCCTAAATGAATGTTACCAGCTCAAATCTTCATCTTTGATATGCTTCTAGAAGAATACAAAATCAAGACAGGCCAGATCTTCAATTTGATCATAGTCTTCTCCTCAAAGAAATCTAATACATTGCACTTTGTAATAAAACCAAACCAACCATACAAAACCCCTCAAACTTAAAACTACATTAGATGTGTTAGATATTATCTTGAATCACAAGAACAAGGTCATGATCCTACAAACCCAGAAGGGCCTTTTATGCATCTATGACCTTTCCCCTGTGTTAAGGATGGGTCCAGTAAGCATAACTGCTTGACAGTGCTTTTCAATGGCTTCAAACCCATGGTTCTTTTAGATTTTATTTGTGTGGTGTTGGTTCTTTATGGCAATTTTTCTCTTCATCCTAGGCACATGAAAGTCCATCATAAATTCCCAGAATCCTTTGCACTAGTGGAAATATTAGATGTTTTGTGACTAAGAGTATTTTTCAGCTGTTTCATAAAAGCTACAATTAAGATCCATCATACTATGAGAATAAGAAAGATCCATATAATTTACAAATTCATGACTCCCCTTAAGCAAACCAGAGGGCTGAGATTGCAGGCTAGTTAAATTACAGTAGAGAAAAGACTTTTAAAAAAAACCCCTCTAGATTATTGACTTTCACCTTCAATAGAGCTTTGAGGAAGAAGACAGAGAAAGGAGGGTGGAAGAGGGAGGGAAGCAGAGGAGAGACAGTGGGATGGAGAAGGGAAGACAAACTGTGTAGGCAAGAAGGAATCAGTTTACTTTTTAAATATACATTGATTTCTATCTTATGTATATGAGTGTTTTCCTTCATGTATTTATGTGCATGGTGTGTATGACTGGTTCCTATATAGGTCAAGAAAAGCTAATGATCCTCTGGAGCTAGAGTTACAGATGGTTGTGGCTAATGGAGACCCAACCTAGGTCCTCTGTAAGAGCAGCTGGTGCTCCTAACCACTGAACCATCTCTCAAAATCCTGCAATGCTTATATTAGTTTTATTCATATTCTTAAGTGAGATCATGTTCCCATCAACAGAATGGATAGTTTGTGTCCAGTAAAAGCCAGTTAATACATGCAAGAACAGGAATGAATCTCACAAGCATTATGCTGTGTGAACAGAAAGAGTCCTATACAAAAAGCTGAATCTTTTATGACTGAACTTTCATGGTATGAACATAACATTAAAGAGTAAGGAAATAAGCCCCATTCTCACACAACTCTGCTTCTCTAAAAGGCAGATGCTATTGTATGCAATGTGCAAACAAGGTGTGACTTTAAACCTGACTTAAACTAAGAAATATGACTCAGATAGAGGCCACCTCTATTCTCTTCTTTGCCAATGTCTATCATGTGGACAAAATGGTAGTTCAGGTTCAGTCAAATGTGTGATGAGAAGCCTGGACTCTATTTTGTTTTTCAGCACCAGTCTTCAACAATACAAGAAGAGAAATTGAAGATGAACATTTAGTAAACGTTTATAGCAATTTAGGCAATATTATATCTGTCATTTCTAATTGTGATAGCTAATCTTTATTGTGAGTTTGACTGTATCTAGAAACAATTAAAATCCAAGCTGTTGGACAAACCTGAGGGGAAGTTTAATCAGAGCAGTTGAAGCAAGAGGACCCACCCTAAATCTGGGTGTTATTTTATTGTGACAGCCCAGATGAAAATAAATGGAAGAAGAAAACTTTATTTTTTGCCTGTTTGCCCTCATTCTTGCTGGCAAGTCCATTTATCCTGTTGCTATGGTATTCTTTTACCAATATTAGAAACAACTTCTTTGGAATTCCAACACACACTGGAGACCAGCATCTCTCCAAAGAATTCTCTACACCTTCAGTGCCATATTGAGACTACTGAAATATCCAGTTTTGTAGACTGAACAACTATAAGACTCTTGGCCTCTCCAGTGTGAGCTTGCCATTGTTGAACTACCCAGACAGCATCCTGTCAGCTAATCTAGTAAATCTTTTTTGATAGAGATATTAATTCTATCATACTTGTTCTTTTAGAGAACCCTTACTAATATACTACTAGTAAAATATGTGACTTGTACTCGATTAAAACTTAATTATCTTAATCTAAACTAACTATTTGAGTACATTGAGTGATTCAGAAAACATCTGATAAAGTTAAAAACGACACATTGTTATAAATTCACAGCACACTAAAACATAAAGCAATTTCTTAAATTTCTCATAGTCTATAGTGTCTCAGTATTATACCATTTAATAATAAAATACTGTATATTTCATGTACATGTGTATTATAAGAATAATGTAAGACTGTCCGCTCTTATTACCTTTACTCAATATTGTGTTTATTGTACAACAAGCCACAAATAAGATTGACATACATATATATTCAAAGAAAAAAACTCTTCCTACAAAATACTTTCAGTGATGCAAAGAAGTCCACACTGTCTACCTAAAACTAATTAATGAGTTCATCAAGGATCAATAAACAAAATAACAAGAATATTTATATATTAGCAATAAACTACTTCAAACAGAACTTTATCATACATGGTAAAAACATTTACACATAAGTCTAACAAAACAAAACAGGATCTATTTACTTGAGAAATAAAAACTATTGCCTTCAAAAATCTTAAAGTTGATGAAGAGAGATTTTTTTTGGAAGATTTAGCATGATAAATGTTAATCTCCAAAATGACCTAACAGATTTAATGTGGTTATTGTAAGAATTTGTTGTAACTACATGAGCTCATTCTAAAATTTATATGAAAAGGCAAAAAGTAGAACAGAAAAATAAGTGCAAACAAGATTGAAGCAGAGAGAATCACACTTTCAAATTTCAAGACCTAGTCTATGCTCAGTAATCAAGCCTGTGGGATTTGGTACATACAAAGATCAATAAAGCAAAATCAAGAGTCCATAAATAGACCTCCAGAAATATGGCTCATTGATTGTTGACACAGGTGAAAAGGAGACAAAATGGACAAATGACAGTCACTTCAACAAGTATTTTCAAACAACTGGGGATCAATATGTAAAAAACACTTACCTTGATCTCAACCTTGAACATTATTGAAAAAGAACTATCTACTTGAATGTAAAACATAAAATATACACTGCCAGTGGAATTAAAGAAATTTTCACATAAACAAAACTGAGAGAATTTGCTCAAATATATCTACCTTAAAAAATGCTAAAAGGTGTTGTCATGCTGAGAGAAAGTAACATCAAATGTCTCAAACGCACATGATTTAAAAATTAAACTCATATAGACTAGTGGGTTGAAAGTAAAAGAGCAGAAAAAGAGAGTTCTCCCCCAGCTTTGGAATAAATGAGTTAAAATAAAAGAACCAGACTAACTTCACTAATATCAGACCAGGTAAACATTATGATGAGACAAAAATGAAGACTAGCTATGAAATATCTGAAAGTGAGCCTTAAAGTGGGAGTGGGGTAGGGACACTCTCTTGGAGACAGAATAGAGGAGAAAGAAATGGGATGAGGAAATGTAAGAGGGCTGGCCAGGACAGGGGTAACGACTGGACTGTAAAAAATAATATACATATATGAGTTTAAAAATGGAATTGAAAATGTCTTTTAAAAACAATACTTACGATAAAAGTTAACAAAAAGGAATGCATGCCTAATTTACTTAGATCTACAAAGCATTGTTGACAGTAAGTAAAGAGGAGCTAAATGAACTGAAACACAAGAAATGAAGATAGGCAGGAATAAAAGTATTCCCAGGACAACATCAACATGTTGACAGCCAAAGTACATGGCTTGAAACTGAAAATGGACTCCCAGACAGAGTTATTAAATTAACTAGCTGGCAAGCCAAGGATGGGTAAGATTCTGCACAGAGCCTTACCTACCTAAGACAAAAAGAAGTGCATTGCTTTTGATAATGCATATTCCACGATGGGTAAGGAAGGCATTTTTGTCAGACCAACCAAGACAGACTCAGTCTTGTTTATGAAATAAAAAAGGGGGAAGAGGCAGAGAACCTTTGGGGCTGCTTGGCAGGAATCTGACATTGGCCAAGGACAAGGAAATGGGCTTCAGCCAGAATATGACATTAGGCTAGAACAAAGAAGTAATTTCAGGCAGGAATCTAAATCTTAGGCTAGAACAAAGAAGTAGGCTTCAGGCATGAAAATGACATTGGGCTAGGACAGGCAAGTAGGCTCAGATATTTTGGTCATCCTGATAACTCCTTAGAAACAGTGATCATGGGAGTGATCAAGGTCCTTTGTTTATTCCCTTGCTATTTCTGTGACTATTTGTGTTTATTATCTTGCTTGTTCTTTGACTATTTGTGTTTATTGTCTTGTTTGTTCCTTGACTATCTGTATCTATTGTATAGCTAGTTCCTCAACCTAGAACTGATCTTAATACTTGTATGTAATTAAAATGGTATAAAAGCAGATTGAAAAAAATAATAAAAAAACTAGAAATAAAAAAAAAGAAATGAAGATGGACTAGTAGGCTCAATATTCTTCAACTGGCATTGCCCTCCAAATCAGAACATACAAAACTATCCTTATAAACCTCCCCAATCCAATTCTTTAACAGAAACTCTCCCTAAAGTCATATAGGAATTCAAAGTTTCCAGAAGTAAAAACAATCTTAAAGAAGAAGAAACTATTAGAAGAATTAAATCCTGTAAAAAGAGTGTATGACTCAGAGTGTGGTAGTATAGATGGATGGCCCAGAAAGAAAAGGCCACATTTTGTTCAACTGAAAGTTGACTAAGGCCCAGAGATGTTCAAAGAAGTTCTCCTTATAATTCCTTATAATTAGGCAACCATAAGTGGCCCACAGAGAGTGGACAGCTACACAATGAGATACAATAAAGAAGAATATTTGAACAGCTCTGTCAACTCTCCAGCCCATTAGAAAATACCAGAGATGTTCTGTTGAGCAAAAGTACTCAGTCTCAAAGATCACATACTGAGTGCTTATGTTAATATGACCTTTTCACAGAAAGACCAAGCAATGGAGAATGGATTAGTTATTGCCAGGATTTAAAAGAGGCTGAGGGTGAATACAAAGTGGCTGGAAGTAGTTCTGTGATGGCGAAAATATTCTATGAAATGATGGTGTTGATTAGGTTATTTGTGTAGTAAGAAGCCTAGATTTTTACATCAATCATAACAAAATTTAAGTGGATTATTTTTGGTGGGGATGGAATAGACGATGACTTGTATAGCAAAGGACGTCTTCAAACTCATAGCCTTTACTGACCATACTAAATCATGGTCTTCCTACCTCAACATCCAAATTTATGAGATTAAAGAGTAGAAGCTACTAGGTCAGGTAAATTTAGTGGATTTAAAGGAATAAAATGAATAACAATTCCTGATTAGCAGAAAACAGAAGCAGAATGAAATATAATAAAACTAGTAAGCATGAAAAGAATTGTACATAACAAGCAAGCTTATTATGAAAGGATAATGATGATGATGATCATGGTAGTGGTGGTGGTGGTGATGATGACATGTGTGTGAAAAATTCTGTTCATTTTAAATGTCGTATTGTGTTTTGAGTAAGAAGTTTTGCCTTAATTCTTTAGCCTGTTTTTTTTTTCTCTTAAAAATTTATAAACCAACAGTTGAACCATAACTATATAAAAGGAAGTGGAAAATAGGACACAATATGTCACTACTTATTTTAATGGCATAATTTCAGAAGCATGTAGGAATGGATACACATAGTCAATCTCTGCTGCAAGGGTAATTTGTAAAGGCAAAGCCAATGTCATTGCTTGATCTACTGGAAGTAAACTGGAGACATGATGAGTGAAAACAGACATGTGAACTTTCAGTTTCTTGTAAGTTTGTAGAAAAATAATCTACTGCCTATATAAAGTTACAGTCACCATCACCATTAAACATATATTTTTGAAATAAATAAATGCATACATAAGAAAGTAAAACTTTCAATCACACACACTCTCAACAAAGACCCTGAGTAATGTCTAGACTAGAAATCTAGGCAGGTCAGTTAGACCAATTTTCCTACCTGCCTGTCAGTCACCATATCTATCAACTTCCTGGAACCCACACAGTGCAGAATCCAACTCAGAATTCTAGGATCACCTACAGAATCCAGGGAGATACCTTCAAACTTCTAAAGATCAGAGAAGAGTCTAAGTCTACAGAACTTTTCTACAAGGCTGGGAGTTGTATTAATTCCTAAAATCCCACACTCTTTTGTCAAAAATGTCCTGAACAATCTAGGCTATGTGGGAACATCTCAGCATCATAAAGGCAACATATAACAAACCTGAAGGCAGCATCATGTAAAATGGAGGAAAATTCAAAGCATTTCTATAAAAATGAGAAACTAGACTAAGATTCTACTCTTTCAATTCCTATTCAATGTAGTGCTTGTTGCTGTACCTGGAGAAATAAGATACATGAACAGGATGAAAGGAAATCAAATAGGGAAACAAGTCAATTATCCTTATTTGTGTGGCGTTTAGTTCTTGACATAAGTGCTTCTAAAGACTCCAGAAAACTCCCAGAGCTGGTAAATCCTTTCACCAAGGTAGCAGAATACAAAATTAGCACACAAAATCAGTAGTCTTCCTATATGTAAATGACAAACATATCAAGTGATAAATCAGAGAAATAATCCCTTTCACAGTACTCTCAAAAATATATTGAAACAATTCTAGGGACTGAAAGACTTACATAAGGAAAAGCTTAAAACACTAAAGAAAGACATTGAACAAGATACTAGAAGATGGAAAGACCCCTTATGCTTGTGGATTAGTAAGATTAAAATTGTGAAAATGGTTACTCTACAGCTTTGATATTTCTCCTTACTCTAGTCAGAATGACCAAAATAAAAAAATCAAACCAAGCCAACCAACCCACAAACCAAACAAACAACACATGATAGAAGATGCTCACACAGATGTTGGCACAGATGCATAGAAATGAAGGTGTTTATTGGTGATGGGGATGCAAACTGGTACAACCACTATGAAAATGAATGTGATGGTTCCTGAAGACACTGGGAACATATCTCACTTATACCACAGTGCTGGCAGGTTTTATGTCAACTCAAGAGAAGCTAGAGTCATTTTCGAAGAGGGAACATTAGTTGAGAAAATGTCTTCACAAGACCAGTTTGTAGGTAATTCTGTAGGGTATATTCTTGATTGATGATTGATGTGGGAGGGCCCAGCCCACTGTGAGTGTGGCCACCCCTGGACTGGGTGGTCTTAGTAGTTTAAAAAAATGGGTTGAGGAAGCCAGTAAGAAGGACTTTCTGTGGTCACTGTTTCAGTTCTTGCCTCCAGGTCCCTACTTTGAAATTTTGTCCTAAGTGCTCTGATGGTAGAATACAACCTCTCCAAGTTGCTTTTGGTCGTGGTGTTTAACCACAGAGGTAGAAACTCCAGCTAAGAGAGAACTACTATGGGGAATACACCCAAAGGAAGGCATACATTATTGCAGAGATACTTGCTTTTCCATGTATAGTGTTGATAAATTCCCAGTAGTGAAGAAATAGAAACAGCCCAGATGTCAGTATCCTGATGAATGGATAGTTTCAATGTGCTACATTTACATAATGCAATATTATTCATCTATTAAAAATGAAATAATGAAATTCACAGAGAAATGGTGCTAGAAATCATCATTTCAAGTGAAACAATTCTGACAAAAAGAGACAAATATCCCAAGCTTCCTTTCATCTGTGAAAATCGCTTTGAATTTTCATTTGGAATGCCCATAGACATCAAGAAATTAGTAAAGGACCACAGGGGGTTGTCTTAAGAACAAGGAAGTATAATACTATTGTACAAAGGCCTAAAAGCAAGGGAATAGGAGAGTTAAATTGGGATGAGATTGGAAGAAAAATGTAGGAAGGTTTAATTAACACTAAAGGCCTTTTGAAAAAGCCATAGGGGCTGTAACGATTGTTAAATGGTTAAGAGCTCATGCTTCTTCCCCAGAGTGCCCAAATTTGATCCCTATTACCCATGTCAGGCAGCCTGCAATCTTCTGTAACTCCAGCAACAGGAGATTCAGAGGATTTGACATTTCTGGCTTCACATGCACCTATCTATATGCAGACACATATTTGCACACATGGTTAGAAATAATAAAAATACATCTTTAAAAGACTTATTTAATTTTTAAAAAATTTATTTAATAAATCTTTAAAAAAGAGTCACATGGAAACCACCTACTACTATAGAAACTTCCTGAGATATATGAGTGTGTGTGTATGTGTGATATATATATTTCAATCGGAGGATAATATCCTAACAGAAATGCATACTAGCAAATATAAAAACCATGGTACCAGAAATGAATTATTTATTTTTGAATTTTTGGCCAGTGGGGTCCAATATACTAGCAATTATTGCAGGCTATTGCCAGTACTCTTGGTTATCCTCCAGGACCTGGTGATAAGACCTTATTGCTGAAGATACTACATACTCGAGTCACAGAAAAAATCATTTCGCATTTAGTTGGATGCTTCATCCCTATTCAGTATCTTTCATAGTGCAGGCAAGTATAAGCTTGCCACCAGAGAATGAGTATGATCACCCATCTCATTTGGGTACAAACATTGGGAGCTATAGCTGGCCACCAAGGCATGGTACCAGTGCGAGAGTAAATGAATGTTCTAGGAGTAACTAATTACTTTGTAACTGTTGCCCAATCCATGAGAGAGAGCCCATAGAGAGCATTGTTTAAGAAGTCAATAACTTGTAGCTAGATAGGCAACAGGTACCATGGGAGAATGTATTACTATTATTCTGCTAAATGCACATTGTATTAAAATGATTCCTAGTGACTCATTGTTATATCCATAGATCAGAGTGTTTCTCAAGCATCATCACAGAAGCTTTTTGCAGTAGATGACAATTAAAATAGACCATTAACTGGTGAACATGTAAAGAATAAAAGTTGCAAGGTACCTAGCCCTAAATGGGACGTATCTATCACACTTCTCCTGAAAAGCTCAGGGAGTTTACAGAAAGAATGGGAAAAATGATAAGAGCCAAAGATTGTATATAATTTCGAGGAAATTGCTTCTGTGTATAATAGGGCAGTAGCACAGATCAATTCATGACAATTTTGATTGTATAAATACTATCTGTGCAAGCTCAAGCCAATCAAAATCCCAGCATGGAGGGGGAAAAATGAACATAGAATCCTACCCCCATCTGAGGAGCTACTGGCATTTGATAACTGCTAGGGAAAGTAAAATCAATTTTACTTTTTAAAAATCAGATTTCTTTTATACTTTTAAAATTTTTATAAATTTTAAGAGAATTTTATACAATAATTTTTTATCATATTCACTTTCTCTCTCCCAACTCTTCCAAGATTCAACTCCCTTACCTTCCCAATGTTGGTCATTCTTGCTTCCATTACAGCTGATTTGTGATGCTCAAATACTCTTGGATGTGTGACCATCTACATTTGGAACGTAGTTGACTTATTTCTGAGACTACACTCTTAGAGAAAGCCAGTTATTTCCCAGCAGTGCACAGTTGCCAATAGCTGACTGGTTATGGAGGGAACTTGTGCCCAACTCTCTTGTCCTTGCTTGAACTTGTCTGTCTTGTGCTTAATGGGTCTTGTGCTTTGAGATCATGTGTGCAGCTGCCCTACTATGTCCAGAAGACTGTATATGCTTATAGTCATCTACCATCTCTGGCTCATATGTTCTATTCCTCTTCTGCAGTGATCTCTGAGCCTTTGGAGGAGGGGCACAGAATATATTTTCCCTGTAGGGGTGAACACTTTACAGTATCTGATTCTTTGCACATTGGACAATTGTAGGTTTCTATGTTGATAAGTTTTTTATTTTTTATGATGTGATCCCTGGTAGGCTTAGCACACCCCAGGACAGGTCTCATTGTTAAGAATAATAAAGCAACCTAAACTGGATTCCATACATAAAACAAGGAAAACTCAAATGTGGCTAGATATGGAGGTGAAGATGCCCACTTCTCTGATTTCATCAGCGCAGTATTAGTGTCCAGGCCAGTAGAAGGAAATTTTGTCACAAGGAACATACACATACATTCACACACATAAATACACCCAGAGCACTCCCACTACACACACTACAAATACACAATTAGTTTTTCACTATGAATGTTACTCTTAACAATGAGCAAATTACAATACTACAGTGGGAAAGTAGATTCATCAGGATGGCAGCTGGGGACCAGAGTGAGGAAGATTTGGAAAGCTTTGACCATCCCTGACAACTTTGATTTTTTTCTGCTTGTCATGTTGTGTTCAAACTGAAGGCGAGACAAATACTTTCAGAGGAAACAGTATTTATTCCTCTTTTCATTTACCCATGGGTCAGATGAGATCACCCAGAAACTGCAAGTACTCCAGGAGCTTTTCACTGAGTTCTGGTTGTTTCTATGCCTTTGTCACCAAGATAAACCTCTAGATAAAACCTATAGAGAACATACTTTCTATCAATGATGGTTTTGGTAAAAGATGCTTTTCTTTTGACTCATACCATGCATTCCTCAAAATCAAGAATCGAGACTCTTCAGCACTTAATGAACATGTGTGCTGTATGTATAGACAATGTCAGCCATGTTAGTAATTTGTTTACTTTTGTATATGGCTATCAAGAAACCTAGGTTGTTAGAACATCAAAAAATCCTCAAATATGAGGCCACGTAACAGAAGAATATCTGATAGTAAAGTTTTCCAAGAGATTAGGACCCCTCGATAGCCAGTGTTACATTACTCTAATCTTACTTTATGTTTGTATAGACATAAAAGAGATAAATATATATGCATATGTGTGTATACACACATTTTTTTCACACTCAATTTTTAACTAATTTTAACTTATCTATATGTATTTGCATTGTATCCGTGTGCAATGTATAATCTGAAGAAAACTAGTTATAAATAATGACCAAAGAAACCCATTTTGTTCCAAAGTAATAAATGTAAGCCCAGGTTTAGATGAGATAACTTGTACACAAATGAAAAAACAAAGAGATAAATAAAACAGATTTAGTATTTGGAACTGAAGAGCCTGAAACTCAGATGTGACATGCCGGTGGAGTTTCGGAAACACAGTCAGGGAGGAAGGAAGGAGCCAATGAACTGGAAACTGAGGTGAGACTTGCAGGCAGATGCCCTTGGATGAGCCCTGCAGAAAGGTCTGGAAGGCCAGAGACCTGGCATGCTTGCTGGGATTCATCATACGACTCTTTGACTAGAAATAGGGAAAGAAAAGATGTTTGAATGGCTTGATGAGCAAATAACTGATAAGAAAACAAAAATTTTGAATCTAAGCATGGATAGGATTGATGATTGTTAGATACTTTTTAATTTATTTTTTGGGTGATGTTCTATTTCTCTTTTTTATTTTTACCTTGGGGTTATATTGGTATAATGTGTTGTATATTAAGGAGCTGTTTTTGAAAGCTGTGCCCATTGGAGTGCAGCAACTCTACCCGTGCTTCAGCAGTACCCAGTTACTGCAGGTTAGCTGGGGCATATGCTACCTACTGTTGATGGTGTAATCAAGGCACAAACTCTAGTTCTCTTAGTACATAACAAATCCCTGAATGTAGCTTATATGCACTGGCCTTACATATTCATCTAATGAATTAATATGCATTTACTGTTTTGTTATGTACTCACGGTTAATTTCATAAGAATTCACAGTGACAGCTTGGTGAGATGGTTCGACAGTTGAGTGCTTAATGAGTTAAATTCCCAGAACTCAGGGATTCAGTTTCAGTGTCTCTGGTCTTTTTGGGCACCTGCATGTCCATGCGTGCACACACACACACACACACACACCCCATTAAAATAAATGTTATAAAATTTGGCACGGCAACAGAACTTTTACCATTAGCCATTATAGACCCATAATTTCTATACACAAAAAAAGCCTTTTAAAGCCCTTATAAAAGAACTACAGGAGAACCCAAGGTTCATGATATTTCCTGAAAGTAATATAATGTAAAACATAGCTTTATTACCATTTTGTAAGTGATTAGATGCTATTAAGTGGTTGATCTTATGTTGACTTTATCAAATTCATCTTATGGACTAAACAATGTGTCACGTGTTACTGGAATAACCCCTATAGTAATAAATAACTGTTTTTGCAGAGAGTTTGGCTTTCCCTGAGAGTAGTGTAAAAGTGGCTCAGGGCTCTCTATTCAGATAGATAAAAAGTTTTCTAGAAACATCTACAAAAACATTAAATGTATATATATTTTTAACAATAATGTAAAATTTATCACACCCTTAGAGTCAGTTTTGAGATCAGCTGTTATCCAATATTGCCATTTGTTGACTCTATCTTAAATGCCCTCCATAGACACTTCATGAACAATTTGCATAAATTAGCTTTATGAAATAGTATAATAGAAGATAGAAAATAGATTGATTTTTAAAACTTATTTGGATAAATGATATTTCTTGGTTCATTTAAGTATTCTTTTCAATAATTATGAATTTTGGCTATCTCTGAGTCTAAATAACACAAACTATTCTTTGCTGTGACTTTGTTTTTGGACAGTTACATAAACTGAATGAAATCAGCTCCTTTAGGTTTCCCAGGAAGAAACAGTGAATTGAATTTTATAAAGTTACTTTCATGTTCAGATCAAACAAGATCATGAATGTTGAGGTAATCCTTTACTATGTTAATAAAACTTCCTGAAATTTCTAACTCAATTCCAAAATACATGGCTAGAAAAGGAAAGAAAATATTTACTGCTTATAACTTCCCTGAATTAAGTGCTGTATGCCATAAATGAGCAGAAATCAAAATTTATTGCATTCACTGTTCTATTAATAAATTTCTACCTCCTACTAAACACAGGTAACAAAGAACTTGTTATGTGTTTTCATGCAATGCTCAGGGTATAAAAGAGTGCTAGATTCCAACAGTTCTCTAAAGGTAATCTTTATCTACCTAATTCCAGGCTTCACAGGTAACCAGGCACAATAGCACAGAGGCTCAGAGGAGCATAGCCCTGAGCAGACTGAAATGGTTTGAACCTTGGAGCCTCACCCGATCTTGGAAAGGTTTGACATTTTAAAAGTCAAGTGTTATAGCCAAATGGTTTGTTTGTTTGTTTGTTTTCCAGAAAGGTGATTTGGAAAGAACGATGAAGAGTAATTCAGATTGGTAGAGGAAGTGATTCTACCTCGTGTTTGGGGTCTGGGTACCAAGAATGCAATGATGATAGAGAAGTGGCCTTTCAGGCAACAAAACAGGCTTTCAGGGATTGCCAGTAATGTTGTGTATGTACCACATGTCAGTAGAAAACTGACACCTGTGATGTCACACTCAAGTTTTTGGTGGAGTTATTTACAGAGTGGAAAAAGAAATCAATTCATCTCAAAGAGACACAATGTTTTATCAAATAAATATGTGACCATTACTGCCTGTTGCTTATTAAGGGAACAGCCCTTTTCAAGCCTGAGTTTTCTAATTGCTGCAGCAGGCTTGAGAACATTTGCTGCAGCTGATGGAAGGCCATATACCTAAATCAAAATTTATTCTCCTTCCGTACTCGGGAGGTCTTTTAATTTAGGTAAAGGAACCGATGAAAGTGATTGTGCTTTCCGATCAGAATAGGATCACATAAACCAGTTCATATTATATGAGGGTTGCTGACTGTCATTTCCAAAAGTATCGACCCACATACCCAGCTATCCTGGGACGAATGAAGCCTGACAGCCACAGGGTGGAAATATCCTTTATGAATGGGAACCTTTTGCATATTATTTAATTTTATGGTTATTTTAATAAAGCATTAATTATACAGGAAACTATACATTCTGGGGAAATATATTGTTAGTAATGATGTCAGCAACATGTAGCAGTACATCCATGAAACCGTAACCAGAGAAGCCATCTTATCTTTTAAACTGATCTTACAGAGTTTATCTTATGATAGTGCTGCAAAGCCTACAGAGTACGATCCTAGTCTGTGTTTGATAAGATACCACCGTTGAAAGGATCCATGGAGTGGCAAAAAAGGGATTTGACTAGCTGTTGTACTCTTTGATCTAAAAATTATCTCAGATAGGTTTTTTTCCCCACATACATAGTTTTTAAGTCATTTGTCTGTTCAGATTAGAGTATTCTTTTGAATAACAGTTTAAGCAAAAGGGATCAGCAATACACAAACTGAGCTCCCTTCAACTTCACAGCAGAATGTGTGCTGTGGGAATTTTATTTAGGTTTAGTTTTATGATGTTTTCTATGAAATAAAAGAAGAGTAAGTAATAAATTCACAATATTTCCAAGTACTCAGCATAATGAAGTAGGTCTGCATTATCAGTTAAGATAACCCCAAAGCTACATCAGAAGTGTTGACCAGAAAAAACTAGAAAAATAGTTTCCTTTTCAGAAGCCAATTTTACAGACACTAGAATTTCCATCAAATGGTATGTTGCCTCATTAGGACTGATTATTTTATGATATCATATACTACACCTCTTTCACATCCATAAAAACTCACATACGAGAAGTCTGTTTTAAAAAAAAAAAAAGAACAAATCAGAATGGAGGATTTACAAATGTCAGGGAACATTTGCTCTATCTCTGTGGGGCAAGGTTTACGGGGAATTTCACGTTCCCAAACTTTAGACTGCTTTTGTTCAGTCTTGACCCCCAAGTTTATCCCCAGTAGAGATGTGAAGAATATCAGTTCTAGAGGGGAAAGGGATGATATAGTATTGGAGACCTTAAAAAGTGTTCTTTTAATGTTTGTTTATCCTAGTTAGAAACATATGTTGCTTCTTTGGGTTAGCACTGTGGGCCTGGCATGTGAACTATTTCTATAGCTTTATGCTATTTAAACCTCTTTGTTCATTATTTAAAAAAGAAAAAACCCAAGTTTTTCCTCATAATGATAGGTGAATAATGTAGGAATAATTAATATTTATTTAGTCCTTTGACTTTATAATAACTTCATTAATATAAAAAAGCAATCTTTTCACAGAATCTCGAGACTGCTAAAATAGGCATTAAGCCCCATGCAAATGTCAATCACTAAGGTGAATGCAGAATTACCTGGCTATGTCCTGTTCATCTTTATCATAATATTCAATTTAAAGATAACCATTTTTCACTGACAGATAAGGGCTCATCAGTGTTTCAACAAACATATACATTTCCTAGTGTTCTATGAGAGAAAGCAAATGCGTGGAGAATTTGTAAAAGCTTGAATATAGTAACAAGTATTTGAGATTTAGTGAGCTTTTAATTCCTTACGCATTTCAGCATTTCCACCTTAGGTGAAAAACATACTCCCCACATGTGTGTGTGTGAATACACACACACACACACATATATACACATACAGATATATGTATATACATATATACACACACCACAAACACACACACACACACATATATATGTACATATACATATACATGTATGTGTGTGTGCGTACATATATATGAGTTTGTAACCACTTATTCTGTGGGTGTAATGTTTTATAGCTTCTGAAAAATTCAGCTACATGCTTCCAGGCACAAAGATCTTCCTTGAGTTACTAGACTTTCATTCTAGTCAAGAAAGAAATGGAAACTGACAAGACTTTTAACAAGCTTATTGCCTCTGTTGGACCCTGGCAGGGATGGCAGGAGAGAGCTGGCTTTGGATCAGCTTTAGAGAGCAGAGACTGACCAGGACTCCAGAGAAAAAGGGAGTGGGTGGGTAGCCCTTTGTATGTTTCTTAGCCAGCATAGTGACTAAACAACAGAGAAAAAGAAGGCAAAACAAATTTTCCTTGGAGCACGAATGCTAACATTAGTTCAGTCATTCCAGCTGATTGTGTACTTGGAATGATAGATTTTCACAGCACTTATTTGCCATCTGCTGTCCCTTCAGATGTCCAATGCCAGGGAGTCAGGGCTGGAGAGAGGTCTTGTGAACAGAAACTGGTTCACAGTTCCTGTACCATTAAAATCCATTGGGTCGTCATTTGTTTTATAGTGGTACCGACTACTTGCCCCATTTTGTTCCCCTCTCCGTGCCTCACTCCTCCTCCCCTCCTCCCCTTACCTGTCCACTGCAATGGCTGTCATAGAGTAGATGCTGGCAAACACCGCTGTGATGGGAAAGAAGTTCTGGAAGCGGCAGTAGTTGGCGCCAAAGTACCACTCACTATGAAGACCATAGATGAAATTGACCAAGGTGTTGAAGGCAGCCACGGAGGCGTCGGAGAAAGCCAGGTTTACCAGGAAATAGTTGGTGACCGTTCTCATGCGCTTGTGGGCTAAGATGATCCAGATAACGATGATGTTTCCGAAGACTGCCACGGCCACCACCAAGCCATAGGCCAGCGACCAGAGCGCAATCCGCCAGGACGGCTGCACGAACTGGTTTGTCAGGTTGGCCCGGACCTGGGAAGGTGCCTGGGATGGTGCTGGCAACCCCAGCGCCGAAGAGAAGTTGCCAGCTTGGAGCGCAAGCCACTCAGTGAGCCCCAGCGCGGCGCTCAGATTCCCTTTGTGGGTCCCCAGTCCCACCGTCCCGTCGGTCCAGTTTTCGCCCATGGGGAGTGAGGCCATGGCCATAGTCTGCAGCCTGGGACTGGCCACACTCAGGCGGCCAGCAGGAGCCGGTTCCCTTGAAGTTCTTCACCCCCTGGGCACGTTGTTTTTTGGGTACCACCTGGCAACCGGCAGTTATGGTACCGCCCCCTGCGATGCTGTGATGGGGCAAAGGCTGAAGAGCTGGAGCCTCACTTACTCCTGGGAGTTTGCAGCTCTGCTGGGCAGAAAAGAACCGGAGACTCTCCTTGCTTGGATCCTGCCTGGGAGGAGCTCCCAGGCAGCAGCTGGAGAGCGGAGATCTGCGCTGAAGGCGCGCTTTATAGTCTCCAGGAGTCCCCAGCTTCCATGACGTTGCCCCATCGCAAGGCTGACGGAACACCTCCTCCCTTTCTCCCCACCCCGCAAGCTCCTGGTCTTCGCTTCTCTAGCCTACACTCTGGGTTTCATGCCTTCTCTGCTCCTCTCCTGGCAGCTGCCAGCTGATGGCACAGGAAAGATATGCTTTCTTCCCAATCTTCCCAACACAGTCTTCTCTCTTTTAACTTTAGGGCTTTGCTCTTAGTTTTACAGTAAGATCTATTTTCCTGAAACAACTGACTGTTCACTAGAAGGCAAGATGACAGGTGAATTTGGGGACAGTGTATAGGAATGCCTCAGCCAACTGAGACACTTCTGTGTCTCTGGCTTTGGGATTTAATTCAACATTTGGATCCTGTTTTTATTTCCAGTCGCAGATTCCTTTTCTTGCTCCCACTTTCAGTGTCTATCCACTCCTAACCCTTGTCACTGGAAATCCGCACCACCCTCCCCGCCCCTTTGCTTTTAGTCCTCTCAAATGGATCCTCATTTCTCTCCTGGAGGATTCTTCTCAGATTAGAATGTCCCCAGCACTCAGAATGTAAACCAGGGATGTAAATGTTCTTAAAACAAAAGAAATCCATGCAGCGTAGGTCTTTTTGCCCCTGGTAAAACAAAACAAAACAAAACAAAACAAAACAAACAAACAAACAAAAAACCCCCCGCATTGGGGGGGGGGGGGATGTGAGTGTGCGCATGTGCGCACGTGGCTCCAGACATTTGTGCTCAGAACTTAAAACAGTACTTTCCAGGCAGGCCTTCTGGCCTGACTTCTGAGCTTGGTGAAAGCTGGTGAGTGAGAGAGCGCTTTGTGGAGTGTGAACCGCAGACAATGGTCTGCATTTCCCTAGATATCACAAGAAATTTATCAGAAGGTTCCAAGACAAACCTTGTTAATCTCCGAGCAGGTGTACCAGGATTCAGGTGTAAACATTTCCTCCCACATGCTATTCCAGGTACTGGAAATGTAGCATAAAAGTAGCCAGCCAGCTATGACGGAGCCTGTAGTCTAGCAGTACATAAGCCAAAGGAAGACACAGAAAAATATTGAAATTTTTAACAATATGGAATGATGCTAAAACCACAGACATTCTTGGGATTCTTTCAACTTATCTTACTATATTACTTTGTGAGGATGGAATGTGTTCTTGAAATACAAAATGTCATAGATTACAGATACACACACGTTTGTGTGTGTGTGTGTGTGTGTGTGTGTGTGTGTGTGTAAAGGGTTTTGGAGATGCAAAGTCGCTTCAGATTCCAAGTCCTGTTGTTATCTGAACCCACTCAACTGGTTTTTTAAGTATATGCTCTTCCTTCTCTTAGCTTACAAACTTCAATAGAAACACAGAGTAAGTGGTAGAACATCAGAGGCAAACTTTATGAGCAGGACCTGTGATTTGAAACCTTGGAGTATGTGTGCATGATATGTGTGTACCTCATACATCAGCAGGATACGAGGATGTTGGATAGCATAGCCAGGGTCAAAGACAGGACAGCTTGAGAAGTTAATAGGCTCTATCTGTTAGCAAACTAAAATGATCTAATTACATGTGAATATTTACTACTTACTGTTAATAGTCAAGAACCTTTTATGCATTTTGTTATGAAGTATTATATCTAGAGTGTATTTTGACTCCACTTTATTTTCTAACCACATTTTTTTGCTTAGAATATGCAGTGGAAATGGGCTCTAGCTATTTGTCAACAATATATAAGAGAGAATGGACACTTATCATGCGTTACTATTTCCTGTCTTACCTGGTTGACATAGTGTCATATATTTCATATGTGAAATTTTATTTTAGCAGGCCTCCCCAAAATAAGAATAATAAGATGGCATTTCAGGTAATGCTGCCGGCTAGTGAAGGAACTGCTGTTTGGAAAGAAAAAAATTGTCTAAATTCTAGATTTATGTCTCTGTCAATAACCTTCCATTTGACAGCTTTGGCATACAATTCCCTTTCAGTGAATTTGACTTATTTCCACTGTGTTTAAATATTTTTATCTTATCAGTGTCGGATCCATTGGTCCCTGATTTACACATCTTTCTTTGTTATTGCAATAATATCGATTCATTTCTTGTTTTTGAGTTCTGGGCTGCTACCACCAAGCTCATGAGTATGGTTGGTAGCCAATGTGCTGGTTTGAATGAGCATTTTCCATAGTCTCAGGCATTCACATACTTAGTTCCCAGTTGGTGGCTGTTTGGGAAGTTTTAAGAAGTGTGACCTTGCTAGAGGAACTATGCTACTAGGGTCTGGCTTTAAAGTTTCAAAAGCTATGTACTCTTCCCAATGCATTTTTTCCGGCTTCCTGCTTGCATTTCAAAATATAAGCCCTCAGCTCTGAGCTCTCAGCTGCTGCCTCAGTGTCTGCTCCCTGCTAACCTGGCCATTATGGAACTAATCCTCTGTAAGCATATTCCTCAAATAAACTTTCTTCTGCAAGTTGCCTTGGCCATAGTGTTTTATTACAGCAATAGAATAGCAACAAAGATAGCCAGGCAATCAATACAGCGCCATTCCATTACGCACACAGGTGTTCCTTAAGAATTCTTGCTCTAATTACTATATTAATCAGCTGTTAGACAATGAAATTTGCAGATAAATGGATGAACTTAGGAAAAGTCATCCTGAGGAAGATAACCCAGACCCAGAAAAGCAAATGTAGTATGTATTCATTTACATGTGTATGTTAGCTGTTGTTATTGATAAGCAAGCTACAATTTTTATAACCACAGAGGTTATGCATAGAGCAAGAACTATATGGGAGAGATGGATCTCCCTAAGAAGGAAAAATAGACTAGATAGTTATGGGTTGGCAGACAGAGATAAGGAGGAAAAAAAGGGTGAGGGAGGGAACATTGGGATAGGAGGCTAAAACTAAGGGCCATTTGAGGAGTCATCTGGAAACCTACTACAATTAAAGATTATATATATATATATATATATATATATATATATATATATATATATATGAAGGCAAGCTAAATAAAATAAACAAACAGCAGGGAGACATAGCCCCAGCTTAACATCCCTTGTCACCAAATGAAGCTTCCAGTGCCAGGAATGGATTGCATCTAATCTAGTTATATGTCAAAGGGGTTCCATGAGAAGCAACCCCCCCTCCCAAATCTAGGCTATTGCCAAGGCTATTGACTGCTCTCCACAAACTGATAGTAAGACCTTCTTGCTGAAGACAGCACCTACACAACTCACTGAACATGGAGAAGTTGTGCTGGTGTCTACATAGAGCCACTATCTCTATGGACTACTGTTCAGGCCATAGTGCTGGAAATTGCCCCACCAAAGGAGAAACACCAATTTGTTATTATATCTTAGAGGCTTGTTTGTTTCATGAGAGACAGAATAGAAAAGAGTGTGGATCTGGATGGGAGGGGAAGGGGAAGGAACTGGGATGCGATGAGACAGGGAAACCATAATCAGAATATATTGTTTCAAAAGCCCTATTTTCAATAAAAGGAAAAGTAGTGTTTGCTCTATAACAGTCTCTCCACCTGTGCTAATATTAGGTTCTTAAACATAAACTTTGCATGTTCTTTGAATCTTCTATTTCCCCTTATGTTCAGCCAGTTTTGCAGTCTCAGTTTTATCTAACACAATTAAATACTCTCATCCAAGAATTTCAACACTTACATGTACTTTTTTTTCTTCTTCCATGTGGACACTTCTTGGTCTGCCTAAGACTTAGTATTTGTATTTTTACTGCTTTTCCCTGCAGCCATCTTTCTCTCCTCAACACTTCATTCCTTGCTGTCCTTTCTCTTTAGTTTTGGAAAGTATCTAACAATTTTTACTCAAGTAGAAACTTACTGAACAACTCCTATTAACAATTAATTTCATTGCTCTTCTTTTGTCCTTAGGTAAATTTCTTTATGTTTCCGCTTACATTGCCTCACTGTAAATATTTAGTACTTGATACTCTTTGACAATGCACTTTCCTACAAAGCATTTGCATACTCAAACCACTGGTATGACTTTCTTTATGTTCCTACAGCATTAAGCCTGACATTTGAATTAATTTCTTCATGACAAACCACCATGAACCAAGTGTTTTAAAATAACAACAACAACAATAACAAAAAATGTATTCTTTCACAGTCTGCTAGGCTGAAGTCTGAAATCAAATAGTGGTTAAGACCCGGGTTGTCTCCCTGTGGAGAATCTACTGCATGCCTGTCTCTGAGCTCCTTTGCACAGTCTTTGGTGTTTGGAGCTCAAAGGAGGATTTCCTCAGACTTTAGTTCTGCCATTGCATACTGTTACATAAACTCCTTCCAATAAGCTTGGACTCTGGGAAAGTCTATGCCTACATCTGCATATCTTCTTCATTTACCAGGCATCTATCTCTCTCTTTTAGTTTTCTTTGAGAAACCCACACCTACACTCCCAGATGTAATTTTATTCTTTCCTTATCTCTCTTCTGCTCTGAATCAAAATTTAAGAAAAATGTCCAAATTTTCCCCTTTCTTATAAAGACATAAATTTCTTTGAGTAAGGCCAATCTTTGAACTCTTATATCTCATATGATCTATTTTTCTGCAAAAGCTTAAAGAATTCGGCAGTACTGGTTTTTGGGGGGTGGGGATAGGGGCTTAATTCTGTCTATAATAGTCTTCTATTAATTCCCCTCAAATTAATGCCCTTTACTTGGGCAAAATAGTCTCATCCAAGCATTCTTCAAATTCTCACCCAATCCAGTATCAACATTAAGTATAAAATATTGTTTCAATAGCAGTTCAAAGGTCCCCATGCTTCATTGTCTAAATTGGGCATGTATGAGAATGAATACAGGTTTCTCAAGTGGCCCAAATCTTCTTCATTCACAGGTCTTTGAAACTGTAATACATCCTATATCCTTCTCTAAAATGGAATGGTAAAGTGGGCATAGGGTAAGCATATTCCCGTTTCAAAAGACATGCAAGGAAGGGATTTAAGACTGACATCAATGCAAGGATTAGTACAACAAACAAATCTATTACATTTTATAGCCTGAAATTTGACATCTGTGGTTTGATCTTCCAACCTCTGAGTCTGTATTGGCTGTATCAGCTGCTGTCTCTCAGCCTTCCAAGGCCCTGTTGGTTTTTGCTTTTGAGGCTTTATGTTAAGTCTGTTATTTATCATGCCAGAAAGTGATGGCTCTTCCTTGCCAACAAAAGGAGCTGAAGTCCCACTGTTCCATTAGACATCCCTGGGTAGCTTCCTTTTCTGTGCAGGATAACCTCTGTTTGAGCTGAGAACCCACAGTGGGGCTTTTCTTGTGTCTTGCCTATAATGACACTCAGATCTAGCAACTTTTTATTTTATCCCGTCTTTGCAATTTTCCTCATGGGGTGGTTAGATGATCACACACCTGATCTTTTTAAAAAGTTTATCTTTTGATATTTTATTTGGAGCACAGCTAGTCTATACTTTTCAATATGGACAGATTAAAATCCTATAAATATTTCTCAAACTTCATTTTTTTACTAGCTCCTCCCTCAAATTATGTCATATCTGCTGTTGTTTACAAGTATCATATTTTCAGTCCAGACTTCACCCCCCTCCCGGACTGCCCATCAATTGCTCCCCATCCTGTACCTCCTCCACCCCCTATCTCCAAGAGGATGTCCCCACCCCTACCCCCCAGGCCTCCCTACTCCCTGGAGCCTCAAGTCTCTAGAGGGTTCGGTACATCTTGTCTCACTGAGGCCAGACCAGGCAGACTCTGTACCTATGAGGCTGTGTCTTCTTCCTCCTCCCCAGTGTCTAAGCAATATAGTTTTAGGTTTTTTCCTCTGTCAGTTGTGATTTGTCTTCTCAGAGCTGTATGAGTTACTGCTTATATTGCTTTTCATGTGCAAATCCATTCTTTGTTATTATTAACTGTAAGATCTATCACAGCTACTTCTGTATTCTCATGTACTCAATCTCTTGTGGAAACCCTTCTTCAGATGCCTTGTCATTTCACCTTCAAGATCTAAATTAAGTCTTCTTTAAGGTTTTAAATCTGCTCCTTTTATTTTTTCTGTATTGATAAGGGAATGAATTTAGATGAATTTATTTATTTAAATTAAAGTCTTGGAAGTTGGATTAGATTCCTCTGTATTTCTTCTTCTTTTTTCATTATGGCACAAATTTAGTATTTATTATTAGAATAGATTCAAAGTTTTTTGTAGGTTTTTTTTTTAAAATCAATTTTCTCATTTCCACTCTTGCGCTGGTTAGTTTTGTTCATTTGACAGAAAACTAGACACATCTAGGCAAAGGACTTCTTAACTGAAAAAAAAAAAACTACATCCATGAGATTGGCAAGGTTTTGGGGAATTTACTTTATTAATGACTGATGTGAGAGGTCCCAGTTCACTGAGAACAGTACCACTTCTGGGAAGATGATCCTTAGTGATATAAGAAAACAGGGTGAGCAAGGCATGAAGAGCAAGCAACACAGTAAGCAGCATCCCTCCACTGCCTCTGCTTCAGCTCCTTCCTTGGCTTCTCTCAATGGACTGTGAATCCAGATGTGAAATGAATCTTTTCCTACCCGTTTTGCCTTTTGGTCATGGTGTTTTATCACAGCAATAAAAACCCAACTAATACTCTAGTGCTTCTACCACAGACCAATGTCGCTCATTTCTCTTGTGGATTCTATGACGGGCTCATAATGGAATAAGTGGATTTTAGTTTTCATTTTCCCTGTTCTTTACAATGATCTTTCTAAAAAATAAACGAGAGCACACATTTATCTTCCAAAACCATTTCAGGAGTGAGCAACAAGGTTGTTGAACACTTGGCCACTTGTTGAGTCTTTAACTTTACTGTCTGCTCTCTGACATGGTTCTTTAAGTATCTGAAACTACTAACAATGCTTTAAGATGGTTAATGTTAACTATGAACTTGATAAGATCTAGAATTATCTAGGGAACAAACCTCTAGGAATACAGATGAAGGGATTTCCAGACCTACCCTAAATGTAGGTGCTATTGTTTATTCTACAAGACAGTGTTCTGGATGGTTAATAAGAAGAAAGCAATCCGAGTAGTAGCTTGATCTGTTTCCTGTTGCTTCATGCACTGGTTGCCATGATTTCCTGACTGTGATGGACTATATTGTCCAACTGTCAGCCAAAATAGACCTTTTCTTAAGATGCTTCCAGAATATTCTGTTGTTTTCTATGTAATGCACTCATAATTCTGGATATTCTTGGAAGATTCTTTTCACCTGTACTTCTACATTGCTTGACATTTTAATATGATATCACTTATTCCAATTTAAAGGGAAATTTCTCATTGTAATGTTCTATTTATTCAAGCCTTGCACTTTCCCCACCAGCATATATTTATTAACTTACCTGTTTCTCTACATAAACTATAAGATATTTAATTTTATAATAATGAGTTACATGGAGTGTATAATAAAGCATTTTAATTGAATTACTATATGTTTAGCATACTATGTCTTGTTTCAAACATAAAATTCACAGCCTTCAATGGGGTACTGAAGTAAGAACACTTTTGGTTTAGAAACCATGCCTTTCAGTAATACATGTTATTTTATCATGTCTATCTTTTTTTTTCATGAAGATACATTTTATTGTAAATAATTTTAGATGTTAGTCTGTATATTAAATCTTGTAGGGCCATGAAGGGATGATTTGGTCCTCCCAGTAGAGCACTGGGTTTGAGATAGCTGGAGACCCAACAGGTGACCATGGCCTGTGAGGGACAGCACATGTCTCCCCAGGCCCCCGGATTCCAGACTCCTCCATGCAGCCTACATCCCCACTAACCTGCACCTTGCAGACATGTTTGGCTCAGAGTAGCTCCTCCCAGAGAGGTTTTCATCGCCATCTACAGCTATAGGTAGAGGGCGTGACTAACAGGCTTCAGCTTTGAGAGATTTCCATATTCATGAATTATCTAAAGGCCAAGGGCCATAGCTCAAGTAAGTTATTCCTCCTCAGTCCCTCCTCTTTCTTCCTCCCTATTTAAGCCAGCTCCCCCTGGCTTTTGGGGGGGGGCACAGCTAGATCTAACTACCACACCCTGAACAATAAACTTGGAAATCCACGGACTTCTCGTATTATTGGACCCACAGTCTTGGAGGACTTCCGAGTGTTCCCGCCCCACAGCAGGCAGACCTGTCTCATGTTTGTGGGACCCGCTGGTGTGGAAAGCCTCTGGGACTCTGCCGCCCTCTCCCTCTACGCTCCCCACTCCGCAGGTCACCACCGCGCGGCCCGGGACCCCCACCGCGAGTTTTTTCCCACAAAATCTTATTGGCAAGACATTATTTTATGTTTTGGTTAAGAAAATACATTAGCATGTTTTGTGGTAGAAGTATTGTGTACTGGTTTACTGGTCCTTCCCCCTTACTCAGAAGACTGAAGAAGACCTATTATTTTCACTAGACTTACAGAAGATCACATAATATTTTGTTTTGAACCTAGGTGTATTCATTCAGTGTTCTTGTACTTTTCTCTGTATTAACTAGAATGGTGTATTAGTTTCTGTTACTGTGATAAACATCACAACCAGAAGCAATTTAGGGATGAAAGGATTTATTTCTGCTTACAGGCTACAGTCCACTATCCAGGAAAGCCATGGCAGGAACTCAAGACAGGAACCTGGAGGCAGGCACTGAGGCATAGATGGTGCAAGAATTTATCATGCTGACTTGCTCCTAGGTTCACGTTCGTTTGCCTATTTGTGCATTCAGGCCCACCTACCTAAGAATGGCACCACTTGCAGTGGACTATGCTCTCCTATATAAACTACCAATCAAGAAAGTACCCCAAAGTCATTCCTACAAACCTATCTGATACAAGCTGAAGAGGTGTGCCAAAGTTGGCATCTAAGATTAGGCATCACAAATAGAAAATTTACATTTCCACAAACACACAAATATTGAATGTGGCACTCAAATAATCCATGTTTTTTGTAACAAACTGAATTAAATATGAAAATCAGGTCTTGTATCTCCTCTATGTATTAGAATAAAATTAGCATGTAATTAGAACCTTAGAAATTTGTAACTAATTGCCCATACTGGAACCTTGAGAGTTAACTTAAATTTCCTTACACTATCCTCTTTCTTCTTATCCTAATGAGATTGAAGATTCTTAACATTTTTAATGTAATGTTCAATGTAATTTTTCTTATCTTATTTTCAGTGGTGGTGTTTTACTTCCTGAATTTCCTATTATTTCCTCAGTGGCTCTATGGCAGACTTGTCATATATCATTTGATTTTAGTCAGCATTCTTTGTGTTATTGTGTGACAGAACGAAGTATGGCTGTCACACTTGCTATTTACAGAGTTAAGTAAAAAATCTGCAGATGTCTTAAAAAATTTCTCTTATCAGTTTTACTGATGGTAACATCACTTATTCTTGTGTGCATCTTCTCAAACAAAGCTTAGGAAAAGAAGTGCGATTTAGGTAACATTCTCGGTTGTATTTCAAGCAGTGATTTTAAAACAGTTTTTTTTTAATACTGAATTGGCTGAGAAGATTTTGCAAGGTTTCAAAAAAGAAAAGTATAAAATTATATTATACTGGTTAAGAATATAAGAAATTAAATAATTTGGAAATCTGCTTTATTTAAAGAGCCATTAAATGAATCACCCATGGAAGTGTGACTATAATCACTTCCACAGAGGTTTCTGCTACAAAGGAACAATTGTTGATGTTATTTTATAATAATTTTTCATTAGAATGTAGAATTTTTATAAGAGAGTATCTGGACTTAATCCTTCTTTGATCGTTTTTGTCTTCTTCTGACTTGTGGTACACCTCCTAAGTTCATATCATTTGGAGTGAATTACCATCCATATAGCTGTTGCTTTCTCTGCTACATGCATATGGGAAGCAAAAAGATATACAGCCAAGGTGACAGGAATGGAACAGTGAGATCTCAGAAAACTGAGAGTATATTTTGAATCTACAACTTCTTTTCTCTAGTATTGATCTTTTCCTTTGCAAAGGAGGGTACACAATTGCTTGAATATTTGATGCATAGTATCATAGCTTTCTTACAGAATTTAACTGAAAGGAGTTTTTGTTTCCCTGAGTTCTGCAAAACCTTGTGGTTTCTCATAGTATTATAGTTTTAGTCTAGGATTAGTAATCATGTGTGACCTGGGCTTTGATCCAGTTTATCTATAGAGTTTCTATAAACACACTTTCTTCTTGGAGCTCTTAGTACATGTTCTGTTGCTATCATTACATATCAGAGGATGAGCACTTTATACAGGAAAGGCATTTGTTTTGGTCACGGCTTTGGCAGTTCCGTATGTGAAGCTTCCTAGAGGGAGTTTTGGCTACATCACAGCATTGTGGATGACATCACAGTGGCAGCATGCACAAGAGGGAGAAAGCACACAGCTAGAGAGGAAACAAGAGTAATTCAAGAAAATTTCTATGCACCCTTCCTTCTTTCGTTCTGTCCTTTGTTCCTTCCTCCATTTTTTCCTTCCTTCCTTCCTTCCTTCCTTCCTTCCTTCCTTCCTTCCTTCCTTCCTTCCTTCCTTCCCCCCCCTCTCAGAAGTGACTGATGTCCTAAAAAACAAAAGAAACTATAATAATGCCTTCTAGTACCTTCAATGGCCTTAGAACCCTCCACTAGCTTTATCATTGTCTCATCAATAGCCAAACATCTGGGACAGAAGCCTTTTAACATAGTAAATAAGTTATCATATATGGAACATTTATTCTAAAAAAAAACTTCATAAAAATCTCATCTTTTCTTACAATTCAGGATCGAACAGCTGAACAAACAAAGGCTCCAGAAGTTTGTAGAAGAGCACTAAGAGGCCAAGCAGAGGAAGACACAGTGCAAGATGAAAAAAATGAATTCCCCTGCTGTGTTTGAGCGAGTTGGTGTTGAAGGTGGTGTCTAGGTGGGTTTTAATTTGGTGAATCAAAGCTCTGCTGCAGAGTGCAGATGTCACCGAGTGGAGCAATCTCAATGGTAAGTGATGTGTAATGAAACTGTATGTGATCACCCTGTGAATCACCCCTGAGAAGAGCAAATGTTCTCAAAGTAACTGTACCTATGGAGGCAAATTTGTCATTAACAATGTAGAAGTTGATGCAATACAAAATAATTTACTAAAATAAACCAAAATCTTATGACTGTAATTTCATTCCTTGTGACTCCTAGAAGCTTGATGTAAGGACATAATCAGAATTATACACAGAAATTTACCAAAAAATTCCCATTTTAGTCTTAGTTTGAGAGTAAAGACATTGAAGGTATAACTGTAAAATGATTTTGAAATACACACTAAAGTAATAATGGCATATCTCAAAGATGAGCTTTCCTCTTTATGAAGAACATGTTTTAAAGACCATTAGTGACATAGGATATATTAGAATGTTAAGTAAAAACATCCCTCTCTCTCTCTCTCTCTCTGAATCTATCCTCCTTTTTAATTGCATGGTCAGTGAAATCACTTGCATGTTCACAGACAGAAATAGTGAAGTTAAGGATATTTAGTCTTTTTTATATCAGAGATTATTGGTTGATTTAGACTTGTTTGTGACTTTAACTTTTATAAATCTTTTTATTTCTATACTTTTATCACATATATACCTTTTAAATAAAGGATGTTGAGGCCTTGAGAATTTTTGGTGTCAAGAAAGAAAAGGATGGAGAGAAGAATTATTAGTTGAAACACAGATACACACACACATGATTCAGTAAAAATCTCCCATAAAGGTATGTTCTTATTGAGGAATTGATATTCTTGACTGATAAGCTAAATTAATCAGATGACATTTTAATGACACTAGTATTTTCCTTCTGATATTCTCTGAAGAATACCACAACATAATAAGAATAAGGCAGTATATACTTAGGACTAAATTAGTGCTCTATTTTCAGAAAGCTATGCTTTAGACATAATAAACCAACAAATATATCATCCTTTTGTGCTTTACATTTTTACTCTTTCAGGATAATGATAATGAACGTAGCTTTGGACCTTGAGAGGCTAAGGTTAAACTGAAGAATCCCACTCTCTTATTCCTCAAGCTACCTTCTTTTAGGTTCAGTTTATGCTCAACAAAGTAGTGATGATTATATTAACTGATTATATCTTTTATATTAAAAAGTCTACTGTATAATACATACTACTAAGTATAGAAGTCCCAAGACCTCAAGTACAGAAAATCAGTCTGATGAATATAGAAGTTAAATCAATTGAGTATTTTGTATGTACTAAAGGATTTTTCAAGCATGATATTTATATGCTGTAACTCAGTCTTGTTTCATAAGTATCCTATGTGATAATGTCATTTATATTCCAATTTTTGAACTAAGAGGTGAGGTGTAGGAGATTAAATAACATCTTTAACTTCTCACATAATGTCTACAAAATAATAGGAGGCAGATTTACACCCAACATTACATATAGGAGTCTAGAACATTAATAATTTTATTATATTATCTCTTGAATAAAATAAATACAATCAATAAAACAGTTCATAAACAGATCAAATGAGAAGTAGGATTTGCAACTGAGTGAGATTCAATATAATGTTCTTACCATCTGTTACCAGCTCATTTGAAAGAGAAAAATAAAAAATAAAAAATAAAAACAACAGGCAGAGCAAAAGACAAAACAAAGCAAAATCTCTTTTAACATAAAACAAGAGCATTACTGAATTAAAATTGATGGCCCAAAGATATTATTACATTGCTCCTCTTCCTTTGAAACAAGTGGAATAAAAGAAGAGTAAGCCTTTCAGTATGGTCTGCAGATAGCATCAAGCCCACAGATAGCTGTAAGTAGAGTGGGGCTGACTCATGAAATCCAACATTGCATGAAGACCAGGCGGGTTGCTGGCAAGTGGGAACAAAATGTTAGAGCTCAAAGTTTTCCTAGAAAGTAAATTTACAAAGGATTTAACAGAAGGCTTTTCAGAGCGCTGTTTGTAACAAGAAAAGTTGATAGGAAGGGTGAATGAAAAGGGTGAATGAATAGAAAGATGGGCATTCAGATCGTTCTAGAATGATCTGGGTTATATAGTTCTTAGAGTTTTGAGATTTATGACCTTAGAAAGCTATGAAAGTTCAAGAGATGTATTAAATAAAAGCTAAGAGATGAGTGATTCATTAAAAAACATGGATTTTCTAACTCCAGGGAGATCATCAAAATAGTCAGAACCAATTGAACAGAAAAACCAAACCCAAGGTTCTAGTTATCAAGGGCAAACCATGACATTTAAGTTTATTCTATATTGGTAAGTAGGTTACTCAGGCCAACCCCTTCTTCCAAAATACAAACTTAAATTTGAGTAATTATAATGGTTTAATTTTGGTTATATATTTTACTGGATCACAAGACAACTGGGAAGACACATATCAACTATGTCTGTAGAGGTGTACCCAGAAAAGATTGATACATGGGTTATAGAGTTAATCCTGAAACATTCTTTTTGAAGAAGTGTGTCACTACTTAATGAGCTGTGGATTTAATGGAGAAGAAAGGACTTGGGTCTTACAGCAGTGATAATGATTTTGCTGGAGGTCAGAAAAATAGACAAACAGCAAAGAATATTCTTGGCTTCAAAGTATAGCCAACCAAAGGAAAACTGAAGGAACCTTTATTTAAGGATGAATCTATGATCTAGAGCTGGTTAGGATCCACTGTGCTGATTATGTACAATTATTATAACTATTACTACAAATATTATAACTATTACAACAATCATTATTATTATTTCTAAATACACACACACACACACACACCATAGTTACATTCAGAGAGAAACAAAGACACACAACATACACACAGACACACCCTAACCACACATATGTAGGCATTAGATTCAATCATCTTTGTGTAAAAAAATTTTCATGTTCAGTTTTTTACTCAAATGTTCGTAACTGTCTACAAACTTTGCTATGAACATAATCTTAGGCATTAGTTAATTTAATTGTATTGCTGACATGATTTTTACTGAGTTTCAAATATAATTAATTTTGAAAGATGAAGTATATCCTAATATTTGTAACATATATTAGATAGAGTAATATTCAGTTAATCATGAACTATAAAGTATATGCTGATGACATAAGCATCTTTATTCATTAGCCACTGATGGATTCATGCTACACCTGATTACAATGGTGGTGAACGTTGGGATGCCCATGCATTTTTAATGTTTGCTGAGTCTCCTTCAGATGCTGAGAATCTTTGAAGAAATTCATTATCATTTTTGTTAGGGCATTTGTTACCAAGTTTATACATTTTGAGAGATGTTTTCAACTCTATTTCCCTTACATGTTTTTTTTTTTTTTAAATAACTTTATCCTCCTAACATGAAAATCCTTCAGGAACATTTACATTAATATGATGAAAATTCATGTATATAACTATTACTAATATCCTAATTTGTTTTATGTTGTTAGTGGTGGTGATTTTTGGCTTGTTTAGGTTTTTGGTTTTATTTTTCTAGAGGTTTCTCTTTGTAGTCCCTGCTGTCCTGAAACTTTGTAGACTACTCCAGCCTTGAACTCAGATCTATCTGGCTCTGCCTCCCAAATGCTGGAGTTAAAGGTATGTGCCACCACTTCCTGGCTAATATGTCTAATTTGTGAATGTGAAAACTGAGAAACAGTGAAATAGTTTGAAATGTGAACAGCAAGGCCAGGATTCAGTCGAGGTGTGTGTAGTGTACAGTTATCAGCACCCCATTTTCTGGCCTCAATTTCATTGAGAAGTCAGTGGGTGAGAATAATATGTTTTTCTCTGTCTAGTAACCTCATGGTTTAAAAGATGTTGGGTGAAGCAAGCAAGTAAAAAGAATCTGTCAACAGATATAAAAGGGTATTCTAAAACTTAGTCATACTTCAATTTATATTTTAATGTTTTATACTAGTTAGGCATTTTGGATATTAGCCACTATTGTTTGGAAATTAAATCTTGTCTGATTCCCACAGAGAATTAATCCCTCTGAAGAAGTTTCCCTTGGTGATTAATATTTACATGAAAATTACATATTTGAGACAAGACTACTAGGCAATTGTTTAATATATAAAAGTGGTGGTTTAAATAATAATGGCCCCAAAGGCTCATATTTGAATGCTTAGTCATTAGGGAATGGCGCTACTTGACAAGGATTATAAGGTGTGGCCTTGTTGGAGCAGGTGTGGTCTTGCTAGAGGGGAAGTGTGTCACTGGCGGTAGGCTTTTGGTTTTTAAAATACCCAAGCTAGGCTGTGTCACTCTGTTGCCTGTGGATCTGGATGTACAACTCTAAGCTTCAGTCTTGAGCCATGCCTGCTTGCATGCTACCTGTCTAGTCCAACTGGACAATCAAATGGGACCCTTAGACCCCGTGGAGAGGACTGAGACGCATGAGAAAATAAGGAGGCACAGCAAGTCAAGAAGTCTGATCAAGCTGGCAAAGATTTTATTTTTCACACAGGTTATATACTCTGAGAACAGGATATGGGGAGGGGTAGGAAAGGAAAGAGGGCTTTGCAGGTGGAGGAAGCTGGCTGCCGCTGTGGGGGTCTAACTAGGTTATACCTGTTGTTCTCACAAAGCCTTGCCATTACCAGGGGTTCTAAAAACATCTATCTAGCAGGATGTTGGTTAAATCTAAAGGTCAGGAGGAAGGGTTACTAAGGTGGGTTGCTATGAGGCCTTGTTTGAAGTTCTGAGAACTGAAAATACAGCAAGTGAATCATAGAAAGTAAGCAGAAAGAAGAATAGTAGATAGGAGAGCCAAGGATGAGTGTTTGCCAAGAGTAAGGCCTTGCTTGCCATGGCTTCCCACAGCTACCATGCTTCCTGCCATGATGACAATGGAATAACCTGAACTGAAAACCAGGCCTAGTTAAATGATTTCCTTTATAAGAGTTGCCATGGTCATGGTGTCTCTTCAAGCAATAGAACACTGACTAAGACAATAAATGTGATTTATGATTTCTGAAATTGTGTTCTCTCCTCTTCTATGCTCTCAAAAATTCTAAGAAAATTCTTCTTTCTAAACAATGGCAAAACACTACCCTAGAAGAGTTGAACCTTTATATTAAAAAATCATTTAGGTCTTTAAAGCTTTTTGTTATAAAACAAAGCAGTATGAAAATTTGGAAATGCTTAGAGGTAATTGTTAAAAGGGTCTAGTAATGACCACATTTATACAGGATTGCAAGTAGACACCAATCCATTTAAGTTAGTATGTCTGCACCTAATCATTGTCCTTCTCTGCACCATTTGTCTCCAAGGAAGTCATACTCCTTGAAAGACTATTCACTAGTGCACAGGAGGATATAGCAGAATGTTCTTATGATTCAACTTCATCTCATTCTTTACATGTATTATTGGAATATAGCCTTCAAGTTGTATTTAATAAAGTAATGATCATATATATGTTATGTGTGTGCATAATAATTTGGTTGATGGAGATCTAGTAAAAGCATTTATGCTAATGTTTTATTCTTTGTGTCCTTTCTCCCACTACTATCATTGCTGGTATCAGGCTCTGAACCCAGTTACATCATATCTGGCCGATCTCCACATCATTGCCAAGGCAACTGCCACACATACCCAGAATCCACTTAGCTCACCTCCCACCTTTATCCGCTAGAAGCTCCACACATGGAACCATTTGGCCTGGTGTGGTCTTTGCAAGCCGCACGTCAAACAACAACCATCTTTCCCTGGACATAGAGAAAATGCATGCTCATGGCACTCGCCTTCTGAGGACGGTTTCCTATTGGGTTCAATTTGCAGAATTTCAAGGATTCTATGGGGGAAAGAAAACAGATTTAAGTTTTGTTTGGGTAGCTTTTGCTGAGTCCCAGCAGTGTTGTAAAAAGTGAAGTTATACCACAGAATTTCCCTTTAACCGTAAGCAATTGTGCCTATAAATTCTACTTTCTGCAGTAGACTTTTAATCCAACTTTGATGTTGGAATTCTATTTAGAAAAGTCCTATGTTCAGAAATTTCAATTATTATATTAGAAATATTATTACAATATATTTATTGATGCTATCTCCCCTAGAGATAAACCAGACAAAATATTTTTAGTGAAATCTATGAATAACATTTTTTAAAATAGAGAAATTCTGATTTTTTTCCAACAGGTTTCCTGTTATTTTTAGGTCACTAAAATTTGTTATCAGACTATATAAAGTATTATCTGCTATGTTGCAAGTAAGATTGTGTTTCTCAGATTTTAGAACCTAAATTTATGAAAAGATAGTTTAGAGAGTTACATTGTTCAGTGAGTGGTTTACAAATCATCTCCTAGGGCTTAAAGGAAATTGATTATTTATATGTAGAAATCATTTTCTTGAATGACTGAAGTAAAACCAGTCAAAAGATAGAAGATAAATTAAGCAACCAAATTTCTCTGGCTGGACTAAGGACTTTACTTAATCTGATTCCCCAGAAGTAGAACAATTAAGTCACTAGAAGAGGGGAGAGGCCACTGAAGTCATCAGTATTTGTGTAGAAGAAGCTTAGAATAGATGAACACTTGTGCTGAATGTTCTGTCACACTGATACCTGAAGCAAAAATTTGAAATTGTAAATGATTGAATCCAAGGTTGAGACTGCATAAAGCTTACCAGTAAGAAAAATATCTCAAAGTAGAAATTTATGAATGAAATTTATACATGGTCATGGCCCGTTATTCTTGGAATATATTACTGGAGTAAATATAACAACAAAAAACTTTTCCCTTGCCCTAAACAATGGAGAAAGGAAACTTTATATCATTTATTCATATTGTTTTTATCTTCGATTGTTAGATCAAAATCCCTCCAATGACTTCAGCACCCTATTGATTTACTTCAAACTACATTAGATAAATGAAAATTATAAATGTATTTTACATTAATTTAGGGTCTACCGGATGCAGATATTAGTATACTGTACTCATCATCAGGTATCTCTGTAATAAAAGACAGTAGATTCTAGAGATGACCTATGGGTCATAGAATAACCTGGTAATGCTTCACAAAGCTCTACTGTGTCCTACTTGACAGCATAGCTCGAGGTGTGCAACAAAACGGAATCTTTGACAGCTCAGGCCCTTCCATTCCCTCTTCATTTTATTAAGAAGCCAAATTCAATTTCTCATCTGTGTGGAATGGTCTCTCTCATGCATTTGTTATTCTTCTAAAAAGAATTTGTAACTTATTAATAATGCCAAAATCTGGAGAGAGAGAGAGAGAGAGAGAGGAGCCTTAGATTTGAATCAGTAGGAAAATATTTATTATTCCTTATACTGATACCATTTTGTTGATGTCTCTGTATGAGACCAAGCTAGGATTAAGTTGCAAATAATTATATGACTTCTGGGGGATGGCAGGTCAACCAATGGAAGCCCAAGAGTTATAGAAATAAGGCAGTTTCCCCAATCCATGTGCACAGAAATGACTGGGGTTGACTTTCAGACAACCAAAGAAAACCTATTTCTTCCTGTCAGATCCAAAAATCAAATAAAGAGGCAGAAAGACTGATTTCATTTTTCAATGTCTAAAAAAATACAGAACATCTGGAAATTTAATGCTCCATTATTTATTACATTACTAGGAAAACAATAACTTTAAATGGAGTTTTGTAAGAACTGATTTCCTCTAAATTTCAAGATATCAGAATGCAGTCAGATTTATTAGAGTATCACAATAGCTCATTTAAGGATTTTGGAAGTATATGAAGTATATAGTTACTTGGCAAGTTAGAATAACAACAAATAGAGATACAAATACTCTACAGAGGTCAGATATACCAAAAGTTACTATTGAGAACCCAACTCCAGATGCCCAAGTATCACAACAAAAACATAAACAGCACAAAGGCCAAAACAATATGTCCCTTTCAAAACTCAATACTTCCATGCTAATGTTCCCTGAGAAAAGCAACTTATGTAAATATTAGTATCATGAGTAATGCATATTGTGAGAGTGGTCAATGTGTACGTGACTGGACCTAAAATACTACTCAAAACATAACATGTTTGATAGTTTAGGCCCAAAACTCATGACTTCTTCATTTGTAGACTCAGGGAAGAACTTAGTACTATTATTCTGCTAAACGAGTATACTAATAAATTTCCCAGTAGTTGTTATTTTTATGCCCACAGAATCTCTAATCACTCATCAGAGAAGCTTCTTTTTTAGTAGATGGTGGTTAATACAGAGACTCGTAATTGATCAAGATGTGGAGAATACATTGGAAAGGAGAGCTCAGCTCTAAGGAGACATCGATATCACACGCTTTCTGCAATGTCTTAGGGTTCATTGTAGAAGAAAGGGAAGAAAAAGTGTAAATCCAGGGATAGTGAAGGACTGCACATGAGAATGTTACCATGCACATGAGCACATAGTCACATGGCTGCGACTTCAAGTACAAGCCTGCCATAAGACCAAAGTGCAAGCATGGAAGAGGAAGTGTATTACTTTGCTATCTATTGCTGCTGTAAACACTATGGTGAAAAGAAATTTGGTGAAGAATGAGTTCATTTTATTGTATAATTTACACTTCATCCTGAAGAGAAGTCAGGACAGGAACTCAAGGCAGGAACCTGAAGGAGGAATTTTTATGAAAGGACATGCAGAATCACTGCTTATTGGCTTACATCCCATGAGTTGCTCAGGTTCTTGTATCAACCAGAACCACTTTTCCAAGGGATGGCACCACCCATAGTCTTTTGGGCTTAAAAGTGCACCAAGTTTGCCTGCATGCTCATTTAATGGAGGTAATTCCTCAGCTGAACTCCTTCTTGCCAGATGACTCTAGTTTGTGTCAAATTGACAAAAATCTAACTAGTATAGGGAGTTAGTAGTCTCATCTCTAGTGGAGCTGTTGTCATTTGGTGTCTGCCAGGTAAAAGAGAGCCAGTTTATTTCTTCAGTATTGTGGCACCAGGGAGGCTACCCATATACCCATATGCTAGTAGATGACTCTGCACACATGGACAAGATAGAAGTACTTAAGGGACTCAGTGGGTTCAGAAAGAAAGAGAGAGAGAGAGAGAGAGAGAGAGAGAGAGAGAGAGAGGAGACAGACAGACAGAGAGAGAGACAGAGACAGAGAGAGACAGAGAAACAGAGAGGCAGAGAAACAGAAAAACAGAGACAGAGGCACACAGAGACACACAGAGACACAGAAAGTCAGAGAGAGATGGAGACAGATAGAGACACAGAGACACAGAGAAGTTGGGAAGGAATAGCAGTATGGGAGCTGGGGAGAGGTGTTGGAAGAAGAACTAGAGAATAGGGTAATAGGCATATTTTTGATAATTTGCTTTTTTAGAAAGAAAAAACTTAAAATAAATACTACATTTATAACTGCATGTCAAAGGAAACCATTGAAGGTATCAGTTGCAAGAAAATGAGGCCATTGTACAGTTAGGTCCTCATCAGATCTTCCTAAAAAATAACCGAATTATCCAGCTGTGGTGTCTCCTGGACACTCTCCCATCAGTGCTGAGAATGTTAAGCATATAACATAGATATTGCCTTAGAATTGGGAGGTGATAGCCAGCCAGGAAATCATATGCTGTGTGATGATGGTTACACCTACATCTAAAGCAAGGAGAAACTGATCTGTTTACTGAACAAGCAGCACTCAGGGAGTGTGCCTCATGGCATCAGCTAAATATGATTATAGTAATAACAATAAAGTGTGGCTTTCAATATTTTGGGGCAACATTAATTACTTTTCTTTTCTTCTTTTTTATTTTCCAAGACAGAGTTTCTCTGTGTAGTCCTGACCATACTGAGACCCTCTCTGTAAAACAAGCTGCCCTTGGACTCAGAGATCCATCTGCTTCTGCCTCCAGAGTGCTAGGATTAAAGGCATGCACCACTATCACCAGGCTACAAACAACATTTAAATGCTAATGTAGTCTTTTACCAGTGTGCTACAGATGTTTACAAAATTCACAGATGTCTGAGTTCATTGTGGAAGATTATATAAAATCCACATATAGTTTATACATTCTTCTCAATACATTAAAGCACCTCTATATTACTTATGATAAGTAAAAGTCTGTATACATTGTCTTGATGCAATCATGATTTTTCTTAAGTACTTTTGATACACGGTGGGTTAAAGCAATTAATGGAAATGCTCAGATACCAAAGGTGGTCTGTACTCTTGTGGATAACTTGAAGTGGTTATTTGAACAAATGAGATAAATCATCAATAAGATGTTTGAAAAAAAATTTTTAAAGTCTCACAATGTCAGAAATACGCAATGTAATTAACAATTGCTTTTTAAATCATCAGTAGCCACGTCATACACAAAAGGAAACCATGGTCTATAGATTGAGCCCACAGGTTGTGGCTTGGCTCTTATCAGATAATTATTCTATGGCAGATAGGCATCAAAATACTGTAAAATGTTAGAGGCACAATCTTTATTTGACTCATATATCTTTGAATGCCACAAATGACTGTAAAAGACACAGAGCAAAAAATATTCCAGTGTGGTTTTCTGGTTACATGGTATTCAGTCAAGAGGTTCATTATTGTGCAGGTGTCGGGAAATAAAGAGAATGAGAAACACCATATTTTATCATCTATAAAAACAGCAGGAAAGTTGAAAATTGAAATGAACAGTTGAACAGTGTGTGGATAATTGAACCCTATGAATGGGCAATTGGCCACTAGGCACTGAGAGGTTGCAAGAATGGCTTTGTACAATTGAATCAGACTGTGTTGATTCATGTACCATATGCAAAATGATTGGGTATGCTGCTGAAGCATGGAGGGGAAAGTAGGGACGAGGGAGTGAGGGATGCGAGGGATAACACACACATTTCTTCTCTGTTTTTACTACTTTCTCCTCTCTAAACACTTTCTCTGTTTCTAAACCTCCTCATTGTACAGCATGAGACTTGAGTTTCATATTCCAGTTCCAGAGGGAGAAATGATTGCTAAATGTATCCCATGGCAATATATTTAAAGAAAATATCAAGTGAAAAGCAAAGTAAGTTTTCTTCTTTTTCTTGCATTGCTGAAAATTTAACGTTGGGCTTTGCTTTTACTGAGGAATCACTGAATCACAGAGCTCATCCTCCCACCAAAAATAAGTCTGGAGAATGTTAGAGTTGATAGGCAAGGAAAATATAATATACTGAGATTAGCAAACATGAAATAGAACAACTCATAATAATTTTTATTGAAGATATCATTAAAGAAAAAGTATTACTGGTCTGCATATGGTCCTGCCAACAGTTACAAAGATTGACCCAATTGTATTTATTCCTCTTTATGCATTGTGAGATTTCTTATGAATGATATCTATAACATATGTGCCTTGTAATGGTTTTTAAGAGTGAATTATATGTATCATACACTGTTATTCTGTGCATTAGGTACAGGAAACTTCACAGTGCTGTGCCATTATACACTTATTAATAACTATTCTCCTAATGGTGGATGATATTAGTCACTTAAGGTTTTTTTTAACTTACTAGTTTTATTTGTATATTTTGTTCCTCACATCCTTGACAATGCTCACTTAAAAAAAAAAGAATAGAAACTTTGACTATCTAACAATCATGGAAAAGGTTTTCATTAACAGTCAAAAATTGCTGTCCATTGAACTATTCACATTCAAAATAAACTTTATAAATAGAAAGAAGAGACAAGGGAGGGACAAAAAGCCATTTGGTTAGTGAGGTCCCTTCTCTCCTCTGGTGGTGCTGCGGGCACTGAATTGAGGGCCTTGTGTGTGCTAAGTTCATGCTCTACTAGTGAGAACCATTTTCAGCCATGTTTTTGCTCTTAGCATCTCATAACATCTATCTCAACATCACTTTCATAAATAATATTTAATATGCAAAGTTACAATATTTTCGAGGACAGAAAATGTGCTTTGTTTCTTGTATGTTAGCCTCTTCAGCTAGGGTAGGAAAGGTATATAGTTGCAATGTAAATATAAGTGAATTAAACAAATATTGAGTTGATGTCACAAGTCATCATTTCAAAGAAGACTCATGAACAACATTCTCCGATTTATCATTTAAAAGTGTGTCTGCTAAGACTGGGCTACCTAAATATGAAGCTAGTTCTTCCATGTGTGATATCTATCCTTTTAAACATTTTATGTCTTTTAAAGAGAGGCTAGGCAAGCCCAAAGAGAGTAGTTTATGAAACAACTACGTTCACATAACACATTTAAGTCTGATGTTTTACTCTAAAATGTCGGCCTCCTACCTGGTATGCTGTGTTTCTAAATAAGAAGCATGACACACCATGCCCCTGAGTAGTCCTGTAGTCAGAACTGAATTCTGACATAGCTGCATGAGTAGACGGTAGTTGCCTGCTGAGGAGTCTGCACACTCCAAGTCTCCTTTATGTCCTTCTTCTACATAGAGCCCTGATAGTATAGTATGGGCAGCCACTGTCTAATCCAAGGTAATGTGGTAACCAATCGAGTCGATAGGCTTTGACTATATACATAGTTGTTTACATACAATAAAGGAGTAACTCCCTGAAAGTATCTAAGTATCTTTGGAGTAATTCACAACCCACTGGCATTGTGATATTACTGAGGCCTGGTAACAATGACATAGAAACACAACAATAAAAGAAAACAAAAAGAAAGAAAGAAAAAAGAATATATATATATATATATATATATATATAAAAGAAAAGGTATGACTTAAGTGTATTTTTATGCATATATTTGCATCATAATATAAATAAAAGGAAATACTCATTAATATTTGCATGAACAGTGTATATAATGATATTTCATTAACTTGAGTAAATTTTTAGTTTCTACAATATTTCTTTAAGCATTTTAACTATGAAACTGGGACTAATTAGCATTTTGGAGAAAGTAACATATCCGTTAACTTTCTAAAATAGCTCTCCTGAAGGGACCCATCTGTCAATTGTGAAGAAAAGCAGTAGCTATAAATGTCACAAGATAGGGTCTATGATGTCAGAATGCATGTCCTTCTTTGCTTAAGTTATAAACAACTGGTCATCCTACTTTGAGTAGTACTTTTCTTAAATGAGTTTGTGCCTTGGCTATTTTTGCAACTTGTGAGAGCATTTACTCATTGATTTTTCAGAGGCACTCACAGAAAAGCAATATCATAAGAGCTACAACATAACCAGGAATCAACCGGAGGAGGGGTGTGTACTCAGCCCTGTGAACATTCTCCATGCCTACAAAGACTTGGGCTGAACATAAATACGCACGGTGGTTATCCTTCAATTTAATCATATGTGTTACAGTTTCAAGTTAATTGACTGGGATGTAATTATGGATATAATGGTAGCTAGTTTCTAGGGAGGATTTGGGTTAAAATGAATGTGAATTTCTATTGTTTAAGAAATAAGAAATTCAACTCAGGGATCTCTAATCATTTATTTCTCACTACCCCGAAATAACATAGATCATTTCTCTAAAATCTCAGAGGACAAATTTATGAGAACATAAACTGAGGTTCTGTTTGACCTTTAATCAGTTAACAAAATTGAGTTTATCTTTAAGAATTCTGACTGTAAAAAAAAAAAACGAATAACAATAATAAATTAGTCCAAGTATTTGAACATGAAAACATACCTGTTGAGCATTCTCAAACCCCAAACACCACCAAGGAGCTGATTCAGATGCAGACACATTAAGGTCTTTTATTTGCAATCTCTAGCCCAGACTACAGTCAGGTCACTGACACAGCAGGACAGGAGTGTGATGCCAGAAGCTCTCAGTGGGACTAGATTTTATAGGAAGTGGTAAGCAAGCAAGGGGGTTTCTAGCCTGACACACATCTGATTGGTGGAGGGGGGGGGCGGGAGGCATTATGGAATCTTGTTGTCCTTTAATATAGTTGGCTGATGCTGGGAGCCAAATCATAAACTTTTGCTTTCCCCCTTCACTGGTGGATGTTAGGAAGTGAAGTGTCAGGGGCAGGTTTGTAACCTGGAAACTAGTGCCAGTTGCCAGCTTGCTGGAGAGTAATGTGGAAACTGGTGCTAGACACCGGGTTGTTGGGGTATAATCTGGACACTGGAGCTAGGGGCTGGCTTGTAAGTTAACTCAAGTTCAGTCTTAGGTCAGGTTCTCTAAGATGAAGTCTGAACCCAAGATCTGATCTCTCAAAAACATCTAAAATGATCAAGCCTACAAAGAAGCAGTGTTTGTTAACCCACTGGGTAGAAGTACATACTATTTTATCCTGAATTTTTAACCTTAAAATGATTTTATTAATTTTTTATTTAATGCATTGTAATTTGAACATAGTCATTTTCCTCCCCCCACCACTTCCTCCCAAATTCATCCCTCATTCCAAAAACATACAACTTTGTGGTCTCGCTTTTCTAAACTATCAAGCTCAATTCTTGTTGTCTCAATACTCTTGGATGTGTGGCTTTCCACTGAAACATGGTGCACCCATCAGATACCACACAATGGAAGACAGTGAACTCTTACTGTCTGGCAGCTGGTGAATAGCCGTATCTCTTGGCTAGAGGTAAAATTTCAGGCTCATGTCTGCTTTCCTCAGTGGGATTTGCTTTTCTGACTTGATCTTGTACAGGTCTTAGGCCTACTATTAAAAGAAAAGAGTTCATATATGTAATTTCTTTTCAGATACAGCGGTGGCCACAATTAACATTTAATAAAAATTAATTTGACAACTTAAAATATGTATGGTTATATAGTTCTTTTGAATAAAATTTTCATTAATGCTTTAAGAATTTCATATAATGTATTTTTATCATGTATTTTATAATGTAATATATCACCTCAAATCTCCCTTTAACGCTTCCCAGAATGATTTCCACCTGTTTAATATCTCCTATAAAATATATCAGATATTACTTCTTAAATAAAAAATATATGTATATGTATGTGTGTGTGGTATGTGTGTGTGAGAGAGTGTAAATACCTGGAGATTGCAGAAGTGGGTGATGGGGAACACACAGAGCTTGCCTTAAATTAGGAGTTGGGCCTCCTGAAGTGAGTGCTGGCAGCTGAACTTCAGTCTTCTGCAAGAACAGTATATGTTTTTTACCACTGACCATCTTTGCAGCCCCATATTTAGATATTATTATTATCATTTAATTTTCAGCATATAGATTGGCCTAAATTGTTTAAAATTTTCATTTAGAATTTCATAGATGTAATGCATGCTAGCTATTATAATTTCCCTTTCATCTCTATCCCCCTTCTCTAAATGTCTGTTTCATATATATATATATATATATATATATATATATATATATTAATTAATCAGGATCATCTTTGTGAACATTGGCTTGGAACTAGCCTGCCAGACTTGTAAGTAAGATGAAAGGTTAATAGCTGATGATAGATCAATATACAAGGATGCTGCCTTCTAATAGTGAATCAAATTTATGAGTTAAATTTTTGTATTATATAGAATGTACCCTTTGAATAAATAACACTCAATGCTATACAAATAGATATATAAGTAACTCATTTTTATAAAACATTTTATATACATTGTATTTATCACTGTGTTAAGATATAGAAAATATAATAGGTCAGAGATATTATATAGCAGGAAGTGAATGTCACATAGGAATTAGAGGAAGGAAAATCGCATGCAGTCTTTGAACGGACCCAATGCACTTCAACTCCTCCATGCCATGTGATATTAACATCATCATAGAAACTTCAGACTAGGTAATTTTTTCCATCATTTGTGTCTTGAGGGAATTCAGGTTAAATTCTCATAAGCAGATGAAGAAGACTCAATCCTAGCAACCTGTTTTCAGCAAGGATAAACTTAACTGCTTCCTCTGGGTACTGAAGAAAAGTAATTTTAGTGAATCACACAGCATCAGTGAGTAGAAAAACAGAAAATTATGTGTTTGAGTTAAAATAGTTAACATATATTAGATGTTAACTGAATTCAGCATGAATTCTGATACTCTAGATTTTTTGATTGCAAAACCCAAATCTCTTCTAATTTAAACACTTAAGCAAAAATGTTGGTGTGTTATGGTGTCTTTTTTTAATTTGAGGAAGGATATTGAGCTTTTTAAGCATTTATAGAACATTTTAAAAGGGCTCAGAATGAACAATAATCAGGGCAACTTTGATTATTTGTAGTTTTTCTGCAGTAACACATTTCATTGAGAGTTTATCTTATCTCTAGTAAGAATGGCTACCTTCAATATTTAGGGGTCTCTTCAGATTGCAGGTAGCAATCTGAGAAGAGGTAAGAATGAAACATCAGTTCACTTAGATTTTATTTACCTAGATCAAAATTTGGGGAGTCTGATGCCAGGTGGTTTATTGCCAGTATACTTAAACAAAAGATAATTTGGGAAAAAAAAGTTTCTTGGAAACTACATAAGGAAGTGTAATTACATCAAAACTCAACTCAGGGTACTTATCATTTCTCTTAAAAGGTGTTCTTAAGATTGGCTCCCTGTTCTAGCTTAAGGGGCTATGGAAGACTCTGACCTTGCCTCAAGCATACAGACCAGAGGTCTGGTCCTGGTTGTGGGAATCCCTGGCTATGCACATAATGTAAGGGTCATTTAGATTACTAGCTATCTTTGGTCTTAGTTGTGGAAGATTGATATGGTCTGGCCCTATAGATATCACAGATCACTAGGCTATTAACCACATCCAAACCCTGTTTTCTGGATGGAAGAACAAGCTTCACATTGAAAAGACAAGCCTGTGTGCTTACCATTCCTGGTTTCCCCAGTGATTGTGGGTGGAAGGACATTTGTGCTCCCAACACAAATCAAACAGCAAATGCTGGTAAGGATTCAGGAGAAAGGAACTTTTATACAGTTAATGGGAATGTAAATTAGTGTAGGCACTATGGAAGTCATTAGACAAGTTCCAAAGAAAAAAGAAGAGGTAGACAAAGAAAAAGAAGAAGAAGAAGAAGAAGAAGAAGAAGAAGAAGAAGAGGAGGAGGAGGAGGAGGAGGAGGAGGAGGAGGAGGAGGAGGAGGAAGAGGGGGAGGGGGAGGGGGAGGGGGAGGGGGAAGGGGAAGGGGAAGAGGAAGGGGAAGGGGAAGAGGAAGAAAAGGCAGCAGCAGCAGCAGCAGCAGCAGTAGCAGCAGCAGCTGTACCACTATTGGGTATTTGCAAAAAATCTAAGTAATTGAAATACTTGCACATTCACCATTATCGGTACTCTTCACAAGAGCCAAAACACTGAATTGACCAAGGCCAGCTTTGTCATCACAGGGTAGACTGAGGAGGGCCATCAAGTGCAGAGTCAGTGATTGGGCTTGGTGTGAATAGCAATCATCAGGACAACAGTCTTAGTATCTGGAACATAGAAAGCAGAAGAGTGGAGTTATTTTAGTTTATGATGAAATTAAGTAGCGTTATGACCATAACAAAAAGGTAAAGGACAGCCAGAAACACTACCTATATGTGCTAAGTTATGTAAATTATGAACAGTGGTTTATAGGACAGCATTCAGGGCAATCATAAGTCCATTTATAGACTAAAGAATGATGGAGACAGGAAGCCTCTAATTAGAAACATACCAACAACTAGCACAAATGTAGGAACAATAGGTTAGAAAAGTCAGTCTTCATAGTCCCAATGTCATATCACATTTAGGGAACTGTTATCAACTAATGTTCAAATCCACTGATGGAAACTGATGGAAAATTTATGGACTGTTTCATGACTCACTCATGCATTGCTTTTAAATGTATTATTCAAAAATCTAAATATTCTATCATAAAAGTACTTCTTAGGTAAAATCATTTTCAAAATTTACCAAAAATTAAATCCTTAGAAGCTACTTTATTTGAGAACAGTTCTGTCTAATTACTATCTTTCAGTTTTTGAAGATATATGATAAACAATGACAAATTATGCTCAATAAAAACAACAAAATTACCATGGAATGATTATTGCTAAAATGCCTAATAAGATATAACAGTAATATTCTTTTTATTGTATTTTCTGAAAATGGGTTATTAGACAGTCAATTATCTCTTATTCCCTTTTGTAACACACAAACTTACTGGATGTTAAAATATATGCATCTATATGTGAACGGATAGACCAGCACATTATTAAAAGCTTGAGAGATATAGTTTGTTTATTAAATATCAATGAAAACTTTAAGGACATCATATTTGATGAATCAAGACCAAACATTTTCCTATTCAGCCCATGTAATGTTACTGGTGTGCACATTTTTAGGGCTGACAGTTTGGCACAGGACAGCCAATCAGTGTGTTCCTTCCTGGTGAGGACTACCATTCTTTTTCCCAGCTGTCCTCAGTTGTCTATAGTTCTTTGTGTAGAAGCTCCTTGACTTTTCTCCATATACCTTGGCATGTCCACCAGTGTCATCCTTATAAGACTCACATTTGGATAGTCATGTTGATGAGACCTAATGGGCATAGCTTCTGATATTTATGTGTACAATAAAAGTTAGTGGAAAAAGAAGCCATGCATTTGTAGAGCAGAGAGGAATATATGGAAGGTTTAGAGGGAGTAAAGGAAATGGAGAAATGTCACAATATTATATTTCAAAATAAATGTTTTCATTCATGTTCTTCACACACACACACACACACACACACACACACACACACACACACACACCACTCACATTTAAATGATCTTTTAAGTGAATTTTGGTGAGTGTGGGAGGGCTGCCCAGAGGTTGCTGTATGTCTTGAAGACAAGTGTAGAATCCTAAATTCGGAACAAACTGGTTTGTAATTCTTCTAGACATAACATTCCATCTGAAGGGAATGTTCTAAAGAGACATGAAACATTTCATTCTGCATGGAATTTCATTAAACTCAGAAAGTAAATAACAAAAGCTTTAGAACATCACTGAAACCGACCAGATTCACTAGCTTCTCCCCTCTCCACAAGTTATACATAAGCAGTAAAGACTGCTGGAATACATACTTGGGACAGTGGGTCTGCCTGGAAGAGGCTCAGATTGCAAGGGCTGCCTTAAAGTGACATTCCAATCTGTCTGGCTGCCTGAAAGTTTTACTGTGTATTCCAGCCTTCATGAGCTGTTATTCATGCTGGGGTGGGCTTTAGGCGATGCAGCTGTTTTGAGTCATTTCTGCTCCTGTAAGTAAACTCTCATCCACAATTCCTGTAAGTAACCCCAACAAAAATCATTGGTTTGCCAAGCTGAATTTTGGTGGTATCCTTAATATGCCCTATAATTGGTTCCCTATCTGGGGTGAATAGATATTTGTTCATGTCTCTCTAGGAATAGTGCCATAAATATGAGCTGTTAGACTGTTAAAGACAGTGTGTAGAGAATAGACTTTAACAGTTTATCCTATTTTTTTCACAATAGTTCAGAGATTCAGTGCAAAGCCTGTAACAAAAGTTTCTCAGTGATGCATATTTTAAATTCTTAGGAACCCATGAATAACCTCCCTAGATTCTTCTGTCATGGATTTTTTAACTTCAGTTTCTTAATGTGTACGAGTAACACATGATTAGTTAACTCTTAAGATTCTTGTGTTCATGGAGATCTACCTATGCCATACATCTTGGTACAGGACTCTTATTTAGGACTCAGTTTAATTGTATTCTTGATTTGGTATAGCTGGCCTACTTGGGAGCAATCACTTCTGAAAGGAATATAGTGTTTTATCTCTGAGTGTGGCCAGGATCTAAAGAGAAAACTCCCTTTTTCCTCAGTCATAGCATTCTGTAAGAACTCCTGAATGGTGTGCTTCACCTGTATTATCATCTTTTATCCCAGGGATAATTAAGAGAATCGCCATGTAACTTCATGGGAGTGACATTTGAAAATGTATGCCTACTTTCTCTTGGATCTTTGCCTTATGAGTATTTTCACTTGCTATTTCTAATCTATGCCATTTATTAAGGCAATAATACTTCATTGTATTTTCATTTCTTCAAAATCTTGTGAGTCCTTCTAGTGATCACTTCCCCTTATGCCCCTTATGTCCCTCTTATGTCCATTATTCCCCTTACGTCCCTGATACCCCTTATGTCCTTACGCCCCTTGCAGTGATTTTGAGAATTGTATTGCAGGTCCTTAACAGGATAGTCAACATTTTCTCATTCTGTGTTTTTATAATTCCAAAGCATGTCGTATCTCATCTAGTACAGATGGCTCTGGCTGTATTGTCTCCTTGGGTTGTGTGTTGTTTTGCCTTAGTGTACACTTGATAAGCTTTTGCTTAAAACTAGATGTGTTACAGTAGGGAACAGTAAATGAAGCACATTGGTTGCTTACATCAACCAATCCTGGAGTTGGGCTGTTTAGTTTTTCTCACAGTTGTAGATATTAGCTATTTTAAATTCTCCTGATATTCTGTTTCCAGTGTGTTTCTGCCTCTATTGTTCTTTAGAGAGACCCTTACTTTGTACTTTTCATTTATAATTCATCATCTTAGACCTCTTTTGTTTGTTTGTAAGCTCTGGAAGAAGAAGCTCTTTAAAAAACAAAACCCTCAAGCTGTTGATTTTACAAATATGTTTGGCCCTCCTTCATACCCTTTACTTTCCTAGTAAATCTTAACAACACTACCAACTCTATCTGCAGCAGTCTTACTTTATATAATTAAAGCTTTGTCTTTTGTTGACTGTACTTATCTTGCCTTTAAATGAGAAGCAAGACAGGTAATGACTGTAGGTAGGATATATGGTTTTTTAAATTTTGTTTTGTTTTGTTTTGTTTTAACCCAGCTGAGACAGTTTCAATATTGTATGCTGTCAGTGCTTTCCCTTCAGGGATAGAACTTTGTCTGAAAAGGGTTTTATGAGTGACTGAGTCTCTTTCTCTCACTCTACCAGAAGCAGAGGAGCCTTCTTCTTTGAGCCTCACAATGATTGAGAATTCTAAGATTGTGGGTCCACCCCATCCCTGCTAGTACGAGAACAGTCTACATAAATTCACCAAATATTGATACAATTTCCAGATGTATGGATCCGTGTGGATATAAGACGATTTCGGTTATTTTAGCTCCCTGGATTCATGTTTTTCTTCAGCATTCTGATATAGCTCAGTGTTCCTCACTGTTATTAGATGTATTCAAATAGCAAGCAGCCAGCAATTCAATCCTAGAAATACTACTTTATAATGTAAGGCATTAAACTTTTAGATTTTGTCACATAACTTTAACTGTTTCCTTTTCGTAGTTTAATTTTATTAATAACACGTTTAGTTACTAGACAATATAATCAGATAGGTTCAGATAATAGGGTTTTGTTACTAAAAATAATTTTAGAAAGTAAGTTATTTTTTGAGCATTTCATAGAAAGACTGCTATTTCTAGTAATGCATATACAGAAAGTGTATTTTGTAAAGTGAGTCATTCGTTTTGAATAAAATAGCCTGGCAAGATGTTTGTCTCTTGTTTAAATATGTTCAAAAAGCATTATTGGGAAATTTGTAGTTTGAAATAGAAAAATCCATTTAGAAACATCATTTCAGTAAAGAACCTTTATAGTTTCCACCTTTCTCTTATTAGCTTAGAATTTTGTGATTATTTAGGATTTTATTTCTTTAATAGAGGAAAATATTGTGCTTGTTGTTACAGGAAATGTATATTATATTACTGTACCCTTGTTACCATTTCTAGCTATTACATTTGTCAGCACCCTCAATCATTTCTTCTCTTATTGAATACGAACTCTAACAACCATAAGATCAGAGCATGGCTGGTTCTAAATGGGAAGCAGAGAACAAATAGGAATCAATATGTCTTTTTCTGATGTGTACAGAGATACAGAATATACACATATATATTGAACAAGTATATGAAATATTTATTAACTAATTGTAGAGTTTTTAAATATTTTTTTATATCTGAGTCTTTAATGTACTGGTGTTTATCTATTTTGTTCACAAAATCTTCCAATATAGAGCTTCTTGATGTCTTTCAAATTCATAGCATCTTATATTGTTTTTATATGCATATATGCCTGCAATTTTAAATTCCACCAGCTCAATCTGCATAAAATTATTTGTATTAATGTTTTCAGAGCCTACCATTTAATTTGGATAACTATTTGCTGTGCTCTTTCCTAGAGAAGACTATTTCTATCACTCTCAGCATTCCTTAGTTGCCATAGGGAATCCATGCCTGCTACTAGAAACCCTGATAACCATGCAGTGCTAGAGAAGTTATGTAGTAGGAGAACCTACTTTATTAACTAAGCATTATTCTATTAACAATCTGAACATTTGTTTTAGTACCCACAGGTGAACACATTCTTTACATCTCATTAATGAAACTTTGCAATAGAGGGATACCACAGCTAGAAAACCACATCCAATAAAACTACAGAGTGGTGGAACCCAGTCCCAGTTGATACTTCTACAAAATAATCTCTTACCCAAGCCTCAGGGAACATTGTTGAAGAAGGTACAGAAAGACTGTAAGAGCCAGAAGATCAGGCAATTTCCTATGAGACCCTGTATGAAATTAAGCTTTAAAGTCTCACCAACATGATTGCTCAACCATGAGATGAACAAGAATGACAATAGACATGCCAAAGTGAATGGGAAAACCCATGAGTTTTTAACCCACACGAAGAATATATTTATGATGCCAAGTTTCTTTTTGCCTTTAGTAACAGTTTTCTTTTTGCCTATGTCTTAAAGCTTATGTTGACATATAAAAATATTTTAGAATCACATCACCAATATCACCTAGAAATTGGTCTCTTAAATACTCTTGTTTCCTATTTTTAAGAGTAGATCTTCTGTTCAATCCTCTCTTAAAGAAAGATCCAACAAGATTGACTAGAAGTTCCTTACTCCCCCTTTGTATGATGGCTGTGGACTCACCCTCTGAACTGTGAGGCCCAATAAACTCATTCTTCTGTAAGTTGCCTTGGTCAGGGTATCTTTTCGCATCAATTGAAAAGAAACCAAGACAGAATTGAATAAATAGATGATGAGATAATAAAACACAAAATAAATTGAAGAGACAAAAATGTCAAATATTCTGATGTTTATGGACTAGAAGAATTAATATTGTTAAAATATCAATATTCCCAAAGAATTGACAGAGTGAATGCAATTTTCATCAAAACTAATGAAACTATATGAGAAATAGAAAAGAATCATAATTAATTTTGGACTATAAAAAACTGCACAAAATATCACACCAACTCAAAATGAAAAATATGTGAGTAAACAAACAAACAGCAGCAGCAACAACAAAAATATTTAAAGCTGGGGTCACAATTCCTGATATAAAACAATACTGTAAAACTACAGGAGCCATGTCTACATGACATTGGCATAAAGAATTGGCCTGAGAGCCTGAAGACCAATGGGAGAGTAGGGAGTATGAAAAAAAATAGATGACAATCTTCAACTAAACAAAGTAATAAAATAATGGATCAAAGTACTTATCTGAAAAGGACTTAATATCCAAAGTATACAATGAATTTAATAACATACCCGCAAGCAACCAGAATGACAAAGAATAAATGATTCTAATAGAGATTTCTCTAAAGTAGATATATAAATGGCCAATGTACATACAAAAAGATTCTAAATATTATTGACAATCAAATTAAAAAATATTACTACTTGTCCGCGCGCAATTATCTCGCCTGCAAGAATGCACACAGACGCCAGGGTTCTTCTGCAGTACTTCTTTATTACGATGTATAGAGGAAGACCCCGGGCCCCGAGAAGGTGCCGTTTAAATATCCCCTGGAGCGGCGTGTACAATTCTGGTTGGTTGCTTGCCCATAAATGCATATATGCCCTGGGATGGGCTGTGAATTGGCGTGCTTTTTTCCTTGCACAAAGGCAGTAAATCTTAAGTTTTAAGATTAAGGAGAGCATTGGATGCCAGTGCCATCTCTGCCCACCACGGCTCTCCACAACTACTGTTAGCATTCTGTCTAAACTCCACCTCCACAACAACAGGTATGCTCCTTTCCACAGTTACCTGGCAACAGCCAGGTAGGCCTGACTCACTATAAAAGGGACTGCTTGCCCCCTCCTCTCTCTCTTGATTTCTTGTCTTCTTGCTCCCTCTCTGTCCCCTTACCCCTTCCTCCTCCCCTTCACCCTTTCTCCACTTGCTCATGGCCGGCCTCTACTTCTCTACTCTCTCTCTGCCTCTCTCTGCCCCTACTACCCTCTTAACTCCCCTCCCCATGCCTTGAACAAACTCTATTCCATACTATATTGTCGTGTGGCTCGTCCCTTAGGGGGAAGTGATGCCTAGGCATGGGCCCTTCCCCTATACCTCACCACACACCCATAGAGCATATTTTCCATCTCTTTATCTTTCTATAAACACATCAACTACAATGAGATATCATCTTGCCTAAGTTAAAATGGCTTTTACTAAAGAGACAGCAAAACAACACATGCCACTGAGCATATGGAGACCCAGAAACTCTTCTAGATTATTGATGGGAATATAAATTTATTCAGCCATATGGAAACAGTATGGAGTTTCCTTAGAATCTGTAAGTAGAACTGTGGTTTTATTTAACAATGTCTGTACTGAATATACTCACTGAAAATAATGCTATCATATCAAAAAGTCAATGCTCTTGCACAGCTGTTCAATGGATAAGTTCTGGAATTCAGCAAAGTGTTCATCTAAGTAGAACAAGAAAATGTGGCATATGTATCAAATAGTGAATTATTCAACCACAAGAAAGTATTTTAGAGGAATTTTAATTAGGCAACATGGTTGACCTGGAAAAGGATCACATCCAAAGACCTAGGTCTGTGTGAGCTGTCTGGAATGCAGACATATCACACACCTTTAAACCCTCTGGCTGCCATACAGACATGCTCTTAGCACATACCTTTAAGGTAAAATTAGTGTATAGAAGGAAGCCCCAGTGGTTGAAAGTGATGTCTAATTGAGAGGCAGACAAAGTAATGAGTCAGAGAAAGAGTTCAGAGAATGAGTCAGAGGTAGGATATGCCCAACTCTCATGAGAAAATGGTAGGAAAGGGAGGCTATTAAGAGCAGTGCAGGGAGAGAGAGTCAATGAGTTGGGAGTCAGTGCAGTGAGTGCAGTCAGTGAAGGCGAATTGAGTTTATTTGTGAATTCATGCAGTTCAGTTCACATCAGAGTCAGCTGAAGCTAGAGAATAAAAAAAGAGTCAGAAGATTAGAATAGATTGCCAGAGTTAGTTGAGGTCAAGTAAAGCAATTCAATCAGAAGCTGTGAGAACCAGATTGAATCTGTCAGCTTGGGGAGGTGTTTGAGCCAGAACAAAGTTCAACTATTCAGCCAGAGTTCAGAAAGGACAAGAAAGGGTGAGCTTATTCAGCAGTAAGTCTCTGGGATGACAATTACATCTGGTGAATAAAAGTTACTTTTATAAAGAATGGATTTTGTTCACTGTGACAAAATTGATGAAACAGGAAGATAGCATGTTATGTAAAATCAGTAAGATACAAGAAGACAAATCCTGCATTGTCTTATACCACATAATTCGCAACTACAGCTCCAACAACTTCTGATAAATTTCTAAATATCTTTTAAAAGGATGAACTTTTTCACCACAAAGAAATGATAAATATTTGAGACTATGGAAGCACAGACTATCTTATCACTGAACACTGTGTGCATGTATTGAATTGAACATTTTATATATCACTTGAAAAACCTAAATCAAAAGTCAGGAGGATCTAGGAAGAGTTGGGCAAGGAGAAACTGTAATCCAAATATATTGTGCAAAGAAAATAGATTTTCATTAATACAGATCACTGAACACACACACATACACACAAATAAACTAACTTTAGAATTTGAAATATGTAGTTAACAATATTTCTTTCCTCATTGAATGACTATGAGGATTAACTTGTGTAAATACTTAACATGGTATTAGCATACTCAAAATGCTCATATGAAGATTTCATATGAAGAAAATCTAACCAAAAGCATCAGCAACAAAGAAAATAAATATAGTTGTTGATAACCTGTCTAAATGGTTGTATTATCATAGGCATAAATTCTTATTATCCTACTGTAAACTAAGTGGGTAACTACAATTAATACTACTTAGAAATATTTTTGGAGTGCTTTGTGAGATGTTTTTAATCATATCTTTAAGAATATCTCCTCCTCATTTATTATAATCCTGAAAATACAATTGCTTTGTTTCTCCCATGGTGAGAGCAGGATTTGCAAGGCAACATAATAGGCTGCGCCTTTGTGATTAGGGATGAACTATTATTAATTGTGCCCCTTGCTATCTTGTTCTTAATCAGAAATGTGGTTTTAGTCTCTTAATGTTACAACTGGAAAAACAAATTCAAATAGGTTTTTTATTAAGTGATGGATTGTTTTACTGTTATCTGTCCTAAAGATATTTTTCAGTGTTTGAACATTCATGTCTTTATAAGTACCCAAAGAGACACACCAAGCATAAGTAAATTAAAATAAAACATAATTATAAAGAGGAAGCACTTTACTAGAAACACATTTGCATTCAAGGATAGCACTACCCAAGACCAACTAGAGCAGTTCGAATGAAAATGGCCAGATACACTCATAGGGAGTGACCCTATTAGGAGGTGTGTTCTTATTAAAGAAAGTGTGTTGCTGAGGTGTGGGTATTGAGATCTTGATGCTTGGTCCCAGCATGCCTCTTCCAGCTGTCTGCCATCTGGATGTGGAACTGTAAGCTACCTCCCCAATACAATGTCGGCATATGTGCTGCCATCTTTCCTGCCATGATGACAATGGACTAAACCACTGAGCTGTAAGCCACTCCAATTAAATGCTTTCCTTTATAAGAGTTGGTGTGGTCATGGTCTCTTTTCACAGCAATAGAAATACTAAGATATATGCTAACTCTTACTCTCTGTGTTTGTGAGTGAAGCTCCAGGAAGCTCCAGGTACATGGCTAGCCTGCTAACATATGCTCTGAGCCTTCTCTGTCACTGAGTATCATCAGTTCTGTGCTGTTCTAGTGTCGTACTATAGCTCTTTCCTATCCTCCTGGGAGATTGTCTTTACATTAGCCCATGCTTCCACATACCAATACCAATGGCGGTGATTAAACATGCTCCTGGTACCTGATCTAGTCTCCCAAAATGTAATCACACTGTATATTTTTTTGAGTAATGTGTAACAATTTAAGTGGAAGAAAACTTGTCAAAAAATAATTATCGACTGATATGATTAATGATGCATTATAGAGTTTCAGTAATATACCTGACCACTGTCCTATTTGCCTTAAGTTTAACAATGTCTTAAAAGATAACCAGAATAATTTTAATTCTCCTATGAATAGAACTGCACTTACTAAAATGTAAAAAATACTACGAGAATTCATATTACTCATTATAATCCATTAACTGTTTCAGTACTTATCAATTATATACTTTTTATTGGAAGATTAAAGGGCAACATGACATTACTTTAATTCCCATTGGAATAATTAGTAAAGAAAAGAAAATAAGTAAGGCATTGTGCTATTTGGCACATTGTAGAGTCTATCCGAGAAGAGGAAACCTCAGCTGAGAAAATACCATTAGGTTGGCACGTAGAAAGGCCTCAGAGCATTTTCTTGAGTGATGTTTGCTGTGAAAGGGACTATAACTGTGGGTGGTGACACTCCCGGTAGGTGTTCCTGGGCTGTATAAGAAAGCAAACTGAGCAAGTCAGGGGGAGCAAACCAATAAGCAACATTCATCTGTCGTCTCTGCTTTCAGTTCTTGACTTGTGCTCCTGTCTTGAGTTCTTGCCCTGACTTCTTTTCATGATGGACTGTAAGCTGTGAAGTAAATCCTCTTCTCCCCAAATTCCTTTTGAACATAATATCAAAAGCATATTATCATAGCAATATAAACCTAACTAAGACAGTCTTGTTGGTCCCCCACCCCTGATAGGGAGCTACAGGCAACTAATCGTTGCTTAGACAGGGAGAGTTAGCCTTCCAGGAATGATTCCCCTAATTGGTTATACAATACCCAGTGGTCAGACTTGAAATCATTTATATTCAAGCTACATTAAACAGACTTAGCAAATTACATTTCTCTCTCTCTCTCTCTCTCTCTCTCTCTCTCTCTCTCTCTCTCTCTCACACACACACACACACACACATATGTACAGTAATAATTTAAGAAAAGGAGGTCATGAATTTGAAAGCGTAAGAATAACAATATGGGAGTGGTTGAAAGGTCAGAACACGAGGGTGGTTGGATGGAGGAAAGAGAAAAAAGGATGTATAGCCAACATTTAATACTTTGTGGGTTCTTTTTCTTCCTCCTTTCTGTACCCTTTTTCATCCACCCTTTCAATCCCCTAGATAGGAGAGAAAAAGAATAGAAAGGAAAGGGAGTTACATTATCATTAGATACTTCCTACTGATGAAGGACATCAAGTTCCTTGGGACAAGGTTGATCTTCACTGTCAAGATTCCAATTTCTTCTTGCTTCTTTGTGCAAAACTAGTTAACAAGCCACAACCAACAAAAATGAGCAAAAACTAACAACTCATACAACCAACCAGCCAACAAACCAACTCTTCACCTCTCAGGGCCCTGTATATACCCCTCTGAAAAGTCCCCAGAATTCCCAGAGTCACACAATGGCAGAAACCATCTGTTGCTGGCAAAATCATGTCCCTTGTAGAGCATGAGGCAAATCATAATTAGCTACCATGAACAATCTAAAGCACCCTTGTATTCTACACCTGCAATTAAAACAAAACCACATTTTTACATAATATCTATGTGTTTTTTAAAGAAACCAAAGTGCCAAAATCTTCACAACAGGGATGTAATTATATTGTAATTAAACAAAAAAAACTATGTAAGATAGTACAAATCATTTAAGAACATTTATCTTGGAGAAGGACGCATGGTGGAAGGAGAGGACTGAATTATGAAAATTGTCCTTTGACATTTATATGTATGGTCATACACATACATAAAACAACCAATCAAATTGTAAAAGAAAAAAGAAAAGTAAGATCTAGCAACATTACTCAAAAGGAAAAATCGCTTTGTCATTGAGCTTCATGACCTGAATCCAAAACACACCTGGCAGAAGAACAAAGCAGTACCTGTAAGTTGTCCTCTGACATTCCCATGTCCATCTCGGCATGTCTATACTCTATATTCTCTCTCTCTCTCTCTCTCTCTCTCTCTCTCTCTCTCTCTCTCCCCATCCCCCTCCCTCTCTCACACTCTCTCTCTTTTACACACTATACATATATACAAAACACAGATAATACACACATAACATACACACAAATATTTCCCCCACATATACATGTTAAAAATAATAAAAAATAACAATAAATGTTTAGCCTTTATTATCCCTTTTCTTTTTTACCCCTCCCAAAGGATCATTTATGGGAAGCAAAGATGATATCTACATGACCAGCCTACCTCGTTTATGATTGATTTTTGTTCGTAAAATACATTGATAATAGCAACCAAAAAGCAAAACAAAACAACCAAAAAACTCTGAACCTGGATAGTTACAAAGATTTATGTTACTGAAATTTTCTTATGAAAACAAAGTAACTTATGTATATTAGCCTTGATAGTATACATATGTATATACATGTATACATGTATATACTCATATATTCATATGTATATATACACACATGTACTCATGTATTCATAACATATATGTGAATACCATTTTATATATATGTATATAAGTATAAAATTTGTGTGAATACACATGTTTGTGAATGTGTACAGACATTAGAGGTTAATGTGCAGTGTCTTTCACAAGTGTCTTTTTACTTCTTCACCTGTGTTTTGGATCTAAACTCTCTCACTGAGCCTGGAGCTCATTGATTGGCCAGAATGACTGGCCACCATTTTTCAGGGAGCCTCCCTTCCCGTTTATCCCAGTGTTGGGATTACAGGTGCATATTGTGTGCCTGATATTTCATGTGGAAGGTGGGGCTCCAAACTAAGATCCTAATGCTTATGTAGCAAGGACGTTGCCAATTGAATCATCTCTCTAGCCCAAAATTATACTACTTAATGTAAAACAAGCATTAGTATATTTTAGACCCCTGAATCTTAAATAGGACGCTTAAAATTTCCCAGCATAAACAAAATAACCTACAATGATTAATCATTGATTAAATAATTGATAATGAGAAATTCAAACTAGGAAAAGTTAGAATGAAAAACCATAATGCTAGCAAATGGCACTCACAGCAAACTGAAATCAGTTTCCACAAAGACACTGAAATACTACTACTTATAAAATTGTTGGCAGGATTTTTATAGCTATTCTTTCAAGTTAACGAGAGACTTCCTAGTAGATTTATGAGGAAGACAGTATAGAAAACTCTTAAAGAACTAATTTTAGTGCAAAAAATATATCTACCACATTTAATAAGTTACTTTCTGTTCATATTTTCAGTTTTGTATAACAATGAAAGGCAAGAGACTTAGGTATTATTTCTTTTTATGACCCTAAACCATGTTTATCTGTTCTGAACAATTGTATCCATTTAGGATCACAGTTTTTGTTTAATTCTTATACATTTGTTTCATAGGCCATCCTAACTTTGGACCTTGAATAAAGCCGTTGTCAAATTTGAAGGATGTAGAATCTTACTTATTTTAACTTTAATAAAGTTCATTAGACAGTCCTAGTACTGATAAATATTTAAATGCTTGACTTAGTGAAGTGAGTTCACTCATTTATTGCAATATATTCACTCAACTTCTGTCTGTGTTGGACTCCTCTGGAAACTAAAGATGCACACCTGGCAATGGCAGACATGGCATGGTTCTTGATACCTGGAAGTTTACAGTACTGAGAAAACACTAAGTAGTGTATGTGAGAAGAAACAGAAGATGGCCACAGATTACAGAGAATAATGAGGTGCAGGAAAGAGTGGTTGGGAGACACAGCAAATCTTTCCTTGATAGGATTGTGGTTGTTTAATTAGGAAAGGCCCCTAAGACTCATGAGTTTGAATGCTTGGGCCATAGGGACTGGCACTATTAGGTGGTGTGGCCTTATTGGAGTGGGTGTGACTTTGTTGGAAGAAATGCATCACTAGGGCGAGGGTTTTGAAATCTCATAAATGCTCAAGCTATGTCCAGTGTGGTTCACTGTCTCCTGCTAACTGCGAATCAAGCTATAGAATTCTCAGCTCCTTCTCCAGCACTGTCTGCCTGCATGCCACCATTGCTTCTCACCATGATGATAATGGACTAAACCTCTGACACTGAAAGCCAGCCCTAATCAAATATTGTTCTTATAAGAGTTGCCATGGTCATGGTGTCTTTTCACAGCAATAGAAACCCTAAGACAAGGAGCATTAGAACTCACCCCCGGAATGTGTGTTGCTTGTGTGAATGCCTAATGTCTGCTGCAATAAATCACCATAGACTTAGTGTCTTAAAACAGAAAAATGTGTGTTTTCACACTTCACAGTTCAGTGTTTTCGCATTTCATATTCCTTGGCTCATAGTTGTCTCCACCCCCTCCCCACCCCCTAACATCTCCATCCAAAACCATTGAGGATAAGTTAAGTTCTTACATTGAACCACCCTAACCTCCTTTTTTTTGTAGGCAGATCTTCCTATGTGGGCTGGCTAGTGTTCTATCAACTTGACAAAAGTTAAAGTCATCTCAAAGAAGGGAACCCCAAATTGGAAAAAAAACACTTCCATAAGATTGGGCAAGTCTGTAGAGCATTTTCTTAATTAGTAGTTGATTGGGGAAGGGCCCAACTCATTGTGGGTGGGGATGCCCCTAGGCAGGTAGTCCAGGGTTCTATATTAAATAAAGCTGAGCAAGATACAAGTAGCAAGACAATAAGCACCAGTTCTTTATGGTCTCTACATCAACTTTTGCCTCCAGGTTCCTGCCCTGCTTGAGTTCCTGCCCTGACTTCCTTCAGTGATAGACTATGATCTGGAAGTATAAGCCAAATAAACTCCTTCCTCCACAACTTGCTTTTGGTCATGGAGTTTAATCATAACAATTGTAGCCCTAACTAAGACACTATGCTTCCATTTTCTATTCAGGATAATCTTCCTGGTTACCCTCGGCTCATATAGTATTAAGGGGTATCTCCAATGTCAGAATGCATTGACAAGCCAATGATGATTTTACTATGAAGGTAATGTCTATGGCTTATTAGAGTGAGATGTAGGTGTTCTAGAAACCATTGTGTTGAATCACAAAGCTCTAACCCAAAACTGAGTGATGAATAAAGCAAAACCTGTTAAGAGATGGGGAATGGCTGTGTGCAGGTTCTGTTCAAAAGTATAGTAAGACTTAAAATGATAGCGAAACAATGCAATTTTAATACTTTAATTTACCAAACAACTGGTGCATGAGTGCATGGTGAGACCTGGTCTGGAATTCAGCTGTGTCACATTTCCAATGCTAATTTCTCTTTTTCTGTATGTTTTAGTAATATTTCTTATACTCCTAGAAACCAAAATCTATCTTGGTTTAGGTTATCATAGATTCTGACTTAATGGTTCAAGTATCAGCCATTTATTAAGGAAGTCAGAAGTTATTCTGTGAGGTAGCAAGTAATACAAGAGGAAGACTATGTTTTATAGCCATGTATCCCAGCGAAATATTGAATAACATTTTTTTTTCTGGATGAAAACTGGGAAGAGCTACAAGTAAACCCCAGAGCCACCTGCTACCAAGAGACGTAGTTTGCAGGATGTTTCTTGAGACTGTTTATTCCTTAGTGCTTAAAGCCTTTTGTGGATGCAACAGAGACCAATAGTACAGTTCCTACAAGTCTGAAGGAGAGCCCTTCAAGCATAGGCACATGGAGGTCTGTGGGATGAAATAAAGAGCTATAAAATAAGCCAGGGTTCTGCATAAGGCCATCAACAGTGTTACTGACCTTGTTTCTTTCTGCATCTCATTTATCTAAACGTAAGAAAAAGTTCAGTGCAAAAGTTGCTTGGTGGAATGTGCCTAACACTCCCAGTACTATTGATTTGGTGCCCAAGACAAAGGACATCTAGCTTGGGGCAGGGTGTGCTGGAGCACACCAGCTAGAGGCCCAGACAACAGGACCAGGAATCCTCTTACCAAGAGACTCCTATTCTGTGACAGTATTGGAATATCCTAATGTCTCAGAAAGACTGGTTACCTAATGGAATAAATTTGCCAGCACAGCAAGCTATATTACAATGGAATTCAGACAATCTATGTGGTGTATTGAACTCCAAATGAAATTTGTGGTGCTTTCTGTAAGTTATTGTTGACTTCTTGATTTTATTTTTAGATAAATATGAATGACCTTAAATTGTCTTATTTCTCCTAGGCTAAGATTAACTCATATCTACAAACAAAACTGTAAAAGAGCAACACTTTCTCAATAGCCCAACATTGAATGTTCTATGCTGGTATCAATGGAATATATCAAAGTGTGTTCACGGCTCTTCATTTCTTTTTTCCAAACTTCTTTCTTGGTTTCTTTCTTGGTTTCTTTCTTGGTTTCTTTCTTGTTTTTTTCTTTGTTTGTTTGTTTGTTTGTTTCTTTCTTTCTTTCTTTCTTTCTTTCTTTCTTTCTTTCTTTCTTTCTTTCTTTCTTAATTTCGTCTTAAAGTCTTATTCTAAGTTGAATTTTATCTCCCTCTGTGTAGCTATTGAAGCACAGCCTGAAATAATTCTGAGGCATCTACTCTCACATAATTATGACTTATAATTATGGCAAAGATATGAAATAAAGTTCACTAAAGGAGGCTAAAATTTGTAAAAAAATATCTTTAATAGTAATATCATAAGAGCACCTAGGGAAGATGATGCTAAATCCTACTAGCTGCACTGCTACCATGTTTGTCAGGGTACAAATGTATTGGAATACATTGTTTTCAGTTAATGCTAATTTTTATGATAGGTATAAAATATTGTTTATACATAGTTCACTAACACGACAATCATTGTTAAAAAGAGACTTACTTGAATTGTTTCATCCATGACATTGCATGAGGATCTTTTTCTGTGACAGATGATAGTTTTGTGTGGTGAAAGGCAGTAGTCTTGCTTTCATTTCTATTTTTTCTATTTATCCTGACTGTATAGTAATCTTATATCATCCCATAGAAATTTAAGATGACAAGGAGATAACTAAATGTAGTGAAATCAGTGAGCAGCTATCTCATGCTCCTGCCATTATGACTTCCCTGTTGGAGTGTACACTCTCTGAGCCAAAATAACGCCTCCTTCCCTTATGTTGCCTTTCCAAGTCATTTTGGCCCTGCAGTAAGAAAAGTAACTGAGATAGAAAATTATTGGGGCTCTTGGTATGATGAACCTGTTCACATGGCTCTTGAGCCTTTGGAATTGGTTTATGGGAGGAATTTGCCTAAGAACACTTTGGGCTAAGGAACTCCTAGCAGGCTAGAAGAAGAGCTTAATGAGTAGTTCTTACAAGAGGTGGGAAAACCAGAATAATCAGATAAATGCAGACAGTAGAGGCCTGGCCCATGAGGTTCCAGATGCAGCAAGTACTATAGCATGAACTAGGATAGAAGCCTTTCATGTGATACTTTATTGAATAATCTGGCTATATTCTGCTATTGTTCTGATAACTTGAATGAGATTGAATGCTTGAGTAATGGACTAATTTGTTTGCTACTAGTTTTTGCAGGCATGAAACATGGAAAGGTGAGGAGTCCATGAAGCTTATATGGTTCTAAAAACAAGAGGCCAGCCAATGTGTAACAAAGCCAGATCTTAAGATATTATTGTGCCAAAGATGTGGAGTTGAAGTCTACACTGCAATGGAGATATGAGGGCAAGGAGATACCAGGCCTGTGGGACATCAATCAATGAAATTTGCATTGCACAGAGTAGATTTAGTCTCCAAGAGAGGCCACATATACTGAAGGTAATAAATCTGAAGGAGAAGGGAGGTCCAAGGCATTGGAACCCAGATGATTCCATTAGAGCTCCAGACGTTGGACATGGAGTTTCAGGATTTGGTATTTGACCACTGTTTTCTGGTCTTTTTTCACTTGGTATTTCTTTGTTATGTTTTCATTATTTTCCTTTGAAATTGGGCTGTTTAGTCTCTGATACTGTATATTTCAAAGCATATATCTTGTTTAATTTTTTTTTTTCATTTTAGAAACTAAGTCTAAAGATTGCCTCAAGTTTCAGAAAGAACTGGGCTTTGGAATCTTGAAGTGTTGGGGCTATTAAAGCCTATGGGACCTTTAGAAATGAATTAAATATACCTTGCATTGAATGATAAACATGAGACTGTAGGGATCAAAGTGGAATGTTATGATTTAAAGCGATGTGTTTCGGTGTTAAATTGGAAAGAGGTAAAGTTGTGGTTAAGCTTTGTCAATTTTAGAGTATTTAGAATCGCCATGGAACTACATACTGGATATGTCAATATGTGTGAACCAGAAAGATCCATCCTGAATCCAAGCAGCACCATCCCATGGACTGGGATCCTAGATTGAACAAAAGGAGCTTTGTGACAGCATCTACCTGTCTGTACTCCATGATTCCTAGATAGTGTGACTTCCATGCTTCTGAAACTGTGACTTCCTTCTGTGGTATATCATTTCTTCAAACTGTGGTCCAAATTATCACATTCTTCTCTAAGTAATGTTAATATTCATGGATTGGAATGGGATTAAATTATTAGTTCCTAGCTTCTTAGACTGTCAGTTCCTTTTATTATCTTGGCTTTCTAGTATATAAACAGAAAAATTTGGACTATCTAGCTACTAATTGTATAACCCAACCTATCAAATTTAACATATAATTTATAATTTTATATTTATGTGTATATTGTCTATATACCTATCTGCAGATATTCCATGGGATTTTATCTTACAGGAATTGCTGACTAATACAAATTTAGGGACTGAGAGCTTTTCTAGAGAACTTTAATATAAGAATGAAGTAAATAATTTGACTTTGTGATTTCTGCAGTTATTTCTCTAATTTGATTAAATTGTATGTTGCCAGAAACTCTTCTTGTTATATTAAAGTGGACATTGGTAATCTGTGTCATGAACTATTTAAATGAAAGAACTAAAGAAAATACATTTAATACTTTTTTAGTAACAACTTATGAAGATCAGGGGATTTAAAGACTTTATACATTTTTTTCTCATTTTCAGAAAAGTGAGGAATTTAGCAATGTTGACTGATGGTTGACAGCACCTCTGAGCAAAGTAATAACGGAGAATAATGAGCTTAGAGATACAGTTTCACAGCTTCACATGCTCACAATCTCGTTATCTAATTAGTCCCTAAAGGAAAATGTTCTTTCCCACAGCTATAGAGTGGAAGTGGTTGAAAAACCAAGCACAAACCCTCATCATATGATTGGCTGAATTTCTATGCTAGTAACTCAGTCTTAAAAGTTGTCTACATTAAAATGACAACACTCCTTAGCAGAGAATGAGTTCCTGAAAACTGATGCAGATGTGTAGTAGTACCATCAGGAGGATGGGCACAATGAACTCCTAAATTCCGATGTATTCATTTTGCAGAGGATATGTTCTCATTACCCTCATTGGCATTGGCATCTCTACTTACTCCTGTGTCCCATGGTCTTGGCTTCTCTACATCTGCCTGAGGAAATTAATTCTGTATTGCCTCATAAGGAAAATACTATGATCAGTTAGTTGCCTGAGGAAGAAAAGACTGGGGACTAGTTTATAGATGATTTTATACGTCATATGGTTGCCATCTGAAACTGGAAAACTGTGACATTAAACTCCCTCCTTGTGATATTAAACTCTATCCTTATAGGACAATGGTGGTAGAAGTCTTTACGGTAGTAGAGATTTGACAAGTCTATCTGGTAGTACTTGAGAGGAAAACGATGCAACTAAATAATGGTCAATGGAATGTAGCCAGTCTTTAGCAATGGTTAGAGACTTGGAAGTAGTGTAGTTGGAAAACAAGTGAGATATTTGCCAAATATGTATGTGACTAGACCTCTCTAAGTTGACCAAAGATTGAAGATAATTTGCATCATGTAACATTTTACAAAGTAACTATAGTAGACAACAACTCAAAGAATCAAGTCAACACAATGGCTTGTTCTGGATAAAGTCCTCCTTCAGATATCATTGCCATAGCAAAGTGAGCTCCTGAAATAAGTGACTACAGTAGCAGGGATGGAAGTTAGTATAGACTTAGTCATGTGACTATATCACCTGCTGCACAGCAGCTTGACTTGGCTTTAAGCTACTAGTGAGTACCAGATTAGCAATAGCAGAGACCAACCCTTACAACTTCTAATGGCTCTATTTCCTAGTGGAACCAGCTAGCAACCTAGAATATGGCTAATTACATTGGATCACTTCCATCATGGGAGGGGAAGTGCTTTATCCTCATTGGAATGGACGCTTCTAATATGTGTATGGGAAGAGATTGGCCAGTGTGTGGAAATACTTGTGAGATAAAAATAGATGATTTGTTGAACTGTGAGACAACTATGGTTATTATGCTGAGTGTTGCAAAGATGCTCAACGAATGCTTTGAATACTCTTATCAAGAACGAGTGAGAAATACATGAAATAATATGTATGTATATTTTATGCAATATGTGCACATATTAAAATGTTACACCACATATCACAAATGTGTATAAATGTGACTCAATTTAAAGAAAATATGAACATTGGTTTATTTTGTAGCTATTGAATTCATTATCTTTTTAGTGTCTGAGTTCTACATTTATATAATATATTATTAAACTTTAGGAACTAAATCCATGACAGAAACTGTATGAAAACCACTGCTGTCTCATTTAAAAATATTTCCTTTCTTTCTAATTTTCCTAGAAGTGCCACCCTGCTGACAACAGTGCCTGATGAGTGCAGGACCCCTGAAGTTCCTCCACGAAGTGTCTTATTTTGCCTCAGGAGAATGGAGGAATCTGGGAACACTCCTGCTTCTTTTGGGAAGCACATATAGCCACATGAATGCACCCTGCCCTTAAATCTGCACATCACCAGTTTCAAATCACTCTGGAAATAGGCACATCTCTTTAAAAGTTTAGACAGTATTACAGTACAGTTTTCTTACATTTCTAGAAAAATTCAGTATACTACATAAACTTACATCCAATATTATATTTTGTTGGGTTACCCTATTTCTGCCCTGGCTTGAGTCTTGTGGACAAACTCGAGCCTGACTCAAGTTTCTGCGGCCTTGTGGGAGAGCCTAAGCCTGGCCTGAGTTTTGAGACCTATCTCTGTCACTTTTGTACAGGGGTGACTCAGCAAGAGGTGTTTGGCCTTGCCTTTGCCCCAGCGTTGCTAATGTAGAGCTTTGCCATTGGCCCTGTCAGTCACCCCATACCTTCCGTCACCCTTCTCTGCCCCCTATGTCATCTCACCCTCACCAAAACTCCTCTTCCCTATGCTCTGAGTTTATATAAATGAGAGGCTTATACATTAAAGTTGAGTTCCTGCTTCGACAAGACTCCCGACCTGGTTTGCTTCTTTTGGGCCATAGACACTCACCATCCCACTTAGCCCTGAGAAAGACCTGGTGGCACCAGGACCTCTCTCCTCTTGTCTGGACCTACCTTCAAGGAACCAACAATATTCCTGTAGCTTGATAGCAAAGAATAAAACTAAGTGATGACTCAAGTTCTGTCCCTAAATTTATTGAGGTCCCATGAATAATTTTGCCTAGTACGTACTAAGCATAGACTTAATTTGATTTGGTTAGTGTAGACTAATTTTGTTTTGTTTTGTTTATGTTTTTAAGATGTACCAGAGACCTGGGATGGGAAAGGCTCCCAGGAGTCAATGCTGGTGGCCTAAGCTGAGATACATAGCAGCAGGGTATGGAACCTGAATAAGCCACCTATTATAGTGAGGCAGGACCCCCAGTGGAGGAATAAGGACGCCAACTCACTCAGAAAACTTTGACCCAAAAATCTCCTGTCTAAAATAAATGTAGGGACAAAGATGGAGAAGAGACTGTGGAAATGGCCAACCAATAACGAGCCCATCTCAAGAGCCATCCCATGGACAAGCACCCATTCCTGATATTTCGTTATGCTTGCAGGCAGGAGTCCAGCATTACTATTCTCTGAGAAGATCCACCAAGCAGCAGACTGAAACAGATGTAGAGACCCTCAGCCAAACACTTGACAGAGCTCAGGGACTCTAATGGAAGAGTTAGGGGAAGGATTGGGGGCTCCAAAGAGTATAGGAACCCCACAGGAAGACCAATAGAGTCAATTAACTTGGTCCTTTGTGGGCTCTCAGAGATGAAACAACCCATCAAAGAACATACATGGATTGGACTGAGACCCCTGGCAAACATGTAGCAGATATACAACTCAGTCTTCATGTGGGTCCTCCAACAACTGGAGTGGGGGTTATCCTTAAAGCTGTTGCCTGTCTGTAGAATCCGTTCCTCTAACTGGGCTGCCTGGTCTGGACTCAGTGGGAGAGGATGTGCCTAGCCCTGCAGAGACTTGATGTACCAGGGTGGAAAGGGATATCCGGGGGTTCTCTACCTTCTCAGAGGAGAAGGGGAGGGATGACAGACTCTGAGGAGTAGGACCAGGAGTGGGGTACAAAAATGAATAAATAAATGAATTCATAGAAAAAATAAGAATAGTGTTTAAAAATAAAATGCACATGTGCTATAGATACACTCTGTTCACTTTTGTCATTTAAAAAAAATCTTCGTTGAGGCCTCTTCTGATCTCATTATATAAAACGATAGAATTAAACTGGTCCTTTGAGGCTCATTAGCAATTTTATTTCTGTTTCTAAAAGTTAGTAGGAATGATCTATTTACTTACAATGGAAGAACTCAGAGTATTTGTTAGTCAATTATCTAGGATCCAGTTGTATTATTAGGGAAAAATTGATAAGAATAATGATGTGATACTTTAAAGGAGAGGGATCCTGTTTTAATTAAGGTTTTATTGCTGTGAAGAGACATCATGACCAAGACAATTTGTATAAAGAAGCATAATTAATTGTGGTTGGTTTATGGTTTCAGAGGCTTAGTTCATTGTCACCATGACAGGAAGCATGGCAGTGTGCAGGCACACATGGTGCTTGAGAAGGAGCTGAGATTTCTACATCTTTATCTCAAGGCAGCAAGAGGAAGACTGTGTGCTACAACGGGCATAGCTTGAAGATATAAGACCTCAAAGCTCAGCCGGGCAGTGGTGGCCCACGCCTTTAATTCCAGCACTTGGGAGGCAGAGACAGGCGGATTTCTGAGTTCGAGAGTTCGAGGCCAACCTGGTCTACAGAGTGAGTTCCAGGACAGCTAGGGCTGCACGGAGAAACCCTGTCTCGAAAAACAAAAAAAAAAAAAAAAAAAAAAAAAAGAGAGAGAGAGACCTCAAAGCTCACCTCCACAGTGGCAGTGGCATACTTCCTTCAACAAAGCCACACCTACTTCAACAAGGTCATTCATCCTAATAATGCCACTGTCTGTGGACTAAGCATTCAAGTAAGTACATGAATCTATGGGGGGTCATTTCTATTCAAACCATCATAGATCCCCATAGGACCATATAATTGAATTCTTGGCCCTATTTGGTAGAACTGTTTTCAGGAAGAATCAAAAAGCATGGCCTTGTTGGAGTAGATGTGTCACTGGGGACAGATTTTGAGGTTACAAAAGCTCAAGCCAAACCCTGTCTCTGGCTCTCTGCCTCCAACTTTCAGAAAAGATGTAAGCTCTCAACTACTGCTTCAGCACCTTGCCTGCCTGTCTGCTGCCACACTCCCCACCATGATAGTAGTGAACTAACCCTCTGGAACTGTAAGCAAGCACTCCAGTTGAATTATTTTTTTTAATAAGTTGCCTTGGTCATGGTATCTCTTCACAACAATAGAAAAGTAACTAGGACAAATAAGAACTATTACAGTTCTTAAAATTTATAGAGAATTTTCTATATACCACTCTCATTCTAAACTGCTTGTATGTGTGTTGTGTCTTTTAATAACTCTACCACACCTGAGATGTAAGCATTAGCTACTATGGAAGAGTGCATACTTACATATTGGGAATAAGAGAAATAAGAGGTTATAATATGACTTTGATTCACAAGTAATGATGTTTAGCACCAAAATATATACAGGCCATCCAACTGTGAGGCATTAATTCTTCTGCTTACACTTTAATGAAAGTGAAAGACTTCTTGGAAGACTTTTGTTGTGGTTGTTCAAAGATTATTTCCATCAACAAGCACATTCATAGTGATTGAAAGTTTACCCTATGGGTAGACAATATGTTAGAGCAAGAAGATATTTTCTTAGGGAATACTCATTTATTAAAACTCAAATTTAAGTTTTTAGTACAAAAATATGTCAACTTTATTGAGGTCCCATGAATGATTTTGTCTAGCTAAGTATAAAACTATTTGGATAGTATATATTATTGATTAATTTTCTTTCTTTCTTTCTCTTTCTTTCTTTCTTTCTTTCTTTCTTTCTTTCTTTCTTTCTCACTCTTTCTTTTTTTTTTGTTTCTTCAAGACAAGGTTTCTCTGTGTAGCCTTGGCTATCATGGAATTCACTTTGTAGATAAGGCTGTCTCCTCAAACTCCGGCTGTCTCTGCCTCCCAAGTGCTGGGATTGAAGGTGTGTGGCCCTACTGCCTCATGATTAATTTTTTTTTAAATGGATGAGCTGATATTTATTAGGTGTGAGTGCATGTTACACTTGCCATGCATTCAAACCTTGGGCCTGCAAATAGATATGAGGTTGACTTAACTGCAGAGCGAACATAGTGTTTATCCATAGCATGGCGTTAGCAGAACTTAGGCACAATACATACCAGAGGAAACTGTTTGAAGTCAGGAGATAGCAGTACCAGATATATAGTCAGTCACGGTACCAGTGCAATTAATCCTGCTAACATTTACAGCATATTCAACTAGAGTGCCAAAATAAACACTTGAGAGGTTATATATGTGGATTATTTTTACAATTATAAATACTACTTTGTGCTTCGATATATTATAGTGGTTGCTTTGTATAGCATTGTTATTTCCTTTTCCCCACAAAACAGAGTTCTCACTCGATATGAAGTCAGGTCATGCCAGGAAATTCAAAACTCTTTGATATTTTTTTCTGCTATGTGAAACTGTTTATTAATTTTTTATTTAATTCCCTCTTTCTTGTTTTTGAATCAATTCCTCATCATATATACTGTACTGGCCTAGAATTCACAGAGATTCACCTGTTTCTGCCTTCGGCATGCTGGGATTAAAAGTGTGCATCACCACATCCAGCTTTTTAAAATCCTAACATACTTGTTATAAATAGCAAAATATTTTTGTAAATTATAAGAAATTATTATTCTATATGCAGTGAATTGAAGAATTATTATTAGTGTACTACATTAATTATAAATAGCATCAATTCAAACTTCTAATAGGTAATTCAGAAGAAAAAAAGTAAATATATATATATATATATATATATATGTGTGTGTGTGTGTGAGTGTTCCTCTCTATCTTTATACATACACACACACAAACACACACACACAAACACACACACACACAAGCATTAAGTGAAAGTCTTCCAAATGATTATATATATATAAATATAAAAATATATATAATTATGTATAATAATTGTATATGTATATGCGCATGCACATGTATATAATGCATGTGTCTAACAAAACCAAATATGCACTATTTTGAAAGAGTGATAAACTGACTTATATTTACTAAAGGGCTCTACCTATGCTATGTAAGATATTTGAAAATCTGTAAATGAGTTAATTAAGGCATCAAAGAGACCTAGAAGTCAGCACCAAAATTCATTGATGTCACATTAAGGGCTGGAGAAAAAACTTCTTTGTGGGTTAGTCTGACCAAGAGCAAGCTCAAATATGAAATCTCTACTCTTTTTCCTGTGTCTTTCTATCTGTAGTTGCCTGTATACTCATATTTATACATATATGTATAAATATAATCATAAATAATTACTATATATAATTATATGCATATATAATACATGCATATATATAATTATTTAGAATATTTTCATTTGAATGCTCATATAAACTTATATTATATACATATGTATAAACATATATATGTTTATATATATTCTATTTTTTTCCTCCTTTCATGTTTGTAGTCTGATTGCTTTGAGTCTGATCCGTTTGTCCCCTTTTCTTGTGTTTTGTGCCTCTGTCTGTTTGTGTCTATGCCTATGCCTAACAAAGGGCTTTGCTCTGTATTTACTGAATAGCACGTAAAGGGTGACCATTGTTTGTGGAAGAAGTAAGATTTATATTTTTACAGAAATCTCATGTTTTATGGGGGAAGAATGTACCTTACCCAAACTGATCCGTAGCAGCTCAAAACCTCATGCAGATGTTATCAGCTTGCATCCATATGTTGCTTCCAACACTTATTATGGATATTTGTTTTGTTTGAAGCATCTTTCAACCTGTTGCTTTCAGAAAATGATTACACAACACACACACACACACACACACACACACACACAATTATGGGATTATGGTGGTTAGGGCAGGGGAAAAATGCATAAGACTACTGCAGTGGTGTTCTTGGCTTATGTGGAAAACGCTGTCCACATGGGCAATCCAAGCCATGGTAAGATTGGCTTCATTGCTCCTTTCAGACAGATTAAAGTTAAACAGGCTGAGTATATAGTAGGACAGCAGGTTATACATTCAGTCTTAAATGATCTGAAGTCTAAATGAAGTCTGAAATGATAATAGCATATTATTAACTGTAAGGTCTATGAAAACTTCATTTTCTTCAAAGGCAAGAGATGTTTTCAAGAAATTTGTCAGCATACATAAATGCAAAGATCCTAATAATGTTTCTATACTTGTCAGAGATTTTATAAGTGAAGATCCCAAATGCTATCATTTCAGCAAAACAATTACTTACATAGCAGATTCAAAATCGGCTATTCCAATTCAGTTTCCATCATCGATATCAGCTGACTAACAACCTCCTGTAACTCCTGTGCCAGAGGATCTGACACACTCTAGCCTCCGTGAACACTTCCCATATTTGGTACTTATAATCTCACACATGCACGCACACATGAATAAATAGAAATAAATTAATCTTAAAAAGGAGGAGACAATTAATTTTTTTGTATTGTAGCCTCAGACCAATGGTATTACGACATATGGTAATTACCATCATTTTAAAAAGCTATGGAATGAAAAGGTACTCGGGGTTGCCCAAGGATTCTGAATCATGGATTGGACGATGTGTCCCAGGTCTATGGAATGACAATATTGCTCTACTGGTAGCTGTGAATCAAGAAAATGACGAGGTAGCATCATGTTATAATAATTGTCAGCCAAACAACCTACAAACTTAATGAAACCCCAGTTACCACTTTATTGGAAACTATTTGCTATGTTAGAAACTTTGTCATTAAATTTAATTAACACGGAGCTATTAAAATAATGGTTTCTATTTATAAGCATCAAGTATAGTTTAAAAACAATCACCACATTTTGGCAATGGTAGATTTCTAAATGCTAGATTTTTTTTGATTGTTAGGACAACAACAAGCTCTTGTTATTTTTAGAATAGTCAGAACAAGAAGGATAATCATGTGAGAAACGGTTTTGTTCAACTGTCTTGGCTCAACATGACTCTCCTTTTTTTGGCTATGGCAGACACCTGGCTGGTCTGCTCCATGAAGATAACTTATCCCGAACCTTCCTAGAGCAGCTGGTAAGAACCCTCCCCCACAACCCTAAGCTCCAGAGCTACAACCCACCAAAACTCTGTCCCTCCGGATTATCACTCCCCCTTCCACTCCTTGCTTGGTTCTTTTGGCTGGGGCAGACACCTGGCTGGTCTACTCCATGAAGGCACCATATCCTGAAACATCTTAGAGCAGTGATGGAACCACTGCACTCAGAGCAGCTGAGGAACCACTGCACTCAGAACAGCTGGATTTCAGGATCCCAGAGGAAGCCTGAGTCCAGGAGCTCTTCACTCAGGAGCTCAGGATCACAGGATCACAAAAGATATCTGGTTCCTGAGGAGTTCAGACACAAGCAAGATAACTGGAAAGACAGTCTCTAGTCAGAGACAGTGAGTGCAGGTAGCAATAGAGTTAACCAGATGGCAAAAGGCAAGCAACAAGAATATAAGCAACAGAAACCAAAGTTATCTGACGCCATCAGAACCCAGTTCTCCTACCGTAGAAAGTCCTGGACACCCCAACACGCCGGAAAAGCATGATTCAGATTTAAAATCATTTCTCATGAGGATGATAGAGGACTTTAAGAAGTACATAAAAAACTCCCTTAAAGAAGTGCAGGAAAACACAGGTAAACAGGTAGAAGGCCTTAAAAGAGGAAACACAAAAAATCACTTAAAGAATTGAAAGAAAACACAACCAAACAGGTGAATGAATTAAACAAAACCATCCAGGATCTAAAAATGGAAGTAGAAACTCAAGAAATCACAAAGGGAGACTACCCTGGAGATAGAAAATCTAGGAAAGAAATCAGGAGTCAGAGATGCAAGCATCACAAACAGAATACGAGAGATAGAAGAGAGAATCTCAGGTGCAGAAGATACCATAGAAAACATTGACACAACTGTCAGAAAATGCAAAATGCGAAAAGCTCCTAACCCAAAAACATCCAGGAAATCCAGGACACAATGAGAGTACCAAACCTAAGGATAATAGGTATAGATGAGAGTGAAGATTCCCAACTTAAAGGGCCAGTAAATATCTTCAACAAAATTATAGAGAAAAACTTTTCTAACCTAAAGAAAGAGATGCCGATGATCATACAAGAAGCCTACAGAACTCCAAATAGACTAGACCAGAAAAGAAATACCTTCTGTCACATAATAATCAAAGCATCAAGTGCACAAAACAAAGAAAAAAAATACTAAAAGTAGTAAGGAAAAAAAAGGCAAGTAACATAAAAAGGCAGACCTATAATAATTACATCAGACTTCTCACCAGATACTATAAAAGCCAGAAGATCCTAGACTGATATCATACAAATCCTAACAGAACATAAATGCCAGCCCAAGCTACTATACCCAGCAAAACATTCAATTATCATAGATGGAGAAACCAAGATATTCTATGACAAAACCAAATTTACACAGTATCTTTCCACAAATCCAGCCCTGCAAAGGATAATAGACGAAAAACTCCAACACAATGAGGGAAACTATAACATAGTAAAAGCAAGAAAGTAATCTTCCAACAAACCCAAAAGAAGACAACCACGCAAACATAATTCCATCTCTAATAACAAAAATAATAGGAAGCAACAATCATTTTTCGTTAATATCTCTTAACATCAATGGACTCAATTCCCCCCAAAAAAGACAGACTAATGGACTAGATATGTAAACAGGAACCAGCATTTTACTGCATATGGAAATAGAAACAAAATAGAAACAGAAGGAACACTACCCAATTCGTTCTATGAAGCCACAATCACGCTCACACCTAAACCTCACAAAGACACAACAAAGAAAGAGAATTTCAGACCAATTTCCCTTATGAATATGTATGCAAAAATACTCAATAAAATTCTTGCAAACAGAATCCAAGAACACATCAAAACAATCATCCATCATGATCAAGTAGGCTTTATCCCAGGAATGCAGAGATGGTTCAATATTTGGAAATCAATCAAAGTAATCCACTATATAAACAAACTAAAAAAAAAAATCCCACAAGATCATCTAACCAGATGCTGAGAAAGCATTTGACAAAATTCAGCATCCCTTCATGATAAATGTCATGAAAAGTTCAGGAATTCAAGGCCCATAACCAAACATAGTAAAAGTAATATACAGCAAACCAGTAGTCAACATCAAACTAAATGGCAGAAACTTGAAAGCAATTCCACTAAGATCAGGGACTAGACAAGGTAGCCCACGCTCTCCCTACCTATTCAATATAGTACTGGAAGTCCTAGTTAGAGTAATTAGATAACCAAAAGAAGTAAAAGAGATACAAATAAGAAAGGAAGAAGTCAAAATATCATTATTTGCAGATGATATGATAGTATAATTAAGTGACCCTAAAACTTTCACCAGAGAACTCCTAAACCTGATAAACAACTTCAGCAAAGTGGCTGGTTATAAAATCAACTCAAAAAATCAGTAGCCTTCCTCTACTCAAAAGATAAGCAGGATGAGAAAGAAATTAGGGAAATGACACCCTTCATAATAGTCACAAGTAATATAAAATACCTTGGTATGAATTCAACCAAGCAAGTGAAAGATTTGTATGACAAGAACTTCAAGTCTCTGAAGAAAGAAATTGAAGAAGATCTCAGAAGATGGAAAGATCTCCCATGCTCATGGATTGGCAGGATTAATATAGTAAAAATAGCCATCTTGCCAAAAGCAATCTACAGATTCAATGCAATCTCCATTAAAATCCCAACTCAATTCTTCACAGAGTTAGAAAGAGAAATTCTCAAATTCATTTGAAATAACAAAAAACCCAGGATAGCATGGTATTGGTACAGAGACAGGCAGGAAGATCAATTGATATATATTGGATATTAGCCCTCTATCCAGGTCAGCCCTCACATCTGGATGTATGAGGTTCAAGAGACACCCACAGACAACAAACAGTCTTTCCAAACAGGGTCAGGAAACTGCTCCATAGCTGGATGACAAGAACCAATCCAAATTGCATCCAAAAACCATCCCTATATCTGATACCCCATCTAAATATTATGTCCTCTATACTTGCTTTCTTTTGCCCAGATAGAAGAGTACTGGTCTTTTCAGATACATATGCTAGGTTCACCGGCCAACCACTTCTACCAACACTGCAAGACACTCGTTTCTACATACAAGACCCGCGAGATTGCAACTGTGGTGCTTCAGAACTGACAGATGCCAGGTGTCCTGACAGCCAAAGAAGATGGTCTTCACTGGTTCTCCCAAGGAATACCATTTTTGGGGAATGTGAGACCTCCAGTTCAGATACTCTCCTGTAACATCCTTCTTGCCATCCTCCTGGTTTTATTTCTAACCAATTTATTAATCAGTTCTTGTTACAGGATTACCAGTTGCTGTCCACAGAAGAGCCTGGTACACACATCCACGGAATGGGCCCCGTTGGTGAAGAAGCCAGCTCCTCCCCCAAATTGATTATGCCCCTACACAGCAGGAAGTAGTTTAAGAGACAAGGTGCCCCGATTCCTCTTTCACCATCGGCTTCCCCTCTCCTTTTTTTCTTTTTTATAATAAGAAAAAGTGGGGTATGTTAGTATAAGTCTGAACCCAGTGACGTCACATTCAGGGGCCAGGCGCCTTCTGCATCGTTACTGAGGCAACCACTCCCAGAATTCACCTGTCTCACTCACCTGTACCTGAGAAGTTATGTCATCACCCACTTAAATATTTGGGACCGCCTCAACATCGCTCTCTTCCTGTTCTCTTCGCTTCTTCCGTCATCTCTCCCACTCCTCTCTCCTGATCCCCTCCCTAAATAAACCCCTTCCCGTGGAACCGGGTCGACCTCATGTTGTCTGTCCAATCATGCCGGAATCTTACAGAGGGGGAATTGGAAATGGTGTAAAAGTAATTTTTTATTTGCCAGATGGAGGGATGAGATGAGAGCCATACTCAAGCTGTGCAAATATACCGCCTTGGCTGAACCCAGAGTGTTTGTCTGTTCTAACTATCCCTAGGTCTAGACTTGGAAGGTTCTGTAATCTTCCACCCTCTGTCTGCTAACCTAGCCATAAAATGTTCCAGCCTCTGAGACTTACTGCTGAATAAACTCACCCTTTCTAGTTCTTTCTTAACACCATTGGCTGGTTCCACTTAGCTCTTCTGGCCTAAACTCCTCTCCAAGCAGACTGATTCAATGAGGCTTCTCTGGGCTTCTCAATGAATTGCTCTGTTTGGCCCCAAATTATTTCTAGCAATTTGTTGTAATCATCTGTCTCCTTCTTACTCTCTGGCATCAACTGTCTCTGCACTAACTCTACTCTGCTCCACTGCGCTCACTGCACTGACTCCCAACTGACTGCACACAGCTCAGTTCCACTCCACTGAACTGAGGGAACTGCCTCTCTCTCCCTGCACCCCTGTTAAGTAGCTTTTCTCCTGAGAGTTCAGCATATCCTATCTCTGACTCGTTTTGTCAAGGCTTTTCTCTGATGTATCACATTCTGCCCCTTGTACTAAGGGCATGTCAGCATTCCAACTAGATGCACAGAACTAGAAGATCTTTGGATATAATCAGAGAAGCCACATTACTGGATTAAAATTCCTGTATAAAATGGCACAGCAATGGCTTTTGAAAAGCCACCCCCCAGTGACACATCTTCAACAAAAAGGTCACACCTCCTAATCCTTCCCAAACATTCCTACCAACTTTGGACAATGCATTCTTATATATGAGCCTGTGGGTGGTATGTGTGTGTGTGTGGGGGGGAGGGCATGGCGTGGTTTCTCATTTAACCACCACAGTTCAGTAGTGTCAGGATAACAAATACTAATCAGCATCGGTGGCACAATTCAGCAGAAACCACCAGGCCTCCACCAGCCAGATCAGGGATAGCATCCAGAATCAGCTGAGATACCTGGAGAAATTCCCTGCCATGCCTCTCTCAAAGCAAACGAGAGGAAGATGTAAGACCAAGAAAGCATTGCAAAGATAGCTCTGCAAGCACACTACCACTGCCCATTGAGTCCTATTTGTACTCTCTCCAAACATCACATGTTCTCTCATGAGTCTTGGCAAAACACCACATGAGTCTGCATCACATGAAAGGTCTACATTCAGAAACATCCACTTCAGGCAACAACTGCCACAGTTTGTCTCTTCTATTCTAGTTAGTAGTGAATATTTGGAGAGCTTTAAGAAATAGAAAAGCAATGTCATTAATAAATTTATTTTTAGAAGAATTGATTAAAGTAATGTTAGTTGTAAACATAAGTTGGCTGGCAAGAGTACTAAACAGAGGGGATAGTGATTAGGATAATATGTACAAATAAAATTATCAATTTGGACTATCCAAATTCAGACGAAAGAAAAGTGACAGATATATACAGAAAATGGTTAAGAAAAATAATAATTTCATAATTTACATTAAAATATTTAACATGTTAACATTTACCAAGATTAGTATTGTTAACCTTTGTTGTCATCTTGAGTGGATGGGAAAAGCACCTGGAACAAAACCACATTATTTCTGTTTGTGGGGAGTGGTGGGCAGAGAGCATCAGCTTATGGATCAGGCAACTACAGGGAAAGACTCCCTTAGTGTAGCCAGCCCTGTTTTAGAGTCTGGGAGCTCAGCTGATACAGAGTGGGAGAATCAGCAGGCTAACAGACACCTGCTTGCTTGAGTCTTGAGTGGTGCAAGTTTTGCAATTGTCACTAACGGGGATCTGACAATAGGTGTTTCAACCTTCAGAGGATGGCCGCTGTGAGATTACCCAAATTATCTAATAAATCCCTTGTTAAATTATCTATTATTGCTATTGTTTTTAAATACAAACACTTAAAAGACATTTTAAACTTCTTTTAAACTACTTTATTGTTTGGCGGAATTTTAAAAACACATTTCCTCCTTTGCCAGGGACCATGGCCCACGCTCCCAGCTAGCTCCAAGACTGGCTGCCAAACCAGCTTCCCTCTTTCTCTGCCCAACTTTGCTTCTTGGAAGAAAATCACTGATAGTTTTATTATCTTAGAACTTTCCAGATAACACAATTGTTGGGTACAGAATCTCTAGCTCTAATTTTATCAGCTAACAGCTAGCTCCCGACAACCTCCCCCCCCCCCCCAAGTGGCGGGGGCGGAAGGTCTTAGATGCCCCAAGGCCTTATATGGTTGTTGATTTTTCTTCTTCTAATGCTTGGCTGTAAAAGCCTCCTCTTTTTCTGCGTCTCCTCTCTTCCTCCTGGGACCCAGAAGTCCCACCTTTACCTTTTGCCCAGCAATTGGCTCTCATCTTGACACAATCAATAATCAATTAAGGAATCAGCATCTCCCCCCACACTTTATTAATCAAGTTTTTATTTTTATCAATTAAAAATTTTGTGTTTTCCTGCAAGATTATAGAATTAATATTCACCTCTTTGTATGGTGTGGCAGTTTGAATGGAAATGGCCCCATAAGCTCATATATTTAAAATACTTGGTCCCCAGCTGGTGGCACTGCTTGGGAAGGATTAGGAGGTGTGGCCTTGATGGAGAAGGTGTCGGGTGGGTGTGGGCTTTGAAATTTCAAACGCGCCTGCCATGCCATTTCCCCTTAGCTCCCTCTCACTTCCATGATTCCTGCTATGGATCAGATGTAAGCTCTCAGCTACTGTTCCAGTATCACACCTGTCTGCCTGCTTCCTTGTTTCCTGCCATGATGATTGAGAACTTAACCCTCTGAAACTCCAATGAACATTTTCTTTTATAAGTTGCCTTGGTCATGGTATTTTCATAACAATAGAAAAGCAACTAAGACTTATGGTGTCTCAATAATCAAGAATACTTGATTATAAACTGAAGTGATGAACACACACATCCTATAATAATTTATATACCTTAAAGAATAATGTGTTCTTACTCCTTGAGGAGTTTATTATACATATTGTGGTTTACATATGAACTATTTCCTATAGACTTACTTGCTAATGACTTGCTTACAGATGGAAGATTCTAGAAATTTTGGGAGGTAGAACATAGTTGGAGGGAGTAGTTCCTAGGAGACATAGCTATGTATCTTTACGTGATCACCATTTCTTCCTTCGTTCTCTGTTTTCTATCTACCACAAGACAAGGGATCCCTTCAGTCACATAGTCCTACTACTGAAATGTTTACTGAAGTAGTAGGGCCTTTGTGAAACTGGGGCCAAATTAATTCTTCCTTCCCTTATGTTCTTTGGCTCAGGAAGTGAGTCAACACAGCAATACAAATGACTAATATGATGAAAGACAAAATTAATATGAATCAACATTTGGCTTTGTCATGTAATATGTACTATTTTAGGATATAAGAGGGTTATTTGGAAAAAGAAAGAAAGGAATTTAAGCCAGGTTTGGAATTAGAATATATTCCTAAAAATATAATCTTGAGATAAAATCAAGTATTAATTAGGACAAATGATGGCAGGAGGAACAGTCACATGAATTTATGAATGGGATAATTTCTACTGAAGAGAAAGCTGAGCTTTAAATTGTCAGGACCTAAAAGAATGAATGGGTGGACAGGATCACTGTCTGGAAAGTGTGCTAAACTAAGAACACAGAGCAATAGAAAAATCACTGGCGGTTGTAAAGAAAGGTGCGGTGAGTTCTCTGATAGAATTTTTACTCGAAATACTCAAGATATAATTCACAGACCACATGAAGCTCAAAAAGAAGGAAGACCAAAGTGTGGGTGCTTTGGTTCTTCTTAGAAAGAGGAACAAAATACTCACAGGAGCATATATGGAGACAAAGTATGGAGCATAGACTGAAGGAAAGGCCGTACAGAGACTACCCCACCTGGGGATCCATGCTACATGCAGTCACCCAACTTAGACACTATTGTAAATGCCAAGAAGTGCATGCTGACAGGAGCCTGATATATCTGTCTTCTGATAGGCTCTGCTGGAGCCTGACAAATACAGAGGCAGATGCTCGCAGACAAACATTAGACTGAGCATGGGGTCATCAATGGAAGAGTTAGAGAAAGGACTGAAGGAACTGAAGGGGTTTGCAACCCCATAAAAAGAACCAACCAGACCCCCTAGAGCTCCCAGGGACTAAACCACCAACCAAGGAGTACACATGGAAGGACCCATGGCTCCAGCCACATATGTAGCAGAGGATGGCCTTGTAGGGCATCAATGGGAGGAGAGGCCATTGGTCCTGTGAAGACCCAATGCCCAGTGTAGGGGAATGCCAGGGCTGGGAGGCAGGAGAGGGTGAATGGGGGAGGGGACACCCTCATAGAAGCAGGGCGAGAGGGGGTTTCTGGGAGGAAACTGGGAAAGGGGATAACATTTTGAATGTAAGTAAAGTATCCAATAAAAAAATAAATTAAAAAAAAAGAAGGGTGTGGCGATGAAATCCTAGAGACTCAGTAGAGAATAGCTGAGAAGAACATCACTTTAGAGGGGTCTTTCTTTCACAGCTCAGCACTCACAGGCAAAGGGCAAACCAAAGTCTGAAATGCATAATTTTCTTTTGTCAAAAGTCCCAAAGAGAATCTGATCAGTGCTTTTCACTCTAGCCTTTCACAGAGGATATATTTGCAATGAGATTGAAGATGCTTTTCTACATACTGTGGGTGTGACTTTTGGAAAACAAGAGTTCACAGCACAAATCTACGGAGCTTGAAGAGTGCTGTATAGGTTGTGGGAAGTGTGTATGAGTGTTTAAATGAATGACATGATACAAGAGAATGTATAGAGAATGAAATTATTTCTGTTGCATTAAAGATTAAATTTGACATAGAAAAAGCATAAAGTGTAAGTCATTCTAAATGATTACTTGGAAAACTTAAAGTGTAAACAAAACTATCAGATACCCAATTGTTTGTGCTTTCTAAAATTAGTTTTCTCAGAATGTTTTTCCAAATATTTCTGTGAAACCATTAAAAGTTGATAGCAAAAAAGAGGTAAATTAAATGTCGATAAATTAAAAAAACAGAAAAAGATGGCAGACAATCTTCCACATATTTTTATGTAAGAAATAGTTATAAAAACAGACTGACAATAATAATTCAAGAAATTACAGATCAGTCTTTATAGCAATATTGATAGGAAAATGAATAAAAATATTTTTCAACACAATCCAGTATAATAGAATTTAATAAGTGAGTTTTATTCAAGAAAGATGACTCCATTAATTTTAATATAAATGCATCTAGAGGGAGGAAATGGTCAACTATATATGTGTGTTTTAATAGAATCCCTTTTCAAAGATTGTTAAGTGAAATCTTCAATATAATGTAGTATACATCCCAACCTTAAGGGCACTATGCTTAAAATGGATGATTGCGCCATGTGAGAATCAGAAAGCCAAAAAAAAAAAAAAAAAAAGAAAAGAAAAACAAAACAAAACAAAAACAAAACCCAGCATTGATCACCTGTAATATTGTATTTTTCTGTATTTAACAGTTACATTAAATAACTAATACTAATATTTCAAAAGCTCTCATCAGGAGATAATTAGTATTCCTTTAACCAGAGAACTAGGGAGTCCCTCTTTGTGTCCTTACCCTTGTTAACAAAAGAATTTGGTTTTTAAAAATGTACTAATTATGAATCTCAAGGACAATTTTATCAGTTTAAGGTAACAGGAAAGGCAAGCTGGCAGGAGGGTTATGTAGAGGAGGAAGAGAGAGCACCATGGCCTGTGCATTAGGCAGTCACACTGAACAATTGAGGAGAGCAATTACCTACTTTGGAAAAAGAGGACAGCTTCAGAGACAGAGTGAGAAAGCCCAAAATATTACCACAAATATGCTTAGGCTTTGGCTGGAATTTGAAGGGCAAAAAGATGCCCAAGAATAGTTATTCTTTTCTGGCGTAGGACTCAGAAAAGCAGATGACAGAACAGAGCTGTATAGCAGCACGGATGGGGATGGGTGCCTAATCCAGAAAGGGTGAATAGATTATCTCATTACGAAGATAATTTATACTTGTATAAAACAGTAAACTAAGCAGGGTGTTATAGTGGTAATATCACTGACCAGAAGGGAGGTCATTGTGGGAAGCGACTCCACCTGTGTCATTAAAAGATAGCGCTTGACAAAAGGCCAGCCAGGATGACTGGAGACATCTTGAGAGAAAAACAACTCCATATATGGGAAGCTTGCACTAAGAGGTGTGGTTGCCCGATCATCCTGCCTCATGTCATACAGAGTGACCAATTACCAGTGTTCTCGTGACAGTTACTGATAGGAACAAGACAAAGCTTTAAGGGGCTACAGGTGGTGGTGTGGGTGGCTGCTGGCAGCACGAAAGAAGCTTACAGTACAAGGGTTGCTGAATAAACCGCTTGAAGAAGAACACTATTGTCATTGCCTTATTCCGCTGGTTGGACGCTGGGGAGCTGACAAGTGGTGGCTCGTACGGGGAGCCTAATTTGCCCTTTGGGATGTGTTCAGAACTTCTTGCGGATTCAGGACAGTTGACTGGATAAATTCCCAGATAAGTGGGAGAAGAGAAAGTTCTCGGTTTAGAGACAATAAGGTTCTTGGTTTAGAGACAATAAGGTTCTCTGTTTAGAGACAATAAAGCGTTAAGGTGAAGGTAGCTGATAAAGTTCCGGGTTTTTGGACAGAGTTAACACCATTATGGGAACTACACAGAGTCACCCAATTTTTGTTGCCCTAAAAGAGCTGTTAAAGGCAAAAGGGATGGAGATACAATCCTCTATATTAGAAAGATTGTTACAGGAAATAGACAAAGTAGCCCCATGGTTTGCCGTGTCGGGTCACCTGACATTTACAAGTTGGGATAAACTTAGAAAAGACCTTTATTTTGCATGGGAACAAGGAGAACTGAGAGGAGGTGTCCGTCCGTCATGGAGATTGGTGCGTAGTTACATCCAAAACAAGGAAGGGAAGTGCCAGAGAGAACTTAGAAAAGGAGCAAAGGCGTTAGCACAGCTAAAACAGGAGAGGATAATGAGGTCCGAGAAACTAGAGGAGATAGACAAGGAGGGAGAGGACCCCGATACTGAGGAGGAATTAGATAATTTGGTAAAAAGACTAGAGAAGGTGGAAATTAATGTGGAACCTTCCGCTCCAGGGCTGCCGAGTCTACCGCAACCATCAACCTATGTGCCTGAGATGCAAGTGTCTCACGGCCAGAGCTTTTGCCCAGAAACCTGGAAAGAAGCAAGAGCACAACAGTCCTTTCCCGTGTTTCAGGATGGGGGGTGGGGAAACAGGGTACATGAGCTCTGGGAGTTTAAAATAATCCAACGGCTCGCAGAAGGGGTCCATGCTTATGGTACTAGCGAGGTCTTTGTCATGGCACAATTAGAATCTCTTCACAGATATTGCATGACTAGATGAGTTTGGCCAAAGCCTGCCTGACTCCTGGCCAATATCTTGATTGGAAAGCATTTTTTATAGAATTCTCAGCTGAGCAAGCCGCTGTTAACACAGCTGCAGGGCGACCAGCCTAGAATCAGGATATGTTACTGGGACAAGGGAATTTGCCAATCAACAAATCAATTATTCAATGCAGGTGTATGAGCAAATAAACAACTTAGGAACCAGAGCATGGAAAGCTCTTCCCAATAGGGGAGAAGTACAAAAAAGTTAGTTTTGGAGGAGGCCTATGCATTAATGGTAAAGAAGTTAGGGAAATTTGGTTTATGCATAGCGCCAGAAAAGGTACAATCAGATAAAGTGATCAATTATTTAGGATCTATTATTACCGCCAAAGAAATAAGACCACAGAAAATTCAAATACGTAAAGAAGAGTTGCGGACAGATACCTCTTACCCCCAAAGTTGAATGTTGTAAGTTAACCACTGGTATGTATGGTCAGTTACTAACTTCTCTTAAATGTGCATGCAAATCAACCTCTACAGGGCTAGTGATTGCTCACACAGAGACCGGAAAAAACACAGATTGGGCAACAAATGCTACTTCTACTTTTTTCAAACTAACCATTTTTTTTCCCTTGGGGCCCATCCAGAAATTCTTCACCACAATTCAACAAAAAACAATTTTATGAAGATCATGACCCTAGTCCCTTAAGGTGGGGTGGATAGGTTTGATCATTTGTTGTGTTATAATTGTTATCATCTACGGTGTATAGATTGCTAATGACAGAGAAGGACAATGCTTAAAAAAGAGATATAAAGTAGAAACTTCTAGTTCTTTGGAAAGTTAGTTGTCCCAAATGACGGTTTTCTGGACACACAGGTGAAAAGATGTCTTGCTAAAGCAAACACCTGAAAGACTGTTTTCCTGAAGCAGACACAGGTGAAAAGATGTTTGGATATAGCAGACACATGAAAGGGACTCTTGATGAAGGAAAATAAATTTGACCCCACAGACAGTGGGAGACAGACACCGAGCTTTAGTTTGCTTTGCCTCGATGGTCTTCACCAAAGACACACATGTATTGGTTCGCCTTACATAGTGTTGTTGAGCTCAACTTGTGATAAATTCAGACACTGAGACACCTTTTCTGACATGATTGATAATCATTTACCAAAAGATCCAATATTACAATTTGTGAAAGAACACCCTGTAATTTTTCCAAAAGTCACTAGTACCATCCCATTAAAAGACACACGATTAATATTTACTGATGGATACAAAGCTGGTTGTGGAGCCTATGTAATACATGGTAGTGCTCCTCAAATTATTCAATTTTCTTTAAATTCCCCCAAATTATTAAATTGAAAATTGTGTTAATGGTGTTTCAGAGATTTCAAGAACCTTTTAATTTGATTTCTGATTCTCAATATGTTGTTAATATTCTTAAAATTTTAGAGATAGTAGAGAAAGTAAATGTGAAAAACACAATTCAAAAGATATTGATTCAACTACAACAAGAAATATTAAATAGAAAAAATTCATTTTATGTTCAACATATTCGATCCCATACTAGACTTCCAGGCCCATTAACTCTGGGTAATGATTTAGTAGATAAAGCTACTAAGACAGCCGTTATTTTCTTGAACCAAACCTCTATACAGAGTGCCAAAGATTTTCATGATCAATTCCATGTGAAAATACGAGTCATGTAGCTGTGTTGTCTAATAATTTGTCTCAGTATCTTATAGGAAAGTGGACGACTTGATACAACTACAGCTTGCCATAGTCCATGTGAACTCCACCCGAGTTGATCTGTCCTTGACTAAAGGGTTATAATCCTAGATCCGATCTTCAATGAATCATCTGAAGGAATGGGCGAGAATTGAGGCTTTAGCCATTTGCCTTGTTTTTATCAGCTGCCTAACACTGTGGTACATTCTGAAGCTACACACTCAACAACACAAAGCCAATGCCATGGTTGTTCAAGCAGTTGCCGCCCTTGAAGGGGGCAAGTCTCTAAAAATCTGACTAAGCTATTTGAAGACCTCAGAATTGTGATTCACGCAGCAGGGTGTAGGACATGACACTACAGAGGACGCTATGGATCCTCGGACATATGTCTGACTACATACAGGTTTTGCCCTAGGTCCTGTCCTCTAGAAAACGACACCGGGTTGGGTCGCCCATGGTAACCATACTATAAACGACAGGTGGTGAAGTGGGGTTGACAATCTCCCTCTATTACAGAGGGTCAGACCTCTGTGTCCTCCTGCTTACATATAACGAAAAAGGGGGAGCTGTGGGAAGTGACTCCACCTGTGCCATTACAAGATGGCGCTTGACAAAAGGCCAGCCAGGATGACTGGACACAGCTTGAGAGAAAAACAACTCCATATATGGGAAGCTTGCGCTAAGAGGTGTGGTTGCCTGATCGTCCCGCCTCACGTCATATGGAGTGACCAATTACCAGTGTTCTCGTGACAGGTACTGATAGGAACAAGACAAAGTTTTAAGGGGCTACAGGTGGTGGTGTGAGCGGCTGCTGACAACACGAAAGAAGCTTACAATACAAGGGTTGCTGAATAAAATGCTTGAAGAAGAACACTATTGTCGTTGCCTTATTCCGCTGGTTGGACGCTGGGGAGCGACAGGGCATGAGGTCCAGACTCGGCTGTTAACAGCTTTATTGGAAGGTGCAGGATCTAGGCTACACTGATATCAACTTCGAGATTTGCACATGATACAATCTTTCTTTTTCTACTTTCTTCTTTATTAATAAAAATTGAGCTAGAAGCTCCTCTCTGCTATGTACGATGTGTATGGTGTAGAAGTTCTCTTTCTAGAGGAAGAAAACAGTCCAGCAATGAAAAACAAAACTCTGTAATTTTTTTAGCTGATACAGGTGGTAATTTGAAATTAATAAATGATTTGTGCAGTAGAAAAAAAAAGAAGATAATTTTCCTTCGACAACCCTTAGTATGGCAGCTTTTGAGGAGTGGTCTCATAAATGACAAGTCCACCTGGATTAACTCCACAGAAGGAGACAATGGCATATGATCTTTGGATAGGTCAGAATGCTGTTTCTACCAAGGCCAAGTAGATCTCGTTCTTTTGACAAGGAGGAAATAACTTTTCCTTAATGGGCCTGAGCAGATTCCTGATATCACTCTCAGTGGCCTACAGGACTACATTCTAACTACCACTAACATCTTACTAACCTTTTCCAGCAAGCCATTTAGGAGATGGCCTGAGAAACGGGAATAGACATAAAACATTTCACCATGACAATCTAGATGTCCAGTTCTCAAGGTGTTCATCACAAGGGGTCAGAATCTGGACCGGAGTCTCAACCAGACCCTTATGTACAACTTCCAGGCAGAAGTTAGGGAAAAGAAATGAGGCCAGAGATTCCTTTTTAAATTCCTGGTAGGAGAACTAAGGACATTAGTGAATCTGTTCTCTGGGTTCCTGCTCTAAGCTGTCTAACCATTTTCTGTCTCTTGTCTTCATCACTCTCAAAAGAGATGTAGTTTACTCTTTACTTTGAAATACAACTTCACCAGCAATCAAGATACAGTGGGGGAAATCACTTTTCCAGCAATATACACTACACTGAATTTCTATGAGCTTCATTACAACTATTAATAGAATTTTTGTCTTCTTGAGCTTTTTGATAGAAAACACAGTACATTTGAGGTGCAGGAAGCAAACAAATGTTACATGTCTGCAAAAACTGGAAGTTTCAAGATTCCAGGGTTCTTGTCTTAGTTACTTTTCTATTGCTTTAGTAAAACTTCATGACTGACAGCAACTTGAGGAAGAAAGGATTTTTTTTTTCAGGTTACAGTTGAAATTTATCATAAAGGGAATTCAGGGCAGGGACTTGAATAAGGAACTGAGACAGAGGCCATAGAGGAACACTGCTATGACTGGTTCTCCCTGGCTTGTTCGGCTGGATTTCTTATACTATCCAGGACTGTTGGGGTAAATCTCCAATCCAAATAGGACCGATCAAAGAAAACATAACTCAATAATTATGAATACAAACTGCACGCCTAAATTGGGCAGATTTATCACTACCCTATTGTATTTCTCAGCTATGAGATCACTTATAACTTGCGGTTTTTCCAGGCCATGTCCTTCTCCTCCATTGTCCTTCCACCTCTCTCTCTTCCAATCGTCTCCCACCACTTCCTCCCCTTCCTGCCTTTCTCTCCTCCCCTTCCTCTCTTCCTCTCCTCCCCTTATTTTCTTCTCCCAGCTCCACCTCCTCTTCTACTGCCTAATCATCAAGTTCTCCTGTGAATACAATGTAGCAGAATAAGTATCTTGCTACACAAGACCCAGTGATGGCACAACCCTCAGTGGTTTGGGTCCCTCTCTATCACTTAACAATCAAGGAAATGCCCCAGAGATTTGTCTACAGACAATCTGATTGAGGCATTTTCTCAGGGGAGGTTTCTCTTCTCAGTTCTAGTTTGTGTCAAGTTAACAACAACAACAGCAACAACAAAATCAAAGCAAAATAGGACAATTACAACAACAACAATAACAACAATAATAAACAAAGCTGCCGGGACAGGGACAAGAGAGTCTAACCAGTGAGTGTCCTGAGGAGAGTCTTGGATGGTTGAGCTGCCTGACATTGTGTAGAGAGCCCCAGAGTTGCATCTTTTCAGTGTCGTGGTGAGATTTTCAATCATGTGGCTGCTTTTTGGTCATCACGGCTCTTGTTACTCCTCATGTATAGCCCTACTGTTAGTAATCCCATTAAAACCAATCTAAACGTTTGTCCTTATTCCCACAGATAAGTGTAAACTTAAGTGCTCATTAAAGAAACTTCTTTGCAACAGACAGAGAGGATTATGGGTCACCACAACCAATCAAAAAGCAGAGATTCTGGAGTCCAGCTCCAGTAGATATATCCATCCATAAAACAATACAACACCTTAGCAAGGGATAAGAAAGCAAAGAGCTTATAAGAATCAATTAGGAAGTTTGCTGTGAGATGAGTCTCCTAGTAATGTCAGAAGCTACACCCATGAAATCTCACCAACATGACTCACTAATGATGAGTTGAACAAGAATGACACATATACACATGCTGAAGGACAGAGGAAGTCTCAAGGGGCCTCAGTCCTACAAAAAGAACTACAGGCAGCTAAAGAATGTTCAGTGTGTGAGAAATGGTCTTCTCTAGGAAAGAATACTCCAGTTGGTAATCCAATACCAGTCAGCCCTGAAAACACACACAAGATACATTATACAAACTGAGCACGCTACACTCAGGAATGAATATATATATATGTGTGTGTGTGTGTGTGTGTGTGTGTGTGTGTGATATATATATATATGTGTGAAATGCATTTAATAACAATTTTAAGAGATGGCAACAAATTTGCAAGAGAGCAAAAAGAGGGGATGTGGGAGGGTTTGGAGGGAGGAAAGGAATGGAGAAATGATGCAATTATTTTATGATCTTAAAAGTTAAGTTGTAAAAAGGATTGAAAAGTCAATGTGATTCTTCATGGTAGACTTCAATGCAATTGTTACTCTGGTCTGTGGTGGGTTCCTGTTTCTGGACCGTATGCTGGGTCTCTCCAGGAAAAGTCTCCCACACAACATGTATTTATATCCACACAGAAACAGATACACACAAATATATATAAATAATTGCAACTTAAAAAAGTGTACAATGTATGTGGATATTTTTGTGTAAAAATGCATTTTCAAGAGTCTTCTTTGTAATGCTGGTTTTTGATTTTTTCACACAGTATTTGCCATTGTCTTATTTAATAAATTTGTTTGTTTACTTATTTTATTTATTTTTCGAGATAGGATCTTGTTATATAATTGAGGGATTGTCCAGCTGTTCTTATAGTAGTTAGCCAAAGTAATGAAAAATTTGAAGGTATTTTTCTTTTTGTCCCTTTGAAGGTGGCTATTTAATTTTTTTTTAAATTTTTGACATAATCACATTTCTCCCTTTCCTTTTCTTTCTACAAATCCTCCCATATATTCTTCCTTGTTCTCTTTCAAATTCATGGCCTCTTTTTTATTAACTATTGTATACATATGTGTAGAGGTATATACATATATGTACATACACACACATACATATATAATTACAACCTTCTCAGTGTGTATAGCTACCTATATGTATGTTTTCATGGCTGACTATTTGACATTGGTTAACCACAGAAAACCACAGCCAATCAAAATATAGAGTTGTGGAAAATGGCTAGTTTTTAATCTTAGTATTTATGAGGCAGAAACGAGGGTATTACCTATCAGTTTCAGGACGTCTTGAACTATATAGTATGACTTTTAAAAATGTGACATGTTATTTCCTTTTAAGCAACTGAAATATTGTATTTACCTTCTGACTAGAAGCAGTAGGGTAATAGAATGAGGTTAGTTATTATGTACACTTGTACATTTTTTATTGTGTCTGAGCACAGAGTATCTGTTTTCAGTCTGAAGATGCATACTTTTTATAGTATTTTTTAATTTTCCATAATTCTCAGGTATCTATAATTTATATGTATTTTATTTCCTAACTAGATCTAGATACCTGTTTTTTTCCTCATATTTTTGTGCATTCAGTATTATGCTTTTCATCTTAAATTTTATGAGCATTATTGGGGGCTGAAGAAAAGGTTTGGCGGTTAAAAGTGCTTGCTGCTGTAGTAGAGGGAGTGAGTTGGGTTTCCAGCACCAACATGTAGACTTACGACAATCTGTTGAGAGTTCTGACACGATCTTCTGGTCTCCATCTGCATACATGCAGAGCAGCACAAATAAACCTGGGGGCAAAAATGGCATGGGGACTCTGCTAGAACTATTCCATGCTGGTTAATGATCCCTTCCTCTCAACCTCCATGACAGAGAACCACAACACTCTCAACCTCCATATACAACCTCCATATACAACACTCTCAACCTCCATAACAGAGAACCACAACACTGAGTAGGACCTAAACATTCTAAATATTCTGACAACCTTCCAGAAAAGGAGAAAGTCATATTATCAATGATAATATGAGGCTTGGTGACAGAGAGCCTTAGAATTATAGGCTCTTACAATTATAGGCACTGTCACAGTTTCCTCTCACAGAAGAACTGCCGGAGGACATTTGTCTCTTTCCTATAATAGACAGCTTTCCATTCCATGCCCTTCGGTGTTCAGTGCTCTGGTGATCCTAAGGCCATAGAGACATTTTATCCTTATTTTTTGAATAAATGGTGTCCCAAACCTGGGTTGCTCCGTATACTATAATTACATTTCCATTGTAAAGCTAATGGCCTTCCTACTGATATTCTTCCTCATACCAAACTATGCTATATAGACAACTTAAATTTGACAAAAGACTAACAAACAGATTTTAGTTTTGCTAGGCAGGGAGAAGGGAAAGTCATGGGAGAGAGCATCCTGTGATTTTGAGCAGTTGCCTTATATGTGCAACCAAATAAATCTGAGAGGAAATGACTATGAAAATAAGTTCATTGACTTATGATTCATTATCACAAATGACACGCATTTTTACTATTTTAAATGTACCCATAAATTCTTAGTAAGTCAAATATGCTCTCACAGAGGAACTTTGTGACATTTAAAAAAGAATCATAGATAAATAAAAAACTTTAAGTAGAAGCCCTAAAGAGCATCATGAATCATGAATTTGTACATGATTTCAACAAATTGTTTCTTTAGTTATGATTCATTACTGAAGCTTGGAAATATTTCTATCTATTAGGATTAAACTGAATTATTTTGAGAGACAAAATTCAAGGCATATACATAGAAAAATATTATGAGAGAATTCTAATAAAGAGTGATAACAATGGAATTTGAAACAAATATTCAGAGGGCTTGCTCTTCAGAGGCAATATCTTAGACACATTGGAAAATCCTTAACTACACAGGTATGGTCTTTGCTTATCTACAGTTTATCATTCATGAAACAAATAAGAAAGCATAATTGCCTGAAATTTTTATGGGAAAAATGATGAGGGCATTATTAACAATTTTTATGGGAAAAATGATGAGGGCATTATTAACTTTCCCTTCCTTCCTTCTTTCCTTCCTTCCTTCCTTCCTTCCTTCCTTCCTTCCTTCCTTCCTTCCATTTTTTGGAAACAAGGCTAATATAGCAAAATAAATCACTTTATCACCCAGATAAATGGCAGAGTTCAGATAAGATCAAGTACTAGTTAATTAAATTTAAGCCCTAATTTACTACCTACACCAATTTACTAATTTACACTAATTTACCACTACTGCTATCAGTATTAAATGATATATGATTTAAGATTTAGTTATACAATAATTTTGCCCCATCACAATGTGGTACATGTCAATCAGAAGAAGGACTTACTACTTGCACTCTTCACGTGCTTAATTTTTCATTTATAAAATGGGTTATTTGGTCTTAAAAAATGATTCTGTGACTGAGATCACTTGTAGCTTGTTCTAACAGAAGACCAGGGTTCAGTTACCAGCACCTACCTGCACACAAGGTGGCTGACAACACCGTGTAACTCCAGTTCCAGAGGGTCTACTGCTGCTACTGCTGTCTTCTGCCTCCTCAGGCACTGCATGGAAGTGCTGTATTTACATACATGCTGGCAAAGCATTCTCACAACATAAATATTTTAAAAAGCAGATAATACATTCCCATGAAATCACTGAAAGATTTCCATGGAGAATATGTGTATTCACTTCTTTGTAGTCTCTTAAAGAATGGGCTTATTAGCTAGCCTTGTGTCATAGTAAGATTATAAATTCTATGAAGGTAGATTCTGGTTATTAGTTTGGTCATCATGACTACAGGTTTCTTGATGCACATATAAGCTTATTATTTTTTGAAGACAAAGCATATTTATATACTGAAGTGAGTGTGCTTAATTCTTTTCATAGAAGGACTTGGGTTGTGACTGGATATTTGATATTGATAGAGCATTTTTGAGAATTTTTTTATTAATTTATTTATTTACATTCCAAATGTTGCCCCTTTCCCTGTCACCTTTCCCGTTGCTCCTCCTCCTTGCCTCCAAGAGGGTGCTCCCCCTAACAGGCCTCTACATTCCCTGCAACCTCAAGACTCTTGAAGACTAAGTGCATCATCTCCCAGTGAGGTCAGACCAGGCAGTCCTTTGTTATATATGCATTGGGGCCTCAGACCAGCCCTTGTAGGCTGCCTGGTTGGTTGCTGGCTTGGTCTCTGGAAGCTCCCAGGGATCCATGTTAGTTGAGGCTGCTGGTCTTCCTATAGGGCCACTCTTCCCTTCATATTCTTTAATCTTTCCCATAATTCAACAATAGAAGTTCCCAACTTGAGTCCGATGGTTAGGTGTAAGTATCTGCCTCTGTCTCAGTCAGCTGCTAGTTGGGCCTCTCAGAGGACAGTCATGCTAGGCTCCTATCTATAAGCACACCATAGCATCAGTAATAATGTCAGGCCTTGGAGCCTCTTCTTGAGATGGATCCCAAGTTAGGCTGGTCATTGGCACCTTCAGTCTCTTTTCCATTTTAGTCCCTACAGTTTTTTAGACTGGAAAAATACTGGGTCAGAATTATGACTATGGGTTGGTGGAACCCTGTCCCTCCACTTGAGGACATGACTATCTACTGGAGGTGGACTCTTTGAGTTCCTTGTCCCCATTGCTGGGCATTTTGGCTAAGGTCACTCCCATTGAGTACTGAGAGTCTCTCACCTCCCAGGTCTCTAGTACTTTCTAGAGGGTCCTCCACCTCCCATCCCCCATGGCTGCATATTTTCATTCCTTCTCCTGGCCGTCTGGGCTTCTCTCCTGTCCCTTCCCCCATACCTGATCCTGTTCCCCTTTTCTATCCCCCCTCCCTTCTCCCACTCAGATCCTTTCCTCACTCTGCCTCCCATGATTATTTTCTCCTCCCTTCTAAGTGGGATTCATGCATCCTCACTTGGACTTTCTGCTTCATAAACTTCTTATGGTCTGTGGATTGTATTCTAGGTCTTCTGTACTTGTTTGTGGCTAATATTCACTTATTAGTGAGTACATACCATGGATGTATTTATGGGTCTGAGTTACCTCACTCAGGGTGATATTTTCTAGTTCCATCCATTTGCCTGCAAAACTCAGGATGTTCTTGTTCTTAGTAGTTGAATAGTATTCTACTGTGTAAGTCAACCACAGTTTTCATATCCATTCTTGAATTGAGGGACATCTGGGTTGCTTCTAGTTTATGGCTATTACAAATAAGGCTGCTATGAACATAGTGGAGTATGTGTTCTTGTGGTATATTGGGACATCTTTTGGATATATGCTCAGGAATAGTATAGCTTGGTCTTCAGGTAGAACTATTTCCAATTTTCTGAGGAACTGCCATATTGACTTCCATAGTGGTTGTACCAGTTTGCAATCTCATCAGTAATGGAAGTACTCCTCTTTCTCCACATCTTTGCCAGCATCTGCTGTCACTTGAGTTTTTGATTTTAGCCACTCTGATTGGTGTAAGGTGGGAATCACAGAGCCGTTTTGATTTGCATTTCCTTGATGACTAAAGACTTTGAACATTTCTTCAAGTGCTTCTCAGCCATTTGAGATTCTTCTGTTGTAAATTTTCTGTTTAGCTCTTACCCCATTTTAAAATTGGGTGATTTGGCTTTTTGGTGGTTGACTTAGAGGCAGGACAGGTCAATCAGTGGAATAGAATGAAGACCTAGAAATAAACCCATATACCTGTGGACACTTGATCTTTGACAAAGAAGCCAAAAAATGAAAATATAGTGGAAAAATGAAAGCATCTTCAATATATGGTTTTCGTCTAACTGGAGGTCTGTATGTAGAAAAACCCAAATTGATCCATATTTATCACCTTGCACAAAGCTCAAGTCCCAGTAGATCCAAGACCTGAATATAAAACCAGATACAATGAATCCAATAGAAGAGAAAGTGGGAAAGAGTCTTGAACTTATTGGCACAGGGGGAAATTTCCTGAACAGAACTTCAATAGCTCATGCATTTAAGATCAACAATTGATAAATGAGATCTCATGAAACTGAAAAACTTATGTAAGGCAAAAGATACCATCAACAGGATAAATCAGCAACCTACAGATTGGGAAAAAAATCTTCACTAACCTTACATCCAATACAGGTGCTAATCTCCAAAATATATAAAGAACTCAAAAAGTTCTCCAAAAATCTCCCAAATTTTCAAAGTTGATTATTTATTTGTTTGTTTGTTTGTTTATTTTTATTTTTGAGCATGTTATTTGTATGTGTACTTGTTCATGCCTGTCCATGTATGTGGATCCCAGGTGCTCAATAATGGGTGTCATTCTCTGCTTTATATTTTTCTTTTTAGTTTTACTAATATATCATCGCATTGCTTCTCCATTCCCTTCCCTCATTTCCCATATATCCCACTTATCTGTCAACTTTGTGACCTATTTTCATATTAATTGTTGTTATAAGTACATATGTGTATATATATATATATATATTGTTGTAATATGTGCATATATACATATATACATATTACTAAATATAACTTTTTCAATGTGAATAATAATACTCCTCTTGGACTCTAAGATCCAAACCAGGGGACGTGCTCTCTCAGAAACATGAGGTGTAATGATAATGATAATGGTAACCAGTGCACTGGGGTTCTCTTGCATGCAGGCAAGAAGAACCCCAAGCCAAAGTTGGGAACAGTTTTTATACAGAGTTCATGAGGGCAACCACAAAGGCTGACCTTCCCAGGTCTGGTCTCTAGGAGACTCAGATTATGACAATGAGTATCTTCTGTTTGCCCAGGTTTACCACGTTAAGGGCCCAGCTTCCAGATTACCTCTCATTTTGGCTCTCCTGGAATTTGTCTGCAAGCTCTGGGCCTTCCTCATCTGAAGGTGGGTTCCCTCCCCTGTGGTCTGAGGAATGTTAATCAGCCTTTCCTTTCTTCCTCTGAGTGTTAATCTAGCAAGTGTCCTCTGACTAAGGAATGTGCCCCTCCTGGGATGTGTCCTGCGACAGTGGGATTCTTTCAACTTCAAGTTGGAACTGAGACCTGAAATCTTACACTCCCATGTTTGTTTCCCAGGCTGATACTGCATAATATTGGATATTTGGTGTAGGGTTACTACTTGCCTTTCCTTTCCCTGAAGAAGACTATTTCTCCCACTCTCAGAATTCTTTAGTTACTTTCAGTTCTTTGTGTGGAGTTGATGTCTCTTGGGCTTCCTCCTCTACATGTTACTCTTGTTCAGCTCATGTATAGGCAGTATGAGTTATAGTCTCTCATCGAGCCTGGACATCACTGACCATTGAGGACTTGCTAGCCAGTGAGTTCCATGGGTTCCCCTGTCTCCAGTTTTCCAGTGCTAAGATTGCAGGTGCACATCACCTATCAGACATTTTTCCTGTGGGAGGAATAAAACTCGGATCTTCATCATTGCAAACTTATCAACAGAATATTTTCTCTAACCATGATATTTTAATTTTGTGATCATTAATATTGACAATACAGCTTCATACAACTTACAGTACAAAAGAGTAGACATATGTTTAGGGCTATATTAGAAATTGTTAGAAATTCTGTCTTAATCCATGACAAAATTCATTTAAGAGTTTTTATAAGACTCCTACATTCGATAGAGGGGTAATATTCAATATATACAAAGAACTTAAGAAGTCAGACTCCACAGAAGCAAATAACCCTATTAAAAAATGGGAGTACAGAACTAAACAAAGGATTGTCAACTGAGGAATATCGAATGTCGGAGACGCACCTAAAGCAGTGTTCAACATCCTTAGTTATCACTGAAATGCAAATCAAAACAACCCTGAGATTATATCTCACACCAGTCAGAATGTCTAAGATCAAAAACTCAGGTGACAGAAGATGCTGGCAAGGATGTGGAGAAAGAGGAATACTCCTCCATTGTTGGTGGGATTGCAAGATGGTACAACCACTCTGGAAATCAGTCTGGTGGTTCCTCAGAAAATTGGACATAGTACTAACTGAGGACCCAGCTATACCACTCCTGGACATATACACAGAAGATGTTCCAACATATAACAAGAACATATGCTCCACTATGTTCATAGCAGCCTTATTTATAATAGCCAGAAGCTGGAAAGAACCCAGATGTTCTTCAACAGAGGAATGAATACAGAAAATATGGTATATTTACAAAATGGACTACTACTCAGGTATAAAAACAATGACTTCATGAAATTCTTAGGCAGATAGATGGAACTAGAAAACATTATCCTGAGTGAGGTAAACCAATCACAAAATAACACATAATCACAAAATAACACTCACTGATTTGTGGATATTAGCCCCAAAGCTTGTAATATCCAGGATACAATTCAAAGACCATATGAAGCTCAAGAAGAAGGAAGACCAAAGTGTGGATGCTTCAGTCCTTCGTAGAAGAGGAAACAAAATACTCATGGGAGCAAATACAGAAACAAAGTGTAGAGCCCAGACTGAAGGGAAGGTCATCCAGAGACTGCCCCACTTGAGTATCCATCCCATATACAGACACCAAACTCAGACTCTATTGTGGATGCCAAGAAGTGCTTGCTGCCAGGAGCCTGATATAGCTGTCACCTGAGAGGCTCTGTCAGAGCATGACAAATACAGAGGAGGACACTTGCAGCCAACCATTGGACTGAGCATGAGGTTCCCAATGGAGAAGTTAGAGAAATGACTGAAGGAGCTGAAGGAGTTCGCAACCTCATGGAAAAAAACAACAATATCAACCAATCAGACACCTCAGGGCTCCTGGAGACTAATCACAAAGAGTACACATGGAGGGATCCATGGCTCCTGCTGCATATGTAGCAGAGGATGGCCTTGTTGGGCATCAATGGTTGGAGAGGTCCTTAGTCCTGTGAAGGCTCAATGCCTCAGTGTAGGAGAATGCCAGAGCGGGAAGGCAGGAGTGGGTGGGTGGAGAAGTAGAGCACCCTCATAGAAGCAGGGGGAGGAGGGATAAGATAGGGGGTTTCCAGAGGGGAAACTGGGAAAGGGAATAAACATTTGAAATGTAAATAAATAAAATATCCAATAAAAAGAAGAGACTCAAGTGAACAACTGAAATAGCACTTTTAAGAACAAATCATTTCATCATAATATAATCCAAAGATGTATTAATTTGATATATAGTAAGAAAAGTGTCCTGGTTGTCAATAATTAAGCCATTTTGTTCTTTTAAGAGAAGAAAATTGTATACACATGAGAAAAATACTGTGGTTCATTACATACAATAATCTCAGATCTGAGCTAATCTGTTTAAATTCATCTTTAGTTAGCTTTGAGCATCATGTACTCATACTCTGGGTTTCAGAAAAATCATTCTATGCAGAATACTATACACCTGAATTCTGACAGAAGCCTTTTATCTTCTTTCATGCTAGAATTAATTTTTGGTTATTTCATGTTCATAAAACTTATGTGATTATCAAAATTTCCATAAACCATCACCTATATAAATTCTCACTTTCTTAAATTCCTTTTGGTCATGGCATGTTATCACAAGAACGGAAAACTAACTAATACAAATGACATATAACTAATATATTGCTATTTTGTTCCTTTTTACAAAACTTTATTTTTATATTACAGTTGGTTTATCTTGTATTCTTGGAATCCTGATTGTCTGACATCAAAAGAAGCTGTTTTATTGGGAACCTCTGAACCTCATATTATGAAATTGCTTTCTATAAATTTGTAATTTAGATAAATTGTTTCAACCTCTAAGAGGGATAAACAGATTGATTTTGATTGTTTTGTAAGATTTTTAATGGTAAAACCCCCAAACTGGGAAAAGAATGGTCTTATGAAATTAAATTTTTAACACATTATATTCTAGGATACAGACAGAATTAAGACATCTTGACATTTTTAAACTTTATTAAATTTACTGTCAGTCAGAACATCCTTTAGAACAGAACATTTTCATTGAGTCTATGGTGAACTATTTTGGTTTGGCATTTAGGTCTCAATAACTTTGGAAGGACATTGGTCCATGGAAGTGGATTGATTCTTTCGTATTCTGTGTTCAGACATATAGTGGATTAAAAGAAGAAACTCAAAAAAAAAAAAAGAAAATGAAAGAAGGAACTCTTTGATGCTTTTAAAAATAAATGTCCCTTCCTTATTAAACATATTTTTGAAACAATGACTTCCCTGAGATTACTTTTTAATCTAGAAAGCTAGCAGATACAGATGTAATTAATTAAAAGTCAATTAGTGGCATCGTGGGGACTGTTTTAGTATCCATTAAGCCTAAGGTAACATTCAAGCATACTTCCTAAGATAATTAGTCACTTGGTTACATATGCTCTATTTGTAATTAGCTTAGCTAAATTATGATTTCCATGGCAAGAATTCAAGCTGATGGAAACAGGATTAGGACAGGACACTTAATATTTGGAGAGCTCATGATCAGGAACATGGTTTTCATCTCCTTTGAGCAAGTCATTGGATTTTGAACAGGTCACTGTTCCCTGAGTGGTACAGCCTTGGGATTTCAATTTTCCTTACAGGCAGTCCAAATTTTTTATGGTGACTTTTTTGTTGTTGTTGTTAAAAATGAATTATAACATCACATAAACCAAGCTTTATAGAGAAACAGAGATGATGTCAAAACTGAACACACAAAACCAAACAACTAAAATAGACATTTTTTCATTTTTCCTTTCCTGGGTTGTTTATTCCTGCTTTTCACTGACCTTCACAGGGTCACCTCTGAGTGTCACTTGATATTACACCTGTCCAAAAGTATTGTGGCTCTGACCCTGGCCTCCTGTGGAGGTCCACACTGACTCATGGAAATCCTGAGACTCTGCTGTCTCCTTTCTCCGCCTTTTAACCTCCTTGATTATACTTGATATTTTCATCACTCTCTACTATATTATTGCTTATGAAAGAATGTTTTTAAAAAATTTCTCAGTGTCAAATTAAGACATTTTGTTTCAGAGATTTTCATGAATTGTGTTTCACAGACCATTTGGAGATTCCTTCTGAGGATTTTTTTTCTATTTTTCTGCTACACTCAATAAAACAGTTTAGATCACAAAAGAAGCAGCTTACATTGAAATATGTTGTAAAGAAGTAATGAAAAAGCTTTCTATATGTTAACTTGTAGACCTGTCTACAAATTAGTAATTGCATACAGGAGAAGGTATAACATTTAGAATTTTAATAATAGTGAATAAGCAGCGTTTTGTGATATCTATGACTATTGATGTGTGTTGAGAGAGTTATATGGTTATGACTTATAATCAAGTGACAGGTGATGTTAGTATTTAGCCACTATGCAGAAATGCGATGTTAAATATACATTAATCTTCCGGATATCTCAGCGTTCTCACCTGTAAAATCAGAATCATAGTATTAATTACTAATAGGGAATAATTTTGAATTTAAATGGGTGAACGCATAGAAAGGGAGCTAAAAATAACGAGAAGTAATATTGATGCTTTTGGTTGTTTTACTTAAAGTTATTTCTTTAATTTAAAAAAAAGAGACCCTCCAAATATTTGTGTCTAACTGATTCCATATCAAAGGGCACACTTGGAGAATTTCCTTTCTATGAGGGATTACATATTATCCCATTTTTCTTCACTTTGGAAATGAACATGCTGATATTGTCACCTTAGACCAGGTCATTTTTCCAAAGATTAGTTCTAATACTTTTGTCATCTCTTGCTCATTCTAGGTAACGTTTTACCTGTTTTCTCAGTAACGTCTACCATTTACACACATGCTTTAAAAATCTTTATTAACGGGCTGGAGAAGTGGCTTAATATTTAAGAGCACTTACTGCTCTTGGAAAAGTCCTGGGCTTAGTTCTTAGTAAGCACATTGTGGTTCACAACTGCCTCCAACTCTAATTCCAGGCGATCTGGTCTCCTCTAGTGACCTCCACAAGATCCTGCATGCCCATGCCCATAACACACAAAATAAAGTAACAAATAATTTATTTTTCTTTTTTTTATTAAATGATTTTATTTATTTACATTCCAAATGTTACACGCATCTGGTCCCCCTCCAAGAGTTCTTCTTCCCGTCTCCATTCCCCCTTGCATCTGAGAGTGTGATCCCCCGTGGAAACAAATAATTTAAAAATCTTAAATCTAAATTAAAAATCTTTAAAATCTAAACCTCAGCCATTTAGCTGACACCTATTTGAGTGCCTTCTTTTTTGGCATTTAATACTTTTTTTTGGAATAACTATTATTGTTTACTCTAGGAACATTTCATTCCATGCTGCCTTGTAAACAATCACAGAATTGAAATGTTACTTTAGAGACTCAGTTTCATAGCTGTTTCATAAGTTCTATTACCGTGCTAAATAAATCAAAGCAACCATCCAAAAGGAGGGACCCAAATTCTGACTTTCTGAATGTGTGCTTGGATGTATTTCTACAATGTTATTAAAACCAAACTATAACCCAATGACAAATTTATTCTTTTGATGGCATTTCTGCCCACAATGTATTTCTTCTTGCCTAATAAGAGACTTGCAGGCATATGATAAATAGTATTTGTATGTATCACATAATAAGCAACATAACTAATAGCTTTTAATGTATGTTTAGGTTTTTCACAACCAGTCTGCCTTAGATGGCTTACCCTCTTCTCTTCTTCAAGACAGGCACCCTTTATTGTGACATGCTCTTGGGGGTTCCTGCAAGTGCCATAGCTCACAATGAAATCATTTGTGTGAGGTAAGAAAGAAACTTCATTCAGCATGATTTAGTTAGGCTGGATCAAACTTCAGGAGTCCACTTTATTTTAAACATATTTAAGTCCAGGACAATTTTGGGAAAAAAATGTTTTCTGGTAAGAGTTATCCCAATCCTATGTATACAACGAAGCTATGGCATGCCCACATGGAAACTCTTTTGCAAAGTACTTGTGACCTTTACAATGAAGATGGGTTTTATAGTTTAGGGGGCTAGGGTCTCCTGTGGTCTCTGACTGAGATATCACAGAGGTCAGCAGGCTATAATGTATGTGTGACATCTTTCTGAAGGATATGTTCTATTGATTAAGAAACAGAGCTGAAGGTCTAGGGAGGGAGAATCTGGATAAATAATATGGAATATTTAGATGCACTCTGGCTATATTGAAAGCAAAGGTTTTAAACAACATCCGGTCCTGGCCTTCTGGGTGGAAAACACTGAGGAGACAATCTTTGCATGATTAACATTCCTGGGTTAATTTGGTCTCTCTACAAATTATCGTTACCATCTAAATTGTGACTTTGGAGGACCACATAGTCTTACACCAGTGGCATGCATTAGTCTACCAGTTTTATATTTTTCTTTTTTCTTTTGTAACACAAAACATATTTCAAAGGAGCTGTTATGTAATAAATATTGTTTGAATACCCTCTGTGTTAAGAACTTTTCCAAACTTTACAGTTGAGAACAGGTAACCATTACCTGTCTAGGCTGCCATTTTGTGCTTTTACTAATGCCATAAGGAAACTTTCTCATTATCTGTTACTGCAGTTGTTAGTATGTTCTTTGCTTTAGTGTTGTTCGAAACAAAACACAGTAGAAGTCAGAACTTCTTTATATAGTTAGCCACAAGAAGCTAGGACACAAAACAACCACTGAGCAGTACTTTCTTCATCTGCGTATGAGCTTTTACTGTATTTGTTTTTATAAGGTATCCCTGAGGTGGAACCCAACATAAGAGAGGCATGCACCTGTTTAGAATAAGACTCCTATTTTGAGTAGGGGGTCAAATAAAAATTTAAGTGCCCCAGACTTTGCTGGAAACTGACAAGTTAAGACATAGTTATACAAGGCAAGTCCTCTGCCACAGTCAAATACTCCAACCAATGGGAGCAGGATAAGTGTACAACAAACACAAGTTCCTAAGGAACTCTCCCTATCTCCAAATCCTGATTAGTGGAATAACTTGGCACAGATGTTTATAGACCTCAGGCTTAAAAAGCTCTGTAGGATCTTAATTCAATGTCATAGTTCAGCTCTCAATTCTGGACTGTGGTCCTGATCGATCAGTTCAGGGGCATATACTCAATAAACTATCCTTGTCTGACTGAGATCTGTGTACATGTGGTTTGTGAGGTGACTCTGGACACCAACCTCTCAGAATGATTTAGCTGCCTGTAGTTCCTTATGTTGGGTTGAGGTCTCCTGGACTTTCGCTTGTCTATAATAACATGTATTCTTGTTCTCCTTGTTCAGCCCATGTTTAGATAATCACGTTGGTGAGATTTTATGGGTATGGCTTCTGACATTTCTAGGAGACATAGTCTTACAGTGAATTCTCTGTTCCTCTGTCTCTTACAATATTTCAGCTTCTGCTTCTACAATGTTCATTGAGCCTTAAGTGCAGGATTTCTTTTCTAGATGTATTTCCTGAGACTGGGGTCCACAAATCTGGATTTTGATTGGTTGTCGTCTTCTCTAATGGTCTCCATTTGTTGCAAAGAGACGTTTCCTTGTAGTCCTCACGGTGAGGACTGCACTTATCTGGATATAAGAACATACATTTAGACTGTAGTTAGGAATTATCCTGGGTTTGTAAAGTGACAGTTGCAGGGTCTCCTCCAACACAATGATTTTACTCTGGCTGGATAGTTTATGGTTTGATTTCCATCCTGTTAAGCTGGTCTTAAGTCCAATTAGAGAGCTGTTTGCCAAGGCATGTGTGCCACTACTGTACCCGCAGGGTTATGACGCTCTGCTGGCTGTTGTTGTGGTTCATAGGCATCATAGCTGGGTAGGACTGCTGGTTGCTTTCCTCCTTTGGAAGCTGTAAATTACTTTTTAAACCCTTCGCTTCTCTATAAAGATTTAACTCCTCTTCCAGGCCACCCATTCCTAATTTACCACTCCATTCGTTGCTTTAATAAGAACATAGATTTGTTTTCCTGAATTATTTCTGTGATTAAGTGCACGGAGAAGGGTGGTGTGATGGCTATTCTTAATTGTAAACTTGACTACATCTGCAATTAACTAAAACCCAAGTGTCTGGGCACATCTGTGAGAAATTTTCTTAATTAAATCATTTGAAGTGGAAATAACCACCTTTAATCTGGGTCTTCTGAGGTGTGAAGATCCATTTTTAATATGTGCCCTACCTTTGGTGGCAGCCTCTATAAAAGACATGGAAGACGGAAGCTAGACTTAACCGTTTGGAACAAGGCAAGTTCCTAGAGAGTATGTTCAGTACTTAGAGCAAAAGAAATGCAGTAGTTCAAGTGTCAGCAAACATTTTCTCCAAAGGGACAAATAGGTCAGATTGTAGACTCTCTCTCTCTCTCTCTCTCTCTCTCTCTCTCTCTCTCTCTCTCTCTCTCTCTCTCTCTCTGTCCTTGTCTCTCTCTCTGTCTCTCTTCCCCTCTCTTCCTCCCTCTCTCCCTCTCTCCTTCCTCTCTCTCTCTTCCTTTCTTTTCCCTTTGTATATACTACACATTCTTTGTGACAGCATCTTAGTTTTCCCATTGACAACACATACACAAGTTAAAGCGAACTGTTTCGTGTGACCTTGTTTGCAGAAACAAGCCACTGGCTACATTTGGCCCCCATGCCATAACTGCCGTGGGAAGATGTGTGAATAAGGAACACTATATTTTTTCCCATGCTCGCTGAAATCGAATTCACTTCCGGCATGTTTCCTGTTAAGGCAGATTTGAGGCAAGGCTGTGGGTAGGTGGGTTAAGCTGGGTCATTCTGCATCAGTAAAAACTTATGTGAAGGACTTATTTTCAGGGCTTGTTTTCATTGCCAGAAACATTATTCCTGAGCATGGATGTAAGGAAGAGCTATGCACTCAAGGACAAAATATGTGGAAGATGAGATGTGTTATTCTATTGTTTACTTCACTGAACATTCAGAAGAATTTCCCTTTAAAAGTCTCATGTCAATTGTTCACTTTAATATGAGTAGTTAGTAAATCTTATAATAAGTATTATATCCCCAAGTCTACTGCTCAGTAGAGCCAATTTAAGAAAGAAGAAGCTTTTCATATTATTAGGTATTTCCAAAGTTAGAATATTTGAAGTAAAGGTTATGCTGATGTAAAAGTTCAGGACACAATGCCAATTCTTTCTAGCACCAATGTTATCACCTCTTTGTATCAACAATTTTACTTTTATTAAGTAGATTTTATATGAGTGAGTCTCCACTATCAACCAAACATTACTTTCCTAATATTTGGACAGTAAATAATATTATATTTAATATGATATGGACTTTATAGTTGAGAAGATGCATAGAACTTTCTCTTAGTTTACTTCTAAAGTCTAGTTCAATTTTTCTCACCAGAATTAATTCAGTGACTACTGACTATGAAAACTTAGAATGAGGGAAGATATGTGTTAAAACACTGCTGGGATTTGTTCCTATATATCATGGTTACTTTTTTATCCCAGTGAGTGACCTCTGCATACTCTTGACTGAAAAATATCTACAATCAACATGGCAGACATCTTAGAGATTAGGAAATTGAATACTGAGGAGTTAGTGTGGCAGGCTTGTTTTAAATGCTTCTCTGAACATTTTCCACAGTCCTTTTATTATCCTGACACAAACTGTCATCATTAAATTTCCTACGCAATCATAGCAAATATTTGTATCACTGACATATTTCCTTAACCAATTAAGACTTAAATAAACTTGCTTACTATTTTAAGGTTGATTATTTTTTCAGAGTAAAGGGATATTTTCTTTTTGGAAATCTAGTAAGTTTATTGTGGTAATAGACTGTCATATTTTAAGAAACACTGACGTGTTTACCCTAAGCAAGGCTTCACAAAGTATGTAAATAAAATGTAACTTGTTAAAATGATGTATCTACAGAATGTTCACACATTTTAGGGGGCAAGAGAAAACTAAAAAGTGCTTACATTAAAACATCTTGAATTGAGATGGCTCAGCGGTTAAGAGCACTGACTGCTCTTCCAGAGGTCCTGAGTTCAAATCCCAGCAACCACATGGTGGCTCACAACCATCTGTAATGAGATTGGATGCCCTCTTCTGGTGTGTCTGAAGACAGCTACAGTGTACTCATCAATAAAATAAATAAATAAATATAAAAAAAAATCTTGAATTTTAGTAAATGAGAAAGAAACATAGATGTTTTAGAAACAAACTTAGTGAAACTTCAGCTGACAAGCTGACAACTTTAAATTTAAAGTAATAATAAATTTAAACTAATTTAATTAAATTTAAAATAATAAAAGTACTTGGTGCAGAAGGCTCTCAGAAAATAAGACGATGTATAAGAGACAAAGCTCATAGCAGATGAGGAAGTTCCAGAGTAAAAAGAGAGAGACAAGATTATGTGTTGTCTTTTAAAGTAATGGGAAGTCTGGCTAGGCACCCATCTTATGAGCATAGCAACCTGTCATTAGAAATCATTTCATTGACTTTTCACATCACTGAGCCGTGCAGCTTCAGAATTGTGGCCGTCTAGGCAATGTCAGGCATGGACATTCTCTCTGGTTGTATGTGTTTCAAGACAGACCACTCATTGTTTGGCAACTCTGACAAATTCTGAGCCATTACACATCTTCCAGACATAGCAGGTTGTGAGTCATAGATTTTATGGCTGGGTTGGTGTCCCAGTCCCACCACTTGGGAGTCTACCCTGGTTACGTATGGCTCAGGCTCCATATCCTCTATGACTAGACATCCTCCCTAGGGTCAACCCTATAGGTTCCAGGAAGTTTCCACTGCAATAAGTTTCCATGTTGCCCCTAGAGGCCTACCTATTTCTGTATCTCCTGTAAATAATTCTTCTATCCCTCCTTCACCCACAACCAAATAATAGGCAGAGCTCAGGCAACTCTGCAAAAGAGAGAGAGGAAGGATGGTGAAAGCCAAAGGGGTCAAGGATACCAGTAGAACATGGCCTAAGAACCAAGAAGCAGGGCTCATAAGGGTTCCCAGAGAAAAGTGGCAACTACAAAGCCTGCATGCGTCTGCAGCAGGCCCTCTGCATTCTTGCTGTGATCCTTTAGTTTGAGGTTTTTGTTGAACTCCTAACAATGGGAGTGGGGGTGTCTCTGACTGTTTTGCCTATGCAGGGATCTTTTTGTCACCTACAGGGTTCCCTTATCCAGCCTTGATAGAAGAGTATGTGCCTAATCTTACTGCGTCTTGTTTTGTGGAGTTCAGTTGATATCACTGGCAGGCCTACTTTTTTCTCAGGGGAAATGGAGAAACAGTTCATCTGGGGAATAGGAGATGAGGGCCTGGAAGGATAGGCTGCAGTTGAGTTATATTGTGTGAAAAAGTAATATAATAAATCACTTTTTAAAAGGTACCAGAAGAATTTTGAATTTTATCTTGAGAGATGGAAAAATCACTAGGAGGTGGAGAATAGTGGCTTATGGTCTATCTTCATATTAAATAGACACTAGATTTTTAAAGAAACATGCATGACAAACAGGAAGAAGAGATTAGTGAGGTCATAAGAGTTCATGTGTGAAAATGGCTTCTTAAAAACTGCCATTAGGCCTCCAGAAGTTGCAAGCACAGCTAAATTAAGAATGCAATTTAAAAGAGAGCTCAGAGTGGAAATGTGAATTTGCCAATTTATTGAATGGAATGGAACAGATAGATTCAATTAAAGAGAAAATTTAGCATAGTGTCAAAGAGGTCTGATGACTAACCCATGAGGACACCACACATATGTTAAGTGTTTGTGTCATATTTTTGTTAAATAGTACTTGTTGGAACACAGTAATTGCTGGTTTCTTACATTGAAAAGTCATGTTTGAAAATAGCATTTAATGAGAGCAAAAATATATTACCTGATTCTTTTTACAATACAATTTATATAGCAAAAACAAGAGCTATTCAAGCTGGATGTTTTCATTATGCATAAATATAAGAAAAGTCCATTAAATAAAATATTTGATACATATCATAAAGTTTGGGGAATGAGAGAATACTAAATTTGGCTACTCTTAAAGCTAAACAAATGAAACTCAACTGCAAATAATGTCAGCTATGAGTCTGAAGTTCATTGGACAAGGGACGTGCATATTACAAAGATCAAGCATGGTCCAGAAGAGCAAGGGTGTGGGTTTATGGTCTCTAACATCCTCCACTTCTTGCTAGAGTGTTGATTGGCTTGCTCTTGGGCAGGTCCTGTTATATCTAGAAGACACTGTTTTCCTCCATTGCCTCTGGCTCTTTGAAATCTTGCTGCATGGTTTATATTTGTCTCTGGCAAATGAGTGGTCTTTTAATTTTTCAATGCCTAGTTCTAAACCCAACTCTCAATTCTCTCCCTGTTCAGTTTTCTTGTACTTACTCTATATTGTTATACCTTGTAGTTGGTATCATAATGTCAATATTAATTACTTCAATATCAATTCCTTGACATAGGAAAGAAAAAAACCTTGCAGAACTAAATTCATATAAATGAACCTTTGAGGAGTCCATCTTCTTGTCCTTTGAGGAATCTAAGGTTAGTATGTAACACAATAACAAAGAAAAGGGATGAGGTGGTGCTTTTGCTGGCATCCAAGAAACTTATCCCCTCTTGGAAGGCAACAGTTGTAACTGAATTCTAAACTTTCTTTCACATACAAATACGAGCATGATTTAGACATTGTCCTAAATCACAAAGGAACCAAACTCTGGATAAAGACAATGATCAGTATTGTAGAACAGATTGAGAAGCAAGCCTCTGCATCCTGAATCATGGAAGTACTGGGTCACCTGACTTATGTCTCTTTATTGCTTAAGCCAATTTAAAGGAGACCTTCAATCATGACTTGCAGCCAAGAGAACCATTATTCTTGGTTAGAACAGGAAAAGTTCTCCTATTGTGGAAAATTGTCTCTAAGGATAGTTAAGACTTTTCTTCTCTGTGGTCACTGATTGCAAGGCATGGAAACAGAGGGAAGAGACTGTTACTGGTCTCTGTCTCTAAATATTTTGAATATTGAAATATATGTAGAGTTCAAGATGATGGTTAGTTTCTGACTAAATTTACAGCAACAGACCAGACAGTAGCCATGGTTTCATAGAGACAAGTAAGGCCTAGGTCCTATTTTCAAGAAGGAACAATGTGGGCAGGAAATGAGCAACAAATACATCCATTCGTACAGCAGATGGGTTCCAAATGATGAACTACTCTAGGATCCCAAGGACCCACTCACACCTCCCAGCCAATAAGGGACTTTCAACTGCCACATGACACCAAACCAAACTAAAGGCCACACTGTTATGTCATGGATCTCTTAGCACATTAAACATCTGGAATTTGGTAAATCTAGCTGTTTCTCTTCTTTTTATTTTAATGGATATTTTCTTTACTTACATTTCAAATGTTATCCCTTTTCCAGGTCTTCCCTCAGGAAACCTCTCTATCCCATCCCCCTTCCCCGGCCTCTATGAGGGTGCTTCCCCCACCTACCCACCCACTCCTGCCTTCCCACCCTGGCATTCCCCTACACTAGGGCATCGAACCCCCACAGGACCAAGGGCTGATCCTCCCACTAATGTCCAACAAAGCCATCCTCTACCACGCGTGCAGCCAGAGCCATAGGTACTCTTTGGTTGGTGGTCCAGTACTTGGAAGCTCTGCGGGAGGGTCTGGGGGTTGGCTGCTAGACACTGTTGCTCGCCTCATGGGGCTGCAAACTCCTTCAGCTCCTTCAGTACCTTCTCCAACTCCTCCATCTGGGACCCCTCACTTATTCCAATGGTTGGATGCCAGCATCCACCTCTGTATTCATCAGGCTCTGGGAGAGCCTCTCAGGAGATAGCTATATCAGACTCTTGTCAGCAAGCACTCCTTGACATCCACAATAGTGTCTGGGTTTGGTGACTGTATATGGGATGGATCCCCAGGTGGAGCAGTCTCTGGATGGCCTTTCCTTCAGTCTCTGTTCCACTCTATGTCTCTGTATTTCCTCCTATGAGTATCAAGCAAAAGAGATATGAATAAAAATGCTAAATCATGGGCAAGCCAGAAGTATTCATTAAAAAAAATAAAGTCAATGATCTTACCAGACCCCAAGATTTGTCTAGATTTCCAATATCAGACAGGATTTTTGTCCTTGCTGAGTGGGCCTCAAATTCAATTAGACAGCTTTGGATTATCGCCTAGAAATGACAGGGAAATTCCATCCGTGATATCTCAACGATGTGACTACCTAAACATGACCCGAACAAAACTAACATCAGTAGACATATTATGATTGAAAGGGAAAATCCCATGATGCCCCACCACTAAACTAAGAAGTACAGAAAACAAGAGATGCTCATAGTGGATGCTTAGCCCTACAATCATGTGTATGCAGTATTGAATGAACAGGAGATATATATATATATGAAATGTTGCTGCAATGTTTCCTGAGCCTTCAAAGGAAGAGCGTGATATGGATGTCCCATTTATACCTGGACACTCCAAAGACCACGTATTCTGTGCACTTTGATCAGTTGAGAGTTCCAGCATTAGAAATCACCGAGGTTTTAATTTTGTAGTTGGTTGTTTTATTTTTTCCACTAGAAATGGCAAAGCAGAAGATTAAAAAAAGGAAGATGTAGTTGGTAGAGGAGGCTTAAAAGTCATACAGGATTGAAGAGATATGACTGTAATTCTTATATTATGTTATTAAAAGGTGGCTCAGTACCTGGTCTTTCAGGTTATTTCGTCTCTCTATGGCTCACTTTTTTCATCTGCAAAATTGGACTCTAGTCGTAGAACTTGCAGAAGAATATTATGCAATAGAAATGAGTTCATAAACATCTGGTGCTTACAATAGTATTAAAACACAAATAGGAGTTCAATGTGTGATGTTACCCGGAATGCCCAGTGCTAAGGGACACCCAGCCTTTCAACTGTATCTGTTGAGTTTCTGTTCTGCCACAAATGGCTACATTAGACAGGCATTAGGGATACATGTGCACGCGAACACACACAAAATAGAAAGAAAGAAAAATCCATTGCCTTATTTTTGCTTTTGATGATCTCAACAGTTAGACTGTAAAAGAAAATATCCCTTATAGACTCAAAAACACTAGGCAGTGAGCTACACCAGTCCTACATGAGCTCAAAGGGTTAAGAAGAGATGGCAGCAGATTGTTAAGAAGCTGAGAAATTCACGGAACTAGAACTTTATGTAAGCAAGGCTTCAATAGACAAGTGTGAAAGATAAGCTTTAGTAACTGAAAATTCAAAAGCAAGCTGAGAATCCAAGGAACCTATTGCCGTTTCCAGTAGAAAGGACGCTGCAATAAAATAACATTGAGTGAAAAATTCAAGAAACGCTTCTTCAGAAAGAAGCAAGAACTGATTTATTTATCTGTGTTTAATAATATTAGCACTTAAGACAAATCATTATGTTCTGTAATTAATTGCTTTGTGCTGTGTAACAAATTATTTCAAAACTCAGTGACTTCAGTCCGCAAACATCAATTCACACTTGCTGTGGGTAAGGAGGTGGGCTCTAGTTCTGTGAGACACTCCAGGTATCCTGGGAGCCTCACATGGGCTTTACTGCAGGGGTCGGCGCGAAGTGATACTATATACTATATACCTGTGGTGTTATTCTACCTGCTGAAGCGCACCCTTCTGCCATCCCAGAGAGGAGCCCACACAGCGAACTCAATAACAAAAGACAGGGATCTGATGATTAGGAACTAGTTAGAGTCTACATACAGATTTTATCTTTGAGGTTGCCATGAAGGTTCACTACACTGTCTTCTGGGTTATGCTTGACCGATCCCTCAACAGATGGATAACACTGAGATGAATGAACGATAATGTAACACAGAACTGCAACAAGTATGTAATTAGTTATGCAGATCAGATTATTGGCCAGCCACTCGGATCCTTGTGTGTAATCTATATTCTTTTCCAGTTAATAACCTGTACCAGCCAGTCAAAACGGTGCCAAATGTGCTATTATACAGAAATAATGGGTAATACACTCATTTTTAAGTCTGGATCAAACAAATGCTAGAAATTGAAAACCAGTTTCAAGCCTTACGTTTCACGTTAGAAACACAAAAATGTTAGGCTTAAATCTCAATACTATGTTTTAATCCATTTAGAGAGTAAATTTAGTCACCTATAAAATAGATTCTTGTATGTAAAACTAGCTGAAATGGTCTAAAAATTATTTCTTTTAGGAAAAAGGATCCTTTTCAAAATAATTAAGTTTTACGTTTTGTCTATACCTACTTCAATTTAGATAAATTTTGGTCATTATAACAATTAAAGGGAAGTTGAGGAAAATGTACGCAGTCACATTATGTGAGCTGATTCAGTACTCTAAAGATGGGGCAAAAGGCAACATGTTAAAATGGGGGAGACTAATATTTAATACTGTAAGTTCCCTTTTTATCCTTCTCAGTATTATGCAGAACAATGTTTATATTTTGTCAGATAAATTTTTGTAATTTATAATTCTACATTGGAAGGAAGAAGGTTTGTGGAAAGAATATATATGTTAGTGACCTCTAAAAATCAAGTTTTGATTAAATTCCTAAAATGTTGATGCTCTTAGAGTCACCAGAAACAGTATCTTAGAAAATCCTTACATTTCATCATATTAACCAACTTTAATGCTTATAATAATTCAACCCAGAAGTTAAAGAGATACCAACTACTAACTAGTATTTCACTAATCATGTTTCTCTAAGGCAACACAAACATATGTATATATTTATTAAAATATTATTTTTATAAGACAGTCTATTAATCATGTATTAAAAGATAAATATTCAAAATAAAAGTTAACTAGTAATAATAAAGCTACAGAGAAGCATAAAATGTGTTTTCCTAGGAAGCAGTGCTTTAAATAAATTGTGAGCATTGGTTTCATTATAAATCAGGGATTTCAGTACTCATGTTATATATCAGAATTAATCACAACCTAACCAGAACAGGATTTTATCTGATCTAAAACTTCAGAAAATGTACCATAATGAAACGGACAGTCAACCAAATCATACTTTACCACACTTGGAGACTACTATCTACTAAACCCAAAGGTATTTGCAGGTGATGGCCTTAAATGAAGCATTATGTTTAATCTTACCAGTTAAAATAATATGTAAAAGAACCATCTGAGTAGCACATCTGTATGCAGCACCTAAAGATTCTTCCAGAATCTGTCTACTGTTGTGGTCCATATTCTGTGCGAGTATTTCTAGATGTAAAGTTGAACACAGAGAAACTTCAAGAAGCTAATGAAACTACAGTTGATAGTAGGTAAACAATCCAAATAAAGAGATAGGCAAAATTATGCTAAGCAAATGATGAAATAAATATTCATTTTTGCTTTTGAAAATTTTAAAGGTATCCTAATTTGGGGGGGAAATGTTGTTTTAATATGTTTTATGTAAAATATAGCTTCAGGAGAGATTTCCCTGATTTAAATTATAGATATAGGGGCTGGAGAGATGGATCAGTGGTTAACAGTGCTTATTGATTTTGCAGAAGACTTGAGTTTGGCTCCAAGCTCCAACTTGGGCAACATAAAACTGTATGGAACTTAAGCTATAGGGGATCTAGTACCATCTCCCAGCATTCATCGGTACCTATATGCACACATACATACATACACACACCCACAAATAAATAATACAATGTTTGTATATATGCAGTTATTCTTTAAGTTGAATAAATACATAGTACTTCTAAGGAAGATTTCTAAGTCCTTAAAAGCTTTTGAGTACAATCCTGTTTCATCCCAATGTTGTCTCTTCCTTCTCCTTCTTGAGAGCTCCTGAATATTTTCTACATTTCACACATGCTTTTGCTAGAACATATTTCCACTGGAAGAAAAAGAAAATCACTCATATGTCCACCTTGTTTCACTTTTTCTTTTTTTTTTTTTTTGTTTTGTTTTTTTTTTCTTTTTTTTTTTTTAATTTTTTTATTGGATGTTTTATTTACATTTCATATGTTGTCCCCTTACCCCATCCCCCACCCACCCAGGAACCCCCAATCCCCTCACACCTCCTCCTTCTTCTTTGTGGATGTAACCTCTATCTACCCCCCCACTCCCACCTCCCCACCCTCAAAACTCCCACCCCCTGGGGCGTCCAGCCTTCATGAGGTCAAGGATCTCATCTTCCACCTGTGCCCAGCAGGGCCCTCCACTCTTATATATTCAGCTAAGGCCCTGGATCCCTCCATAAGTGCTCCCAGGCTGGTGGTTTAGACCCTGGGAGCTGTGGTTGGTTGGTATTGTTGCTCTCCTCATGGGGCCACAAATCCTTTCAGCTCCTTCAGTCTTCACTCTAACTCCTCCATTGAGAACCCCATGATCACTTCAATGGCTAGTTGTGAGCATCTGCCTCTGAATATGTCAGACTCTTGAAGACCTCTGAGGAGACATCCATATCAGGCTCTTATCAGCATGCACTTCCTGACTTCCACATCAGCATCTACCTTTGGTGACTGCACATGGGATGGATACTCAGGTGGAAAGGTCTTCAGACGGCCCCTCCTTCAGTTTTTGTCCCTCGCTTTGTCTCCATATTTGCTCCCTTGAGTATTTTGTTGCTCCTTCTAAGAAGGACCGAATCACCCCCACTTGGTCTTCATTCTTTATGGACTTCATGTGGCCTGTGAGTTGCATCTTGGGCATTTTAAGGTTCTGGGCTAATATCCAATAATCAGTGAGTGAATACCATGTGTGTTCTTTTGTGATTGGCTTACCTCACTCAGTATGATAATTTCTAGTTCCATCCATTTACCTAGGAACCTCTCGAATTCATTGTTTTTAATAGCTGAGTAATACTCCATTGTGTAAATATACCACATTTTTTGAATCCATTCCTCAGTTGAAGGACATCTGGGTTCTTTCCAGCTCCTGGCTATTATAAATAAGGCTGCTATGAACATAGTTGAGCATATGTCCTTATTATATGTTCGAGCACCTTCTGGGTATATGCCTAGGAGTGGTATAGCTGGATCCTCGGGTAATGCTATGTCCAATTTTCTGAGGAACCACCACACTGATTTCCAAAGTGGTTGCACCATCTTGCAGTCCCACCAACAATGGAGGAGTGTTCCTCTTTCTCCACACCCTCGCCAGCATCTACTATCACCTGAGTTTTTAATCTTAACCATTCTGACTGGTGTGAGATGGAATCTCAGGGTTGTTTTGATTTGCATTTCCCTGACGACTAAGGATGCCGAGCATTTCTTTAGGTGCTTCTCGGCCATTCGAGTTTCTTCTGTTGAAAATTCTTTGTTAAGCTCTATACCACATTTTTTAATAGGGTAATTTGGTTGCCTGGAGTCTAATTTCTTGAGTTCTTTGTATATATTGGATATTAGCCCTCTATCAGATGAAGGATTGGTAAAGATCTTTTCCCAATTTGTTGGTTGTCGTTTTGTCCTATTGACAGTGTCCTTTGCCTTACAGAAACTTTGCAATTTTATGAAGTCCCATTTGTCAATTATCGATCTTAGAGCATATGCCTTTGGAGTTCTGTTCAGGAACTTTTCCCCTGTGCCCAAGTATTCGAGGCTTTTCCCCACCTTCTCTTCTATTAGTTTCAGTGTATCTGGTTTTATGTGGAGGTCCTTTATCCACTTAGATTTGAGCTTTGTACAAGGGGATAAGAATGGATCAATTTTCATTCTTCTACATGTTGTCCTCCAGTTGAACCAGCACCATTTGTTGAAAATGCTGTCCTTTTTCCACTGGACAGTTTTAGCTCCTTTGTCAAAGATCAAGTGACCATAGGAGTGTGGGTTCATTTCTGGGTCTTCAATTCTATTCCATTGATCTTCCTGCCTGTCTCTGTACCAATACCAGGTAGTTTTTATCACTATTGCTCTGTAGTACAGCTTGAGGTCAGGGATGGTGATTCCTCCCGAAGTTCTTTTATTGTTGAGAATAGTTTTCGCTATCCTAGGTTTTTTGTTATTCCATATGAATTTGAGAATTTCCTTTTCTAACTCTGTGAAGAATTGAGTTGGGATTTTAATGGGGATTGCATTGAATCTGTAGATTGCTTTTGGCAAGATGGCCATTTTTATTATATTAATCCTGCCAATCCATGAGCATGGGAGATCTTTCCATCTTCTGAGATCTTCTTCAATTTCTTTCTTCAGAGACTTGAAGTTCTTGTCATACAGGTCTTTCACTTGCTTGGTTAGATTCACACCAAGGTATTTTATATTATTTGCAACTATTGTGAAGGGTGTCATTTCCCTAATTTCTTTTTCAGTCTGTTTATCTTTCATGTAGAGGAAGGCTACTGATTTGTTTGAGTTGATTTTATAACTAGCCACTTTGCTGAAGTTGTTTATCAGGTTTAGGAGTTCTCTGGTTGAAGTTTGGGGGTCACTTAAGTATACTATCATATCATCTGCAAATAGCGATATTTTGACTTCTTCCTTTCCTATTTGTATCCCTTTGACTTCTTTTTGTTGTCTAATTGCTCTGGCTAAGACTTCCAGTACTATATTGAATAGGTAGGGGGAGAGTGGGCAGCCTTGTCTAGTCCCTGATCTTAGTGGGATTGCTTCAAGTTTCTCTCCATTTAGCTTGATGTTGGCTACTGGTTTGCTGTAAATTGCTTTTACTATGTTTAGGTAGGGGCCTTGAATTCCTGATCTTTCCAAGACTTTTATCATGAAGGGATGTTGAATTTTGTCAAATGCTTTCTCAGCATCTAGTGAGATAATCATATGGTTTTTTTCTTTAAGTTTGTTTATATAGTGGATTACATTGATGGATTTCCGAATATTGAACCATCCCTGCATTCCTGGGATAAAACCTACTTGATCATGATGGATGATTGTTTTGATGTGGTCTTGGATTCGGTTTGCTAGAATTTTATTGAGTATTTTTGCATCGATGTTCATAAGGGAGATTGGTCTGAAGTTCTCTTTCTTTGTTGGGTCCTTGTGGGGTTTGGGAATGAGTGTAATTGTAGCTTCATAGAACGAATTGGGTAGTGTTCCTTCTGTCTCTATTTTGTGGAATAGTTTGAAGAGAATTGGTATTAGGTCTTCCTTGAAGGTCTGATAGAATTCAGCACTAAAACCATCTGGTCCTGGGCTTTTTTTAGTGGGGAGACTTTTAATGACTGCTGCTATTTCCTGAGGGGTTATGGGACTATTTAGATGGTTTATCTGCTCCTGGTTTAATTTTGGTACCTGGTATCTGTCTAGGAAATTGTCCATTTCATCCAGGTTTTCCAGTTTTGTTGAGTATAGGCCTTTGTAGTAGGATCTGATGATTTTTTTAATTTCTTCCGTTTCTGTTGTTATGTCTCCCTTTTCAGTTATGATTTTATTAATTTGGATACTCTCTCTGTGCCCTCTGGTTAATCTGGCTAACGGTTTATCTATCTTGTTGATTTTCTCAAAGAACCAACTCCTGGTTTTATTGATATTTTGTATTGTTCTTTCTGTTTCTATTTGGTTGATTTCAGCCCTGAGTTTGATTATTTCCTGCCTTCTACTCCTCCTGGGTGTATTTGCTTCTTTTTGTTCTAGGGCTTTTAGTTGTGCAGTCAACTTGTTAGTGTGTGCTCTTTCCAGTTTCTTTTTGTAGGCACTTAGAGCTATGAGTTTTCCTCTTAGCACTGCCTTCATGGAGTCCCACAAGTTTTGGTATGATGTGTCCTCATTTTCATTGAAATCTAAAAAGTCTTTTATTTCTTTCTTTATTTCTTCCTTGACCAAGTCATCATTGAGTAGAGAGTTGTTCAGTTTCCATGTGCACATGGGTTTTCCATTGGTTTTGTCATTATTAAAGACCAGTCTTATTCCATGGTGATCTGATAAGAGGCAAGGGATTATTTCAATCTTTTTGTATCTGTAGAGGCTTGTTTTGTGACCAATTATATGGTCTATTTTGGAGAAGGTACCATGAGGTGCTGAGAAAAAGGTATATTCTTTTGTTTTAGGATGAAATGTTCTATAGATGTCTGTTAAGTCCATTCGGTTCATAACTTCTGTTAATGTCAAAGTGTCTCGGTTTAGTTTCTGTTTCCATGATCTGTCCATTGCTGAGAGTGGGGTGTTGAAATCCCCCACTATTATTGTGTGAGGTGTAATGTGTGTTTTGAGCTTTAGTAAAGTTTCTTTTATGTATGTAGGTGCCCTTGCATTTGGGGCATAGATGTTCAGAATTGAGAGTTCACCTTGGTAGCTTTTTCCTTTGATGAGTATGAAGTGTCCTTCCTTATCTTTTTTGATTAATTTTGGATGGAAGTCGATTTTATTTGATATTAGAATGGCTACTCCAGCTTGTTTCTTGGGACCATTGGCTTGGAAAATTGTTTTCCACCCTTTTATTCTGAGGTAGTGTCTGTCTTTGTCACTGAGGTGTGTTTCTTGTATGCAGCAAAATTCTGGGTCTTGTTTGTGTATCCAGTCTGCTAGTCTGCGTCTTTTTATTGGGGAATTGAGACCATTGATGTTAAGAGATATTAAGGAAAAATGATTGTGGCTTCCTGTTATTTTTGCTATTAGAGGTAAAGTTATGTTTGTATAGTTATCTTCTTTTGGGGTTGTTGGAAGATTACTTCCTTGCTTTTTCTAGGTTGTAGTTTCCCTCCTTGTGTTGGCGTTTTCCATCCATTATCCTTTGAAGTGCTGGGTTTGTGGGAAGATATTGTGCAAATTTGGTTTTGTCATGGAATATCTTGGTTTCACCATCTATATTGATTGAGAGTTTTGTTGGGTATAGTAATCTGGGCTGGCAATTGTGTTCTCTTAGGGTCTGTATGATGTCCGTCCAGGCTCTTCTGGCTTTTATAGTCTCTGGTGAGAAGTCTGGTGTAATTCTTATAGGTCTGCCTTTATATGTTACTTGACCTTTTTCCCTTACTGCTTTTAGTATTTTTTCTTTGTTTTGTGCATCTGATGTTTTGATTATTATGTGACGGGAGGTATTTCTTTTCTGGTCTAGTCTATTTGGTGTTCTGTAGGCTTCTTGTATGTTTATGGGCATCTTGTTCTTTAGGTTAGGGAAATTTTCCTCAATGATTTTGTTGAAGATATTTACTGGCTCTTTAAGTTGGGAATCTTCATTCTCATCTATACCTATTATCCTTAGGTTTGGTCTTCTCATTGTGTCCTGGATTTCCTGGATGTTTTGAGTTAGGAGTTTTTTGCTTTTTTCATTTTCTTTGACAACTGTGTCAATATTTTCCACCGTATCTTCTGCATTTGAGATTCTCTCTTCTATCTCTTGTATTCGGTTGGTGATGCTTGCGTCTGTGACTCCTGATCTCTTTCTTAGGTTTTCTATCTCCATGGTTGTCTCCCTTTGAACTTTCTTTATTGTTTCTATTTCCAGTTTCAGATCCTGAATGTTTTTGTTTAATTCCTTCTTTGTGTTTTCTTGCATTTCTTTAAGGGATTTCTGTGATTCCTCTTTAAGGGCTTCTATCTGTTTACTTGTACTCTCCTGTATTTCTTTAAGGGAGTTACTTAATTCCTTCTTATAATCCTCTATCATCATCATGAGAAGTGATTTTAATTCTGAATCCTGCTTTTCAGGTGTGAAGGGGTGTTCAGGGCTTGCTATATTGGGAGAACTGGGCACTGATGATGCCAAGAAACTTTGGTTTCTGTTGCTTATGTTCTTGCGCTTGCCTTTCGCCATCTGGGTAACTCTAGTGGTACCTGCCCTCTCTGTGTAAGATTGGAATCTGTATTTCCAGTTATCTTGCTTATTGCAGAGCTCCTCGGAGTCCAGAGGTCTCTGTGGTCTTATGCCCCTAATCTCCCGGGTGGAAGAACTCCTGGGACTCAGGCCACCTCTTGGATCTGGTAATCCTTCTGTTCTGAGTGCAGTGGCTCCTCGGCTGCTCTGAGTGCAGTGGGTTCTCGATGACTCAGGATTCAGTTTCAGCTGCTCTGAGTGCAGTGGCTCCTAGATGACTCAGGATTCAGTTTCTCCACAGGACAGGAGCAGACCAACTCTGTGTCAGCTGCTCTGAGTGCAGTGGCTCCAGCTGGTCTGAGTGCAGTGGGTCCCTGATGACTCAGAATTCAGTTTCAGCTGCTCTGAGTGTAGTGGCTTCTCGATGACTCAGGATTCAGTTTCTCCACAGGACAGGAGCAGACCTACTCTGTGTCTGCTCCAGTCCCAGGGACCAGGCAGGGGCCGAAGGGAAGTGGAATTCCGGAGGGGCAGGGTTTGGGTAGCTGCTGTGCCCTAGATGTCCCTGGTTCCCAGATGTATTTCTGGGGCTTAGGGAGTGAGATGGAGTTCTTACCAGCTGCTCTGAGTGCTGTGGCTCCTGGATGACTCAGGATTCAGTTTCTCCACAGGACAGGAGCAGACCGACTCTGTGTCTGCTCCAGTCCAAGGGACCAGGCAGGGGCCGAAGGGAAGTGGAATTCCGGAGGGGCGGGGTTTGGGTAGCTGCTGTGCCCTGGATGTCCCTGGCTCCCAGATGTATCTCTGGGGCTTAGGGAGTGAGATGGAGTTCTTACCAGCTGCTCTGAGT
>NW_021621323.1:7435991-7448647 GCF_004785775.1 Grammomys surdaster
TTTCTCCACAGGACAGGAGCAGACCGACTCTGTGTCTGCTCCAGTCCCAGGGACCAGGCAGGGGCCGAAGCTGTTTCACTTTTTCTTAAGCCTTTGTAAAGGTGGCACTTTCTTAAAGAGGTTCATCTTGGTGAGTCCACATAAGGCCATGTAAGGCTGTGGCTAGCCTCACCTCTACCTTCATAGTATTTTTTTTCTTCCTAGCTGTATTAGTTACTTTTCTCATTACATTAATAATATACCCTAGAGGAGCAACTTAATGAAGGCAGGATTTTCCTAGCTCATGGAAGGGAAGTATGATTCTATCATATCAACTGCCAGGAATCAAAGAAGGACTGGACAGGAATGTTAAGCAATAACCCCCAATTGCTGTACTTCAGTGGTCCACTTCTAGCTATGCTTCATTCCTTTACAAATCTTTTATTTTATTTTCATTTGTTATTTTATTTATTTACATTTTAAATGTTATCCCCTTCCCAGTCTCCCCTCTGAAAACCCCCTATCTCCTCCCCCTGCCTCAATGAGGGTGTTCCTCAACCACCTACCCACTTCTGCCTCAGCGCCCTAGCATACCTCTACCCTGGGTCATTGAGCCTACATAGGTCCAAGGGACTTCCCTCCTGATGATTCCCCTAAAGGCCATCCTCTGCTACATATCCAGATGCAGCCATGGGTCCCTCTATGTGTACTCTTTGGTTGGTGGTTTAGTCCCTGGGAGCTCTGGGGAGTCTGGTTGGTTGATATTTTTGTTCTTCTTATGGGGCTTCAAACCCCTTCAGTTCCTTCTGTCCTTCCCCTAACTCCTACATTGGGGTCCCTGTGCTCAGTTGGATGTTTGGCTGCATGCATCCACATCTGTATTGGTCAGGCTCTGGCAGAGCCTCTCGGGGACAGCTATATCAGGCTCCTGTCAGGAAGTTCTTGACATCAGCAATAGTGAATGGGTTTGGTGTCTGCAGATTGGATGAATCCCATTCCTTATGAATCTTAACCTCTAAAAACAGCACCACCAGCTGGAGAAGACAGAAGTCTACAATCACTGTTTCAACTTACTTCCTTGGCTTGCAGATGGTCAACTTGTTATAGCTATAGATATCACATGGGACATCTTTGTTGTGCAACATTTCTGTCAGAGAATTTTACTAAATCACATTATTCTAAAATATAATATCTATTATCTCTGATCTTTCTCATTCAATTATTACAATTTTATAATCCCAGGCCTCTAAATTACTGACATTTATTTTCCTAGCTAGCATACAATCTATCTTACTGATTGTACTAAGCTCATATTAAAGATTATAAATTTTTGTTGATGCATTTAAAGTATTTAATATGTTTGTAACTACTTATGATTATGATGAAATAGATCCTGTTAATTTAACATTTTGTTTACCTAAAATAATGACATATAATCTACAACTTTCTTTTACTTTTCTATTTATAATTGCTTTCCCATTTTGTCTTTACAGTTAAAGTATAATTATGTTAGATTACATATAGGTTAGTTTTTAACTCATTATTTCTTTGAAGCTAATATTTTTCTATCTTAAATACATTTTAAATTAAATTAAATATCATTTTATCATTTGTCCTTTACCTTTTTCTCTCCAACCCCTTACAGTACTTCCCCCATCTTGATTTGATAGTTTCTTTTTTTTCAATTATTGTTACACACACAAACACACACACACACATATAACACATGTGTGCACATGTGTGTGTAAATGTACGGATACAACTTTCTGACTTCATTTTTGTTGTTTGCGTGTAAATGATTTCAAGGCCAACCACTTTGCCCTGGGTTACCAATTAGAGAACTCATTCCTTGGAGAGGCTAATTTGCCCCCATTTGGCAGACGTTATTCCTTGTGGTTTTATGTCTAGGGTGGGTCTATGGGTTCTATGTCTAGAACCTACATCCATCCATTGGCACACTCCATCTGTACATAAGCATCCATGGCTCATAACCAACCATAGACATACATAAGGAGCAAGTGCATGCATGCAAGTAAAATACTTAGACATGTAAAAATGAACTAAATCTAAACAAATAAGCAAACAAGCAAAACCCCAAAAGACGGTGAGCATACTCATCACCCAGAATTGTTTGCTCTGATTCTTTCTGTTTCTCTGCTTCTCAGCCCCAAACCATATCAGCTTTGTTATTATTGAGGGATTTGTTTATACCTTTGTTCCAGAGTTTATAAAATTCTGTATTTTAGCTGTGTTTGGCTTCTCTCACAGGGATTCTCCAGCCTCCACCCTGTATGTCTCTGAGGCGTTTCTTGGGTTTTTCCCAGGGGACCCCTGTTTTCAACGACTTCGGTCACTCACAGGTCAAATGCCAGGAAATCATGGCCTTTGTGTAAATCTTCACGCTGTCTCCAGCCACTTCATCTACTGCGGAGTTTTGTCCCAATCAATGGGAGAAATAAGCTGTGGTCAGTTAACTCAGGTTAGGGGTCTACGAGCTTGAGCTCTCCATGTTCTCAGAAGAAAGATCCCTACTCGGTGTTACTTACAGAGTTTTGTAACAGTCACAGCATTTATTTATCTGGTGATCACCATAACAGGCAGTAAGATGAGTACATAATTTTAGCTATCCCTGTGGTAGCTCTGTGAGGGAAATAAATAATTTATCACCCACAGGTGAGGAAACAGAAGCAGGGGCTGCCAGAACAAGTTCAGTTCTGCCTGATCCCAAATCTGTGCCAGTCAGAGGTGCAGCCTGAGAACAACGTGGAGCTCTGTTGAGGTGGGTGTGGGAGTGACAGGCATGCAAACACAAGAAAATAATCTATTTTTTTCCATAGTTCTTTTCTGACTGATCTCCCATCTATGAGGATAAGTGAAAATTAAATTTGTCAGGAGTTACCCTGTGATTCGAGAAAGACTGAAATTCAAAAGGTGGTCTTCATAACTTCTTAGAAGGCTAAATCTCTGTTCCCCCACCCCGCCCCCTTTACCTCTTCTAGTCCCCATGAGAAGTCTCAATCATATTAGGGGCATGGAGATATTTTTGGTCTGTTCCAACTCACTTTGCAGTTGTTCTGAATCTGGTCACTTTCTTGTTGGCTCTGCTTGGAAGCAGGGTTTCAATTCCCTCTGCTCTTGGTTCCTTACATTCATTATTTCCATCCTGTTTAGCTCAGAGGCCACCCATTCTTCTCATTGTTTCGCTGTGATGCTTTGTTTCATTCCAAGTTATGTTCCCTCTGTTTTTTTTTTTCTCCTTTTACCAGACATACCCAAGCTTTGATATTGTAGATATACTGCTGTTGTCTACAACCTTCCTGCTGGAGAAGCACACAGTTAAGACTCCCTTCCTCCCCCTCCTCCTCCTCCTCCTCCTCCTCCTCCTCCTCCTCCTTCTTCTTTCTCTCTCTCTCTTCTCTCTCTCTCTCTCTCTCTCTCTCTCTCTCTCTCTCTCTCTCTCTCTCCTCCCTATTTCTCCCCCCCCCAAACTTTTGGTAAAATACAGTCAGAAAGATTCATATTTGGCAGGTTCCTATATAGAGGCAAATACGGACAGATGAATTTGGTGAGAAAACAGGAAAATACAGTGAGAATAGAAACAAGCTGGGAACAAATTATGACTCAAATTATTTAGCTACAAGCAAAGACATCTGTTTTTAGTTTAGGAGACCAGCACTTTAATTATTGGCTACAGAAAGGATTAACTATTTTAATTTTTTTTGCCCGTTTTCTCCTGTGAGTGCTTTAATTTGGGGTAGGGAAACTTTTTCTTTTCTTCTCTCTTTTCCTCCCTCCCTCCCTCCCTCCCTCCCTCCCTCCCTCCCTCCTTCCCTCCCTCCCTCCTTCCCTCTTTCTTTCTTTCTTTCTTTCTTTCTTTCTTTCTTTCTTTCTTTCATTCTTTCTTTCTTTCTTCAAATTTATTTACAATACAGATGTTACCCACCCTACTGATCTCCCCTCCACAGTTCCTCATCCCAGCCCTCCTCCTACTTGTCTCTAAGAGGATGATCCCTGCCCTCCCCATCAGACCTCCCCTCTCCCTGGGGCCTCAAGCCTCTCTAGTATTAGGCACATCTTCTCCCACTGAGGCGAGACCAGGCAGCATAGAGGAGCTGGGCCCAGGCCCCTATCACATATATAGCAGAGGACATCCTGGTCTCACCTCAGTGGGAGATGCGCCTAATCCCATCTGTGTCTTCAGGTAGATCTATTTCCAATTTTCTGAGGAATCACCAGATTGATTTCCAAAGTGGTTTTACCAGTTTGCAGTCCCACCATCAATGGAGGAGTGTTCCTTTTTCTCCACATCCTTACCTGAATGTGTTGTCACCTGAGGTTTTGATCTTACTCATTCTGATTGGTGTAAAGTGGAATCTCAGGGTTGTTTTGATTTGTATTTTCCTGATTAATAAGAACTTTGAACATTTCTTTAAGTACTTCTCAGCCATTCAAGATTCTTCCGTTGTAAATTCTCTGTTTATCTCTCTATTCCATTTTTAAATTGGGTTGTTTGGTTTTTTTGGAGGTTAACTGCTTAAGTTCTTTATATATTTTGGATATTATTTCTTTATCAGATGTGGGGTTAGTGAAGATTTTTCCAAAAGTGTAGGTTGCCAATTTGTCCTATTGATTGTGTCTTTTGCCTTACAGAAGCCTTTCAGTTTCATGAGGTCCCATTTATTAATTGTTGCCCTTAAAGCCTGAGCCATTGGAGTTCTGTTCAGAAAATGTCCCCCTGTGCCAATGAGTTCAAGACTTTTTCCCACTTTATTTTCTATTAGATTCAGTGCATCTGGTTTTATGTTGAGGCCTTTGATCCATTTGGACTTGAGCTTTGTCCAAGGCGATAAATGTGTATCTATTTTCATTTTCTACATCAGACCATCAGTTAGACCTGCACCATTTATTGAAGATGTTTTTTCCATTGTATATTTTTGTCTTCTTTGTCAAAGATCAAGTGTTCATAAGTGTGTGAGTTTACTTTCGAGTCTTCAGTTCTATTCTATTGATCTAGTTGTCTGTCTCTGTACCAATACCACCACGCAGTTTTTTTTTTTTTCACTATTGCTCTGTAGTACAGCTTGAGGTCAGGGATGGTGATTCCTCCAGAAGTTCTTTTATTGTTGAGGATAGTTTTTGCTCTCCCATGTTCTTTGTCGTTCCATATAAGACTGAGAGTTGCAATAGCATGTCTGTGAAGAATTGTATTGGAATTCTGATTGGGATTGTGTTGAATCTGTAGATTGGTTTCCATAAAATGGCCATTTTTACTATGTTAGTCCTACAAATCCATGAGCATGGGAGCTCTTTCCATTTTCTGAGGTTTTCTTAGGTATCTTTCTTGAAACACTTGAGGTTCTTGTCATACAGATCTTTTACTTGTTTGGTTAAAGTTGCACTAAGATATTTTATATTATTTATGATTATTGTGAAGGTTGTTGTTTCCTGATTTTTTTTCTTAGCCCATTTATCATTTGTGTAAAGGAAAGCTATTGATTTGTTTGAGTTAATTTTATATCCATTCATTTTGCTCAAGTTGTTTGTCAGCTGTAGAAATTTTCTGGTAGAACTTTTGGGGCCACTTATATCTACTATCATATTATCTGCAAATAGTGGTACCTTGACTTCTTATTTGCAAATGATCAATTTCCCCTTGATCTCCTTTTGTTGTCTTATTGCTCTAGCTAGAACTTTGAGTAGTATATTGAGTAGATACAGGGAGAATGGGCATCCTTGTCTTGTCCCTGAATTTAGTGTGATTGCTTTAAGTATCTCTCCATTTAGTTTTATATTGGCTGTTGGTTTGGTATATATTGCTTTTCTTATGTTTAGATATGGGCCTTTAATTCCTCATATCTCCAATACTTTCAACATGAAGGGGTGTTGTATTTTGTCAAAGGCTTTTTCTGCATCTAAGAAGAAGATCATGGGGTTTTTTTTCCTCTGACTTTTTTATATAGTGTATGTCCAGGATCTTCTAGCTTTTAAAGTCTCTGTTGAGAAATCTGGTGTAATTCTGATATGTCTGCCTTTATATGTTACTTGGCCATTTCCTTTACAGCTTTTAGTATTCTTTCTTTGTTTTGTGCATTTAGTGTTTTGATTATTGTGTTATGGGAAGAATTTCCTTCTGATCCAATATATTTGGTTTTCTGTAGATTTCTTGTATGTTTATGGCCATTTTTTTCTTTAGATTTGGGAAGTTTTCTTTTACAATTTTGTTGAAGATGTTTTCTGGTCTTTTGAGTTGGAAGCCTTCATTTTTTTTATTCCTATTATTCTTAGGTTTAATCTTTACATTGTATCCTTGATTTCCTAAAAGTTTTGGGTTAGGATCTTTTTATGCTTTGTATTTTCTTTGGTAGTTGTGTCAATATCATCTATCATATCTTCTATGCCTGAAATTCTCTCTTCTATCTCTTGCATTCTGTTGGTGATGCTTACATCTGTATCTCCTGAGCTCTTTCCTAGGTTTTTCATTTCCAGGGTTGCCTCAATTTGTTATTTCTTTATTGTTTATACTTCCAATTTTAGGTCTTGGATGTTTTATTAAATTCTTTCACCTGTTTGATTGTGTTTTTTTCTGCATTTCTTTAAGGGATTTATTTGCTTCTTCTTTAAGGGCTTCTATCTGTTTAACTGTGTCTTCCTGTATTTCATTAAGTGAGCTATCTATATCCTCCCTTTAAAGGACTCTATTATCTTCATGAGATGGGATTTTAGGTTAGCATCACCCTCTTCTTCCAGGGCTTGCTGTGGTGGGAGACCTGGGTTCTGATAGTACCAAAGTATAGTGGCTGCTGTTGCTTATGATCTTTTGCTTACCTCTCACCATCTTGGTTATTAACCAGACTGGGTGTCATTGTCTGGCACAAGCCGCCTGTGTCCTTGGTTGCAGCAGATCTTCTGTGAGATCTGTGTCCTTGGCTGCAGCAGATCTCCTGGGAGACATGCAGACTGTGATGTGTTGAAAGGGGCAGTCATGCAAATCTACGCTGGCGTAGGTGCAAAGAGGTGCAAACCAGAAGGGAGATAGAGTTCACAAAGAGGGGAGGGGTCTCATGTCCACCATGCTCCTTAGGTGTTCCCAGCTGCTGCAGTTATTTGGGTGTGTGTCTTACCTGTTGCCCTGGCTGCAGAGGATCTCCTGGGAGACCTGCAGACTATGGGGTGTTGAAAGGGGCAGACATGCCAATCTGTATCAGTGGAGGTGAAGATTGGAAGGGCTCAGGTATAATTCTTTACAATACTGTATTGCTCCTGTAAGGCTTACAATATGCATAATTGAAATCTCTTAGCATACTTGACACCATCCTGCACCACTCTCTCAAGTATAGCATCCTGGTAACCATACACAATTTTACATTCCTTCACTTCTCTTTGTTCAAAAACTGTCATGAATATTATGTTGATATATGTTATAAAAATTATGAAACAGTGTAATATTTCTTAGTTATTTAGATTTAATTGATATTAATGCATTTTATTTTGTAAGCGTGTACAAACTTCGTGTTTCTGTTGTGTTTCATTCTCTTCTTCTTTTTCATTATAAAGTAAATCTATTATATGCTTTGATTGTGCTTGCTAATCTAGGTCAGGTGATGACATACTGCTATTGTTTAACTTCAACATATTTTTGTCATTTTCAATACTGCATACTATTTTCACTGATATAAAATTATCCATCCAAACTTTTATCTTTTTTTTTCAGCGTTTAAAATGCTATGCTGGAACAGCAGGTAATCTTTCAGTGACAGAGTCCTAAGTGGTAAATAAGGAGATATGAGAATAAAGAAGATAGGAAATCTGGGTTTGGAGTTCTAACACAAGCAATATTTTGTGCCAAACAAACTTACTAGAAAGTATATAGTATGTTATATACCTTTTTATTTTTTTGGAGAAAAGTGGAACAGAGTCATGGAAAGCTATCATACAATGGAACAAAGTCAGTAGGAAATTAATCAAGGAATGTATCATAAGGAGAAGTAAAAATATCTCAAGGATGGCCAAGCATATAGCAGCCATGACCCTCTAGTCTATTCAGGGAAAAATCCAAATTTTTAGGAACTCAAACCTTAACTACTTCTCGCCACCAGCATACACCTGAACCTAGCCAAGTCTGGTCCTGGACAAGGACATAGAGCTAGGTTCCATTGGTTCTTTCATCTGAGCTCTGACAAAGCCTTAGGTGGGTCTGGCTCTCAACAGTAGCATCATCTCCTGACTTCCATCATTGTGTGTGTGTGTGTGTGTGTGTGTGTGTGTGTGCGCGCGCCAGGGAACAAGATGGAGAAAAGATGGTAGTACTTTCTGAGAAAGTGATACTGAAGATTAAATACAGAGAAGGATCTTGTCTTGCCAGTCCCGAGGGAAAAGAATTCCATAGAGAAGGATATAGAGTTATATTTTGTCAGAGGAAACATTCGGCAACTGTACTTTCTACTAGCCATATAATTTAGCACTGCTTTTCTCTTTCTGGGAAGAAAGTCCCTACTTTATATTTGTTTTAGTCACCATCTTTCTGGTACTTTATAATCTATTTTCCTGGCTGCAACACTGTTCCTGAATCCCAGGCCATCTTCAGTTCTTAATATATACATTTCTTATATTTAACTTATGGGAAAATATTTTTAAGTAAACTGATGTATTTCTAAATAATCTCAATCCTGAGTTTTCTTCATCCTAAATTATATGCTCACACCTACCAAGTCACTGTATGTAAGTTCACTGTTCTTCACATAAAATCCATCCAAAATTTCTGCTTAGACTTTCTGTTGTTTGCAGCTATGTTTGTCTTCATAGCTCCAGAAGACATTGTGCCAAGGTCCTCTGTTATTATGAATTATGGGTCCCTTTATTAAAATGTATAAACTGCCATGTTCAAATTATTTCGGGGGCTTCATGTTTCCTAGTGACTTTAATTTATTATATGATGGCAAACATCATTTTAAGTGTATGTTTTGGAGGCAATGAGGGCAAGTAGGTAGGAAAAAAAAAGAAATGGTCCATTATTAATTGTCCAAAACAAATTTATGCTTCCCCTTCTAGTACATTCCACAGAATATGAGAAATTTATGTGTTGAATGTCAGTCAGAAACATCTTTGCAGAAATGAAGTAAGATTATAAGTATCATTGTCTGAAAATGGCCAAAGTCCTCCCACTATATTAAGATTAAGATCCAAAGGTCCTGTCTTGGTGGGAATGCATCTACCCTTCCTACCTGTCTGACATTTTCCTTAACCATTTTATCAACAATTTACTATAGCTGAAGTACCTTTCTTCTTACTCTCCATTGTTTATGGTATCTATAATATTAAGATGAAACTTCTGTTCTCTTATATGTGTCTTCCAGAAATATGAACCCGAATAATCGAAGAATGGGCATATTTTTAAACAAAAGATATTAGAAGAAGACATAGTGATAACCACTGAGTTTGATCCTGAATATTTAGATAATAATAAAAAAAGTATTATAATTTATTTACAGAGAATGTAATGTACTATGACCTGCTCCTAACTTGGTTACTTTTAGCAGATGTATACAGAGAAAAGAATGTAAGTAGGTATAAAGATGCCTTCTGCATTACCAAGGATTTTGAGATTGGTAATATTTTATTATGGATGGAATAATGTAATAAAATACAGGACTGAATAGTGTCAGTGTATCCAACTAATTTGAAAGTAGAGGAAAAACTATATTGTAGGAAGCCGCGCATGCGCTGGCTGAAGCCGCGTTTGCCTGGCATCCGGGATTCTTCCTAGTAAACAAGTAAATTGCGCATGTGCCATGGTAAAAGCCCGCCAAAGTTAAAGCCCATCCCATGGCGTTTTGGCACGCTACGAGTAAGCAGCCAATCAGAGGTGAATACACCGCTCTAAGGATATATAAGCAGTGCTTTTCCCGGGCCTGGCGTCTTCTTCCACCATTTTGTTTTTGGGAATAAACGTGTTTCTACGGAAGGATCTTGATGTGTGTGTGCGCGTGCGTTCTTGCCGGCGAGACGACCACACGCGCCTCACAGTTGGTGCCGAGAAACCCGGGAGAATCCACCATCGCCGGCGCTGTTTAAGAAGACCCTCCACTCGTGGAGCAGATCCAGAACCGTAGAACAAGGTAAAAAATCTCTGAGAGACATGTTTGGACTTGAATTATTTCGTCTCCCTCCCCAGGCAGTGCTGGTACTCTTCCTTCTGGTTTTGCAGGATGAGGGAAGCCGCTCGACTGTAGCGGCGGCCCAGGGAGTGGTAGACGGATTGCAGGCCAGCATGTCAGAAACAGAGGGAAAGAAGCGCTTAAGAGTTCAGAAAAAAAAGGGAGCTCAGAAAGAAAAAGAAAAAAAAGGCATGTCTAAGGAAAAAAGCCCTTCCAAAGACACACAGTCCGAGGAAGCGAAAGATGAGGGAAAGTACGCCCTGGGAGAGGAACGTAGGAAAGGAGAAAAGGCCCCAGAAAAGAAACCTCTTTATCCGGTAAAGGAGCTAGAGGCCTCGGGGCTTGGTGGCTCTGAGTCGGAGGAGCCAACTTCCTCTGAAGAAGAAAGAGCTGCTTCAGGTGGGAAGAGCAGGGTTAGGAAGAATTGGAAAACTAAGAAAAAAAAAAAAAAACAGGGTACTGAGGTGTTAAAATAGCTGCCCGCTACATCTCCAATGAACGAGATGAAAAGTTACATCTTAAATATGAGAGAGAGAGAAAGGGTTTTAAAAATACAGGTGTCCTCTCTCTGAGCTGTGTCAACAAAAAAGAATGAAAAAGCTATTTCAGAGTTCATCTAGAAACAGAGAATTCGGGAGACGTCCGGAACTTCTCTGTAGCTCTTAGATGTCCTTCTTTGTTTTATGTCCTTGGCGCGCCAATGTCCACGTGTTTGTGTTTGCTTTTTGTTTCATTGTCTAAATGTTCTGTGTTTGTTACATGTTCAAAAGGAAAGATCGTTGAAACTGCTTGATCCAACCTTTGGGCTAGTTTAACTTTGATTTAAAGACAATCTTAATTTACACAGCAGAAGCTGATAAGCTACCCTAAAAAAGCCTTTTCAGATATTGATTGTTGACATAAGCTGCTTTTAAAAGATACCAGTAGTTTTTTGGGTTTTATAAGGAAGCTAAGAGTTGTTTTGTCCTAGAAAAATCTCTGTGACAAGGTGCTTTTCTCTTGAAATTACAGCTAGAAAAAGTAACAAATTTTGTTTGATCTAAAAATAAGATATGTAGCCACTTCATTGTTGTTTCTGATTGGTTTTAAAAGTATAAAAACGTTCTACATGTCTTGGTTATAGACTATTGGCTTAAATTATTGGGTGTAATTAAAAATTTACAACTTTGGTAACGAAAGGTGGCGTAAAACTAACTCAGTGTTAGAGTCGTTCAGAAACCAGGTGTATAAAGAATAAGATTTTAAAACAGTATCTCTTCAATGAGATTAAAAGCTGCTTCATACATTCATATGTAAAAATTGACAGCAAAACTTTGTAACATAGGGGTAGTCTACTTGGTGTTGATTTTAGAGAAAATAGATTGTTTAAATTGGTTTTGCTTTTGCTTCTCAAAATTAATGGTTATACTCTAATGTTACAAAAGAAATTTAAAAATTTAGTTAAACTGCCAGTATTCCATTGGCTACAGTTGGCAGTTGTAATCTTGAGTTTATAATTTTTTTGATTCGCCCATGTTATGGAAGGGGGGATAGCAGGTACAGTTAAATAAAAATATTTAAAACAAGTTGTGATACAGTGCTGGCCTGCTAGAGATTAAGAACATTTATGTTTAAATTAAGACAATACAGACTGAGATCTTAAAATGCTTGTAGAAGGTCAGTGTGAAGTTAATCAGGTTAAACTGCCTACACAGCTCTCAGACCATACAAGCAAAGACAGACTTAGATACTTGTCTTTGCAATGAAATTGCACCCTCATGCAATCAGGGTCTGGCCATAGCCTGCACAGAGCCATAGAGATGGGGGGTGTTTTAAATGTGAAAATTTAGATAGTTTTTAAAGTGACTGTCCCAGGAACAGAGACTTGAACAACAGTCAGGTGACCAAGGTTACCTGACAAACCTGTCCTTGGTACAAGAAGGATAATCCTTGGGCCAGGCCTCAGGATACAGGCCAAGATTTTAAAAAATTTACATTTTAATTAAGGCTATACACAGAGTGAGAGAGGCAGGAGCTTGGATTTCAGACATTCCTTTTGTCCTGTCCCGCCTCAAAAAGGGTGTTTTCTAGAATTTGTTTATTGCCTTGCTTGTTCCTTAGGGAGGTGTCAGCCTCAGACTCAAAAAAGAAATTCAAAACAGCTTATGGGCCAGGCCAAAATTGTTGAGTGTGATAGAAGACAAAACGGCTTTGGTTCCTCTGATGTGTATTAGGTCTTATCAGTAACAAGAGACCTAATCTTAAATTAATAATTAAAGGAAAAAGGGTTTTAAAAGATTGATAGATACTGGGGCTATTTAACAATTATTAGAAGACAAGATTGCCTTCAGCTTGGCTTTATCGGATACTTCACTCAGCTAAAAAGAGTTGGTTATTCAATTAATCCAAAAGAAAAGTTCAAATTTAAGATTTATAAAACTAATGGGGCACTACAGCCTGACTTGCCTACTCCAGCTGCCATTCAAGTAAATACATATAAAATTATTATAGATTTAGAAGATTGTTTTATACAGTTCCTTTACC
>NW_021621323.1:7453647-7566973 GCF_004785775.1 Grammomys surdaster
ATATATATACATACATATACATCTTATATACATTGATTTAAGTGAGTGGTATTTTTTGGACTTATTAATATTGGTCAGGGCATTAGGCAACTCTTACTGCTCAATTTGTATGCAATAGTCAATCAAAACACAATTAATGAAGAAGAAGCAGAAGAAGCAGAAGTGGAAGCAGAAGCAGAGGAGGAGGAGGCAGCAAAGGAGGAGGAGGAAGAAGGCAAAGAAGAAGATGAAGAAGATTGAGAAAATATGTGAAAAGTAGCATGTGGGTGCTGATGTAGATGAAGAGGGGGAGGAAGAGAAGGAAGAGTAGAGGGAGATTTGTTTCTCATTCTTACACATTATGCATCACTAGGGATTTATTGTTATTACAATTAATCCATGGAGAGGAATAAAATCAGAAACATTCAGATACTCTCACTGTTTAAGTGATGCTAACATGATTTTGGAATCTGAGAGGAAGAAGTCAACATCCACAGAGATAATGAGAGTTTAGATCTCTTTGGTTTTTCTTAAAAGTATTCACTGTACAAAACAGAAGAGGCAATGACTCTTTTCTAGAAATGTTTTATACCTATTTAATAAATGGTACTATTCAGTAATTACTGACAGTCTTTATGAAATAAAATTATTCATAGCCTCAAATATTTCATTTATTTTAAATTCTATTATTAAACTATTATTAATTGTGTTTAACCTCATGTAGAATGTGGTTTTCTTTAAAGGAGACAGAATTCTTTGCATCTAGGTAGACCCACACTGATTGCTACTATGTCACAATTACTTTGTAGAGGTTTCCAGGCTTTGCCTTCTTTGCCTATTTCTTTGTTCTGCTTTAATCACAGGACCTTTGAGATTATGTCTATTTTTATTCTATACATATAATAGTGCCTAGAACATCATACATAATAAATATATCTTTGATAAGTTAATATGTATATATTTACATAACCTCTGAAAGTTATGGGAAAATTGCAACCACAAATTTTATTTGGTTTTCCATGGAAAAACATGCAGGAAATAGAAAGAGAATGATCTTATTAACATTGACCTGACACACAGAACTCAACCCAATTTATTTCCCTCAGAAAAGAGCCTTGGCAAAGGGTTAGAATAATCGAATATAATTCACTGCAAATATCAGAACCACTTCAAAGTTTAGTTTGTGTGGGTTGTTATGATAATGCCCTATCACTGGACAATGGATATGGAAAACACTTAGTGTGTAGAGAAAATAGGCCCGAGGAAAAGAGCACACCATCATTACTTCGATTTTGTGTGTCATCTCTAGTAAATAGGTGTGATGATTAAAATATGTAAATTTGAACAGGGCAAGCATGCCCTAGATATTTGACCAGTTACTCTAAGTGCCTGTGGGAAGCTGTTCTTCCTCATATTTTGTTTCACATTTTATTACCATATATTGATTGTTCAGAATAATGGGTTCCATTGTGAGACATTCACACATGGATGAAAAGTGCTTTTCTCAAGCTCCCGTTCTATCTTTATCCTGGCTCCTATATTCCTTAAATTTGTTCTCTTTTCTAATAGTTCTTCTACTTTGTTGTTATCTCTGCCCACTGCCTGATAATTCACATATATATAAAGAATCCAATTCTTATCTCTCTGAGTCTGTATGATTTCTCAAAATACAATGATTTCAAATTCTGTCCATTTTCTTGCATTTGATAGAATTGCATTCTTCTTTATGACTAGATAGAATTCTGATGTATAATTCGGATATGAAAAAGGAAATGTTATAACTAATACAACATAAGCACAAATAGTAATAAAAATATTGTGAACAGACCATTGAGCTCTGAGGAGTCTCAACACTCCTCTAATCCTTCCAAATCACAGGATCAGATCTGTCACTGCAACACCCGAGGACCCCAAAACACAGCTTGTTTTCATCAGGGCTCTCCAGAGAAACAGAACTGACTATATATTTAGCTATTTTAATTGATGTCACAATTCACATATCTTATGTATCTATTACTATATTATTGATACTATACTTTATCTTATACTTTATTACAAATTTAAGATGATAATAGATTTTAGCCTGGGTGATGATTTTTTTTGATATGATGCCCAAAGTGTAGACAATAGTAGCAAAACTAGGCATATGGGATGATACTAAACTTGAGAGAATTTGTATGTCAATGGAAACATTCAACAGAATAAAGAGGCACCCTACAATGTTTGAGGAAATAGTTGCAAACCACATATAAGAAAGTGTTAATATGAAATAGAGATAAATAACTTAAATAAGCCAATATTAAAGTAAATAATTAAAAATAAGTAAATAGATCAATGCTACAATTGAAATCTTATCTTACGAAAATGGCTGTAAAATAAGATTTCCTGAGTTTGAAGTCAAGTTCATCTATTAATATTATAAATTATTTCTTTCAATTTTCAGATGTTTTTGTGTGATGTGGAAGTCACACATTCTTTACTTTTGTGAGATAAAATTGAACATTGCCTACCTGCTCTGGTCATCATGTCACTTCTGCTTAGCATTCCACTTAGGAACACAAGAATGATTTTACTGAAAATTATGTGTATTTTTGGAAAAGTATATGCAATTATATAATTTTTATATTATTTTGTATTTATTTAAATTTATATTATTTAAATCAAGCAAGTATGGATCATTTTTCTTTGTTTTTCTTATCTATTCACTCCAACACCAGTCTCTGTGATGGACTCTTATCTCAGGCTTGCCTTCAGCTTTTGAGCTGCTACCTGCGTATCTAAATGCTGAGAGTATAGTCACATGCCCACATCTGGTTTATGTTGTACTGGGGACAGAACCCAGAGCCCTTTACATGCTAGGCATCCTATCAGCTAATCTATACCCCAGCCCTTTATTAGCAGATTTACTATCTATCATTTGAACCACAATGCCCTGTTGGCCTCTAAATAAAAGTGAACTATTTCCTATTTCCCTGGATTTATGGCAGATAACTTTAGGAAAGCCAAGTGTGCTTAGTATCAGTGTAACAAAGACCATTGATATTCTAATTTGAACAATTTTACTCTGGTTAGAAGACACCTGAACAATGACTTTCTCTTACTTGAATCTTCACATTGTTAGTTTAATAAGTAGAATCACTATAAAGTTGTTTTTGCATGTACTTAAAAGCATTTGCAAATAAGGCTGTGTCTTAGTCTATTAGGAGATATCCCTTCCACCTTCTCTCCCTAACTATCAATAAACGTAGTAAAATAAGATTGTTTCTTTTCATGAGTATTCAGATGCCAACATTGTCAAAGGAAGTGATAAAATGTTCACTTTTCAAATGTTACTCTTGGACTGGCAAACAGGCTCAACAGGTAAAGATGCTTACTGCCTAAGCCAGACCAATTGAATTCAATCCGCACAACCCACATAAATATGGAAGGAGAGAACCAATTCCACAGTATTGTCTTTTGGCTGCCAAATATGCTTTATGACATGCACACACCCTCATATACACACAAAATAATGAATAAAATGAGTTTAAAATTCTAATTTTAATTCTAATCTGATAATTGTTTTCAGGAAAAGTTCATACAAATACATAGAACCTTCTTTAATCAACAGCATCATCCCATTCTGTTGACTTAATGAACCTCTGAATGAAGTCATTATAGCTGAAATGATATGCAAATAAAATGGATTTTAACTTGTAGTAGATAACAGAGTAGTTGAATCATTTTGTATCTCTTGATAAGTAAAATTATCTAATCTTTGTTTTTTGCCTCAAAGGCACATATTGTGGTAATGAAAATGTAATTTCTTGTCTTAATGAACACAATCATTGATAGTGTTTGATAATTAATATTAACCAAACTTCATCCAATACTGAAAAGCCAGTGCTTCAGGTAGGCTTATATATCAATATTACATGTGAATAGGAATTTATAATCTTATTGCCTCACCATTAAAAATTACTTGGGAAAATCATATTTATAGTTTTATGCAAAGCAGATACTATGGAAAGAAACAAACCTAAAAGTGAAATTGTTTTAAAGGTCATTGCAATGCTTACAATGCATTTACAATTGCTAGATAGCTTTATTCTTCTACTCTTTGAAACAATTCTTGTATTTGTAGAATTCATTTCCAGGAATGAATAAAGCAGATGAAACGGCCTTCTACTGTGAGCTGCCGTTCTTAGTTAAACAAGTGAAAATGCTTTCCTCCAAGACGAAGCAAGATGACTGGGAAGTTAAGGGATATATAAATAAAAAACACAGCTCAGACTGTTGATAGCATCTTGTTTAAGGTTAGGTGTATCTCAGAACAGCCTTAATGCTTAGCTTTCTTGGTGAACAAAACAAACAAAACAAACTAAAACAACAACAACAACAAACCAAAAGTAATCAAGCCATTCTCCAAGAGATTCTATTAGCATCATGTGTTTCACCACCCACAGCCATCCCAAAGTGCAAATCTTGCTTTCTTGGTACCAAAAATAAGAAGCACTAAGTGAATCTATTCATTGACTCTGCATGTTAGTAACAGTTCATGAACAGGGGCTCTCTACAAGGATAGACTTGTCAACACCGTATTATTTTTGTGGCTGCTTCCTCTCAATACTTAACTAACTCAGGGTACTGATAGGAGGGTTCCCATTATTAATAGCACAGTTCTAGAAGCAGCCATTTCAAATGTCATCGACATACAAATTAACATTTCTTCCCATTCCATAATTACTTAATTTTTACCAATTAAGAGCATGACATGAGCATATGGTGGCTTCCCATCTGCTAATTTCTTCTTCTCAATTAATTATTGCCATTAATATAGTTGATGGCGACAGTGTTTGGCTAAATTAAACTAATTAGTAACAGTCCACTGGGAGGAAACGTTTCTGCATTTCATGCAGATTCCGCAGCTGCTGACTCTCCTAGCTAGTCAGGCTTGAGTGGAATACTTGGGAGAACTATAAACATTTTGATGAGCCATATTTGAAACTTCTTTTTGTTTCATGTTTTGCTTTTTACGAAACATAGATTCTTAAGGTTTACGATATAATCTGAATACAGTATCACTCTACTCTTCTTAGTGCCTCCCACCTCCTCTCCCATCCAGATCTACTCCCTTTCTCTCATTAGAAAAAAATGACTTCTAAAAGATAACAACAAAACATGGCAAAATAAAATATAATAAGATAAAACAAAAACATCATATGGAAGTTGGACAAGACATGTCAACAGAAAAAAAAAAGAAGCCCAAAGAGAAGACGCATGAACCAGAGACTTGCTCATTCACACATTCAGGATTCCCATAAAAGTACTAAACTTAGAGTATGTATGCAGAAGACCTAGAGCAAACATGTGTTGGCCATGTGAATGATGCTTCAGTCTTTGTGCATTTATATAGGCTTTGCTCAGCTGTTTCCATAGGGCCTTGTTCTCCTGGTGTTTTTTGTCCCATATGTCTTCCCAATTCTTTCTTCTTCCTCTTCTGTGGGGTTCCCTCAGCTCTCAGGGGAAGGATTTGATGGAGACTTACCATTTAGAGCTATGTGATTCAAGATCTCTCTCTCTCTCTCTCTCTCTCTCTCTCTCTCTCTCTCTGCATAATGCCTTGCTTCGAGCCTCTGTATTTGTTCCCATCTGCTACAGGAGCAACATTTTTTGACGAATGGCTGATAAGTGTTGGGTGTGGGTTACATCTTGTTGAGTAGCCTTATGTCAAATTGAATAGTGGTTAGTTATTACCACAAGCTTTGTGCTACAGTTGCCCTAGCATATTGTGCAGGCAGGGCAGGTTGTAGATCAAAGATTTTGTGTCTGGGTGGGTGCTTACATTTTTCTTTTTGTAGCCTGCAGAGTAACTTCTCATACCAAAGACACTAGAACAGAGGAGTGAAGGTTCTGTGTAGACACCAGCTGGACCTGTCCATTAGTTATGTGTTGTCTTCAGCAATGGATCTTTGCTGTTAGTTTGTGGAGGGTAACTTATTATCTTGGCAACAGCCTGGGTTGTTTGGGAATTTCTATGGGATACTTCTTGTCAACAGCTCATTTGGATGAAACTTAGTCCTGGTACTGAAAGCTTCATTTGGTGACAAGAGGTGGCCAATTGGGGTTCTGTCTCCATCATTACTTGGAGATTTCATTAGTATGAATTCTATATATTATAAGAAGTTTCCACTGTAGTAGATTTCCATACTATCCCTCAAAGGCATTTCATTTCTAGCTCTCTCTTCCTTCATTTCCTCCCTCAATCCTCTCTCCCTTCCCCCTTCTCATCTGGTCCTCCTATTCTCTTAGGCTCCAGTTCACCTATAATTTATTCTATTTCCACTTCCAGGGAGATGTATGTGTCCCTGACCCCTAGTCCCTCTCTTTGTGCCTTAACTCTCTATATCTATGGATTGTAGCTTGGTTATTATTTATTTAATGGCTAATATCCAGATATAACTGAATACATACATTTATCTTTCTGGGTCTGGATTACCTTATTCAGATGTTTTTCCTCTAGTTCCATTCATTAGCCTGAAAACTTCATGATGTCATTTCTTTTTTTTTTTTTTTTTGGTAGTGGCTGGGTAATACTCCACTGCGTAAATGTACTACATTACCTTATCCATTTTTTTTTCTGTTGAAAGACAACTAGGCTGCTTTAAATTTCTGAATATTATAAACAGAGCAGCAAAGAACACAGATGAGAAAAAGTCCCTCAGGTTGGACAAAGTGGCCTTTGGGTATATGCCCAAAGTTTTATAGCTATGTCTTGAGGTAGATCGATTACCGTCTTTCTGAGGAACCGACATGCACATTTCATAGTGGCTGTACACTCCCTTCAGCATTGGAGGAGTGTTTCCTTGCTCTACATCCTTGCCAGAATAAGTTGTTACTTGTATTGTTGATCTTAGCCATTTTGACAAGTGTAAGATAAAATTCCATAGTACTCTTGATTTTTCAGTTCCTTGGTGGCTAAAGATATTGAATATTTATGTGTTTCTAGGCCATTTGCGTTTTCTCCACTGAGAATTCTCTCTTTATATCTGCACTGCATTTTAAAACTTGAGTCATGTAGGCATTTATATAAAGTTTCTTGAACTCTTTATATATTTTGGTTATTAGCCCTCTATAGGATGTAGAGTGGGTAAAGACTTTTCCTATTCTATATGCTGTCACTTTGTCCACATAGTGGTGTCTTTTTATATTCAGAAGCTTTTCAATTTTATGAGCTTTTATTTATTAATTGTTGAATCTTCATGTCTATATTAATGGTTTTCTGTTCAGAAAGTCTATGATTAATATAGTAACAAAAACAACTTGGGGAGAAAAGGGTTTATTTCATCCCACAGCTCAGAGTATAAAAACACACACACACACACACACACACTCTTGAGGCAGGAACTGAAAAATAGGCCATGGAGGAATGCTATTTTCTCTGGCTTGCTCTGCTAGCCTTCCTATACAATTAAGGACCACTTGTCCAGGGAGAGCACTTCTCATGAGGAGTTCCATGAGTTCCCTCATTAACCATTAATCAATAAAATTTCCTCAAAGATCTGTGCACAGGCAAACTGGTTGTAGGCAATCTCTCAGTAGAGACACCTTCCTCTAGATGGCTCTAGCTCGCTTTAAGCCTACTGAAGATAATCATGAAAATTTAAGCACAGACATTGGTTCTGCTTACACAGTAAAATGATAAAAAAAAATTGCATGCTGTATTTGTTTTTGCTAATATTTTCTAATTCTAATTCATTAATTTGGAAATTCATCAAGGGTGTCCTAATTACATCCCTCATGCTTTTGTTGTCCATACATTTCTTTCAGAGGAAACATAACTGCCATTCTCTGACCACTAGTAAGACTTCCAAGCTCTATCATTGCAAACGCCAGTGCTCTTCCAACAGGGCTGATTTGTACAATTGAAAACTTTAATTTACTCCAAAATAGAAAAACAGCAAAATTAATAAATCAATTAAATAAAAACAAAAACCACAGCCTAGCCAATTAAACAAAACAGCAAAGCAAAGAGTGAGGCAAGTTGGCTCTTAAAATAATTCATCCTTTGTCATTATTAAAGTTCTTAATTCCTGTGGGTTGTGTCGTAGGTATTCTGTACTTTGGGCTAATATGCATTTATCAGTGAGAACATACCATGCATATTCTCTTCAGTCTGGGTTACTTCACTCAGGATCATATTTTCTAACTCCATCCATATGCCTGGAAAACTAATGGTGTCATTTTTCTTAATAGCTGAGTAGTATTCTATTATGTAGATGTCCCACCCTTTCTGTGTCTATTCTTCTTGTGTGGGTCATCTGGGTTGTTTCCAGCTTCTGGCTGATAAGGCTACTATGAACATTCTAGAGCAGTGTCCCTCTGGTATGTTGGGGCATCATTTGGGTATATGCCCAAGAGTGGTGTAACTGGGTTTTCTGGTAGGCCAAGTGAGGATGCTTCAATCCCACTTAGTAGATGAAGAAAAATAATCAAGGGGGGCAGAGGAAGGAAGGGATTTGGGCAAGAGAGGGGAAGGGGAGGAGAAAAGGGGAATAGGATCAGATATGGGGAGGGAGACAGGAGAGAAACCCAGGGGGCCAGCAGAATGAATGGATATAAGCAGTGTCAGAAGTTGGGTGGTGGGAGAGACCCTCTAGAAAGTACCAGAATCCAGGGAGGTGAGAGATTCTCAGGAGTAAGTCAGAGTGACTTTAGATGAAATGCCCTACAGTGAGGAGAGGGTACTCAAGGAGTCCACCTCCAGAAGAAAGACAGGACCTCAAGGGGAGGAATTGTATTAACAACCCACAGTCAAAATTTCTGACCCAGAATTATTCTTGTCTAAAAGAACTACAGGGACAAAAATGGAGAAGTGACTGAGGCAAAGGCAGTCCAGTGACCAGCCCAACTTGAGATTCATCTCATGGGGGTGGGGAATACCAAGGCCTGACACTATTACTGATGCTACGATGTACTTATACACAGTAGCCTAGCATAGCTGTCCTCTGAGAGGCGTAACCAGCAGCTGATTGAGATAGAAGCAGATACTTACACCCTACCGTTGGACTGACGCTGGAGACCCCAAAGATTGAATTAGGAGAAGGATGGAAGAAGCAGAGAGGAAGGTGATCCAATAGGAAGACCAACAGTCTCAACAGGAGCTGGTCCAAGGGCCCTAATACATACATAACAGAGGATTGCCTGTCCTGTCCTCAGTGGGGGATTGAGGCCCCAGGGTCAGGGAAAGCCTGGTGATGGGAGAACATCCTCTTGGAGACAGAGGATAGTAGGAATGGGATGAGGAACTGTGGGAAGGGAGACCAGGAGGTGGGGAATGACTAGATTGTAAGAAAAGAATTCATCCATATGGATAGACATCCTACATTTCAGTTCTTTGTTCTCTTTTCCCCTGTTCTGTATGACCGCTGAGTAGACTTCGTTTATAGGATGCTCTTCTGTAACCCAGTGTTGTGTATGGTGGACTACTCCACCCAGCTCTGGAGTATAACATTTAAATGTCATCAAAGCCACAACTTTCTCACTCGTGAAGGTGACCTTTTTATCTACTGATTGACTTTCATAATTGCTAATTGGATCAGAGTCTATAGGAAAGAATGGGTCTAACTGGCATCAGCCCCATATTAAAGACATATATCTAAACACAAATTAGGTGCAAATATTAATATTTATCAATAGTTATAATACATAGGGTCAATATAGTGCGAGTTAAAAACAAAAATATAATTTATTCATATAAAGAATACCATTCAGAAATAACAGTGTGGTAATATCTGATGGATACAGTGTGAATGAATTTCCAAAAAGTTCATGGTTTCTAAAGGAAATCAACCTATAGTGCCTATTGTATGATTTGGTGTATTCTAGAGAAGCTAAAAACCATTTCTAAGCACTGTCAGAAGTTATATCTATAAAGTTGTATCAGTGTGACTGCCTGACATGAGATGAACATGAACAACAGCAATGGATATACCAGAGTGGACACAAGAACGTCCACAAGGCCTAAACTCTATACAAAACTATAGACAATTAAGGGATGCTGAGAATGAGAGAAACTGTCTTTCCATGGAAGGGCTTACTGACTGGTTATCCAATACTAAGGGTTAACCCTGAAAACATATACATAAGTAACATTATGCAGGCTTAGCAGGTTATATTTATGTACTTAGGAATATATATGTATATGAAATATATATATACATATATATATTCTTATAACAACAATTATTGGGAAAAAGGGCCTAAGTTTGTAAGAGAGCAAGGAGGTGTATATGGAGAGTTTGGAGGGATGAAAGGGAAAGAGGCAATGATGTAATTATATCATTACCTCAAAAAATAAAAGAAATGATTTTTTAAAAGTACATCATAGTTATCTGGAGAAACATTGCAAAAGGTGGAAGGAACACTTTGAGTAACCCAAGTGTCGAAAAGATCATAATTCCATGATCATATAAGTCAGCAGAGCTATGAAGTTAATAATCCCCTCTGAATATGCTAATATCTGAAATATGCTAATATCACTGAATATGAATAATGCAAAAGACAGTTTCTGGTTTTAGGGAGCTACTGACAAAGAATGGAGAAAATATGTAAGGGAAAGGTGAATAGCAAAATAGCCAAGTAGTACAGATAAAGGTTGGAATGCTGGCTCAGCACTGCGACAATAGTCAAGTGAGACATTGCTATTTTATTTCCAATATCCTATTCCTGGGTATCACTAACACATGTACTTTTAAACACATGTTGTTAATGAGAATCCAGTGAATTTAAATGAATGTAGGTAATATTGTAGACTTATAAGGAACTGAAGTTTCAGTTCATTTATGGAAGTTAGGAACAATATGTCACATGTAACATTTTGTGTTGAAATAAATACATATTTTAGGAATACTGACATTCGATTTCAGACTCCATTGCTAAAGCAAATGCACAGCAACACAAGTCACAATTGTTATTTTCTAGGAAAGTCATACTTACATTTCATTATAGCCAACAAAGTGGTCAATGGCACTGGAGCTGTATATAGTACTCACTTTAATTTAAAATACTTCATTACCAAAAATGCCAATCTTCTGGATCCTCAGTAACTCTTAAGAACACTCTCATTACTGGAGGGTTCTGACATGAGTTTGCTCAGTGCTGACAGGATAAGTGTTAGCAAATTTGGGGCAGCTATTGGCAGTTCCTAAACATAAGAAAATGATTGAGTGATTTTGTTTCTAGACTATTTCTGTGTAGCATGACAATGCCTTCTGGGTGCATTAACCCACAGTGGGGGTCTTTCAACTGAAATGTCAATCCTTTCAAAGCTTTCTGCTAGCTTAAAAACTCAGTGTATCTCATACTATATTTATTGTCATTTTGACAATGCCAATAGCATCTTTTCCTGCAGTCAGTTCTATATCAAAACCAAACCAATGTAAAGCAAGCATATAAAAAGAAAAAAAAAACCTCCTTTGCTTATTTACAAGAAGCAATGTCTCGTTTGTCTCCTCCCTTTTTAAAATCATGATTTCAACAATTGAGTCACCTCTTCAAGCTCTACAAGGATCCATGGCTATTTACAGCATCCCACAGCGTCTCTGAGCTTGGCTGATGTCAATGGCTGCTGCTCACGTGACTATGCTGACCTCCTTGCGTGGATGCTGTCAAGTTATCTATAATCATGAGTCATCTTTGAAAGAGTTGAATTTATCTTGCTCACATTCATCAGGGGAAATATCTCTCTTTGACAACTATCATTTTAGAAAATATATATCTTTAGTAAAAATACTCAAAAAATATAGCTACTTTTTGATCCCTGAGCTGTGGAAAGGCTGTCATGTTGATAATGCAATCTCGCCGTACGTTTCTATAAGATAACTTAAATAAACAGGGGTATTGCCAATGAGCAGTATTACTTTGAAAGGAATTGGTTTCTCTTAGCTGTCACTGAAGCAGTAAAATTAAAAAAAAAAATCAGTAGACTCTGTTGGAAACCATTGTGCCCTCATCACCTGTGTTCTGTTGTTCCATTTATATAATGTGTGCAGAGTAGATTTAGGATAGTTCTCACCGGTGCCAGGGTTTTAGAAAATAAAAATTGATTTAATTTAAACTCATCAAAACCTAACAGAGGGTTTTGCACTTTGAAGCCAGCCTATGTTCTCTCTAGTTTTGAAAACCCTAGTTGATAACTTGTTCTAGTAGAAAATGGTTTTATCTGCATCAAAATAGTCTTGTTGTCGCTACCTTCATTGATGTTTTCGGTAAGATTCTCTAGATAGCGTACTACAACTTCTCTATTGGCTGTGTCATTTCATATTTTGAGTTAAGTCGAATGAATCAACCTACACTAAAGTCAAGTTTTTCCTTCAATAGCTTCCTGGTTTGGCTCGGTCTGCATATCCTCTAAGAGACTTTGGTCTTCATTCTCATCCCTGTGGGTACTTTGACCTCCCTTCCATACTACCCACACACTTGGGTAATGCTGGGTGATTCTTTGGCACAAGAGGTATAGTTTGGCATGTTCTTAGTTTGTGGTATGTTTCCTACTAAAATTGATCACTACTATTATCTTGAATTAGAGAGATGAATATGACTTTTATTGACTTCAAACATTGGGGGCGCCTCTAGGATTGGTAGGTAGCATAATTTCCATCTTGCTGTGCACAAGGTGTGAATAGAGAAGCTTAATAAGGAAAGGGATTTGGGAAACACTTGTCTGGATTAGTCAGAACACATTCATTTGTATACTAAATTTGCCCTGTTACATGCCTCATTGGTGATGTGACCAAATCATTAGAAGAATAGTATGAAAGATTGTGAACCTCTGATAACTGTGCTGGAAATAATAACAATAGTAATAATAATAATAACAGCATTGAAAATAGAATTATCAAAAACATGAAGTCGGCCTATACTGCAAAAAATCTTGGCTGATATACATTTATCACAGTCTTTCAGTTTGAAGGGGAAAAAAAGTAGCTTACAAAATGCAGTAAGATAGGTAACAGTGTATTTGCAATAGTTAACAGCTGAGTCATGTTGATGACAAGTGAACAATTAATGACTGATTATTAGATTCAGCGTATCTGGTTTTATGTGGAGGTCCTTGATTCATTTGGACTTGAGCTTTCTACAAGAACTTAAGAATGGATCAATTTCCATTCTTCTACGTGCTAACTATCAATTGGACCAGTACCATTTGTTGAAAGTGCTGTCTTTTTTCCACTGGATAGTTTTAGCTTCTTTGTCAAAGATTAAGTGACCATAGGTGTGTACATCTATTTCTGGATTTTCAATTTTGTTACATTGATCTACTTGTCTGTTTCTGTACCAATACCATACAGGGGTTTTTTTTTTTAATCACTATTGCTCTCTACAGTACAACTTGAGGTCAGGGATGGCGATCCCCCCAGAAGTTCATTTATTGTTGAGAGTAGTTTTTGCTTACCTGGGTTTTCTGTTATTCCAAATGAATTTGAGAATTGCTCTTTCTAACTCTATAAAAAATTGAGTTAGAATTTTGATAGGGATATGCTGAATCTAATAGTAGCAGAGAAAAGCCTTGAACACATGGGCACAGGGGATAATCTTCTGAACAGAACACCAATGGCTCATGCTCTAAGATCAACAATTGACAAATATGATCTCATAAAATTGGAAAGCTTCTGTAAGGCAAAGGACACTGTCAATAGGACAAGATGTCAATCAACAGGCTGGGAAAGTATCTTTGCAAACCCGACATCCCATAGATGGCTAATATCCACAATATACAAAGAAATCAGGAAGCTAGACTCCAGAGAACCAAATCACTCTATTAAAAATGGGGTACAGAACTAAATAGAGAATTCTCAACTGAGGAATCTCAAATGGCCATGAAGCACCTAAAGAAATGGTCAACATGCTTAGTCATCAGAGAAATGCAAATCAAAATATTTCTGTGATTCCACCTCATACTAGTTAGAATGGCTAAGATCTAAAACACAGGTGATAGCAGATGCTGGAGAGGATGTGGAGAAAGAGGAACACTCCTCTATTGCTGATGGGACTGCAAGCTGGTACAACCATTCTGGAAATCAGTCTGGCAGTTCCTGAGAAAACGAAATAGTTCTCTACCTGAAAACCCAGCTATACCACTACTGGGCATATACCCAAAAGATTCTCCAACATATAATAAGGAACAAGCTATACTATGTTTATAGCAGGTTTATTTGTATCCAGAAGCTAGAAACAACTCAGATGTCCTCTACAGAAGAATGAATACAGAAAATGTGGTATATTTACACAATGGAGTGCTACTCAGGTATAAAAAATGACTTCATGACATCCACAGGCAAATGGATGGAACTAGAAAATATCATCCTGAGTGAGGTAACCCAGACACAAAAGAACACACATGGTATGTACTCACTGATAAGTGGATATTAGCCCAAAAGCTCACAATGACCACAATAAAATCCACAGACCACATGAAGCTTAGGAGGAAGGAAGACCAGGGTGTGGATGCTTCAGTCCTGCGTTGAGGACAGAATGATCATGGGAAAGAGAGAGAGTGGGGAGGTAGAGGAAATAGGGGTGGGTAGTATCAAGTACTGGAGAGGACAGGATAGAGGTACAGAGGGTCAGAAATCGAATAAAAATATGAAGCAATGGGGGATGAGGAACTGGTGGTAGACACTGGAGAGTTCCAGATGTCAGGGAAGCTAGAGGCTTCCAGGACCCAATGTGGATGACTTTAGCCAAAATGCGCATCGAAAGGGATATAGAACCTGCAGAGACCACATCTAGTAGATAGGCATGGCTCCAAAGAGAGGGATGGGGCCACACACTCATCTCAAAGTTTTCAACTCAGAAATGTTCCTGTCCAAAGGAAAGACAGGGACAAAATATGGAGCAGAGACTTAAGGAAGGGGACTGTACCATCCTGTTTGCAGACACAAAACCCTGAGATTGTTGCTATAGCCAAGAGGTGCTTGCTGATAGGAACCTGGTTTGGCTATTCCTTGGGAGGGTCTGCCAGCAACTGATCAAATGCAAATGTGGGTGCTTGGAGCCAACCATAAGACTGAGCTCAGGGATCTTTGTGGGGGAGCTGGCGGAAGGATTGGATGAGCAGAGGGGGATTGCAACCCCATAGGAAGAACAATGTCAGCTGGCTGGACCACTCAGTGCTCCTAGGGACTAGACTACCAACCAAGGATTGTACAGGGAGGGATCGACATATGTAGCAGAGGATGGTCTTGTCTGACATCAATGGGAGGGGAGGTCCTTGGTCTTGTGGAGGTTTGATGTTCCAGTGTAGGGGGATGCTGAAGCGGTGGGGTGGGAGAAGGTGGGGGGAGCACCCTCATAGAGGGGAGTGGAGGTTGGATGTGGGATGGGGGTTGTGGAGGGGGAACTAGGAAGGGGGATATCATTTGAGCTGTAAACAAATGCAATGATTAATAAAAAATGAAAAAAAAAACTGATTATTAAAACTCATCCTATGTGGCTCAGAAATGTTCAATACCAATGGCAATGTGGAATAATACACAATAATAATATAATAATACAATAATATAATAATAATATGATAATACTGTATAGATTTCATGGCAATCTAAATCTAATATCCAAGAACAAAATACCATCCATTCTTTTTACGAGCTTGGTATCTTGAGCTACAAATGCAAATATTCTAGCATCCCACAAGCTTACTCAATATTTCAAAGAAGTGGCTTTGCAGCGTATAAGATTTCTCGATAATTTCTTTGTAATAATTTAATTTTGTTTTGCTATATATTTCTTAAATTTCATTATTCTGGTATTTAGAACTCGGATTCACTTATTTAAAACTTTTTATCCTCTCTCTTACATTTCTTTGACCAACTTTTAGTTAAGGAACTATTCCTTAGTTGAAAAAGTGATGTTGGAGCAAAGAAAACATGAAGTTTGTTAGAGGGACATAATTCAATAAAATAGTTTGACACTGAATACATGACTTCTGAGTAGAATAGTGACTCATTTTAGAGACTTGGGCATGGAATATTTTGTTCACTTATAGAAAATAAATTAAAAATATGAGAACATACATTATTTGCATTAAAGTGGTTATACTCTTCCTGTTTATGTAACTTCAAACTTAATAGATATTAATATAGATTCTCATTTTAAAAATACAAAATTTTATTAACTCTCATTCAATAAATAACATTGACTATATACAAGTCTTAACTTCAGATCTTAGTTGTCTATACATCCTAATCTTAGCTGCTGCACTGCCCGGCTCACTCCTACACATTTCAGACTACTTTGAAAAACCAGAGTAACTTTCAAGGACTAGTTGGATTTTCCTTTCATCTATTTATCATTAGTAATAACAGTTGTGTGAGACTATACTGATGCTCTTTTTGGTATGAGCTCTCTGCTTGGTGCACACAACTATAGCCCAGGAATCCAGGTCTCACTGAATGCTGTTATTCTGTTGGAATGACATCATTTCCCAATCAGCATCTAATTTGCTTAGTGTCTTTCAAACATAATCGGAAAGTTGGCTTAGATTAGCATGGGGATTAGTTTGGAAACCATCACTAAGCCAGCAACATCGCAAACAGTTTAGGAGAAATAAATGAGTTTGAAAATTGTCAGACAATAGGCATTAAAGACTATAAATGTATCCAAACCTCTTTTAAAAAATTACATCTACAGGATGCATTTTTGTCTCATTACAGGAATATTTATGTGTGTTTTATTATATGAACAAGTATTTGGCTTGAATACTTTTGCTGAGGATACAGAAAAATATTAGCTTATAAGAGACTTTATTCAGTGGTAGTGATTATTCACTGAAGTCATCTGTGCATCTCACCATGATATATCCCATTGTGGTAATAATAGCTAATTAAACCAGTGCTCATTAATCCAGAATGTATGAACAATAACATTTCACAGCCTTTTCCATATGACTTATATTTTTCATGCTATTATATAATGATTCTAATTATTTTGCTTCTTCACAATATTTTTATCCTGACATAAACAGAACGTATTGTATAGGTATTGAAACTGAAGGAGGCATAAAACAAATGTCCACAAGTAGCAATTATCAAAGCTTTTAAACAAATTTCAGCCTAGGGAGATGGTTTCTTCAGTGAATCACTTGCTTTATATGCATGAGGTTCTGAGTTTGAATGCCAGCACTCAAACAAAAAAACTGCATGGTCATGATAATTCTAACAGAGTGGGGAAGCATAGGGGTGGGTGGAGGAGGATAGGAGGCAAGAAGATTCCTGGAGCTTGCAGTCCTCTAGTCTGGTCTAGGAGTGTTCACTGTTTTTTGTGAGAGTCCTTGTTTTAAAATAAAAGTGGAGAGTCTTGATGTTAGCCTCTGGCTTGCACACATCTATTGTGGACAAGAGAGAAAGAGATAGAGATAGAGATAGATACAGATAGAGATAGATAGAGAGAGAGAGATGAGATAGAGATAGAGATAGAGATAGAGGTGGAGAGATGGAGAGAGAGAGAGAGAGAGAGAGAGAGAGAGAGAGAGAGAGAGAGAGAGAGAAAGGCTAATAGAGAAAGCAAGCACAGTTTCTGGTAACTAAAATAAACTATGAACTATTAATTGTTTAAAATTTTGTCAGTATTTTAAACAAGATTGACTAACATTATGAGATATGTATGTATATTTCAAAAATTAAACAAGACAGTTGAGAAATTTTGCTTTGTCAAGAACCAATTTCTAGCAGGGCAGTGGTGTCGCACGCCTTTAATCCCAGCACTTGGGAGGCAGAGGCAGATGGATTTCTGAGTTCGATGCCAGCCTGGTCTACAGAGTGAGTTCCAGGACAGCCAGGGCTACGCAGAGAAACCCTGTCTTGAAAAACCAAAAAAAAAAAAAAAAAACAAAACAAAAAACAAAAAACAATTTCTAGTGGTTATTTTATAAATCATTTTTTAAGTGTAAAGATTTGCTTTACTTTTAATTACTTGTATGAGTATAGGAGGGGGAGGCCGTGTCATCATGAGTGTAGGTGTCTTTGGTAGACAGCGGGAGTCATGTGTCACATTCCCCTGGAGGTTGCTACTGACAGTTGAGAGCTGGCCAGAATAGGTGTTAGGACCCAACTCAGGTCCTCTGTAAAAGCAGTGAGCTCTCAGTAGCTACTGTACCATCTCTTCAGGCCCAGTTTCTGGGGGTTTTATCTGACAAAAGACTCTTCATCTTTTGAAACTATGACATAACAAGGGGCATTTCCTGTAATGAAACAGTTTAACACTTGACCCTGCTGGTAGTAAACTGATTTTATTTTAGAGTCGATCTCTGAGTAAACTAATTATTTGGGTTTATTTTTCAGGGTAATATAATTGGAAATAAGTAGCTTTGTCTTTCTTTCTTTGTTTTTTTCAGTGTTGAAACTGAACGACAGGCCTTGATTCTGTTATGCAAGTGCCTTATCTCTAAACAATCTCCCCAGCCCATCAGCAGACGTTTATAAAAACTTTCCCTATGATTTGATGACTTTATACAAAATCCAGTAATATAACTCTGCAGTTCTTTTTTTTTTTTTTTTTTTTTTTTGAGGCGGGGAGGGTTTCGAGACAGAGTTTCTCTGTATAGCCCTGGCTGTCCTGGAACTCACTCTGTAGACCAGGCTGGCCTTGAACTCAGAAATTCACCTGCTTCTGTCCCAAATTCTGGGATTAAAGGCATGTGCCACCACTGCCCAGCTAACTCTGCAGTCTTATATCTTTGCATTGGATTTACATATGTAGATAAATCATATTTTGATGGCATGATAAACACATAAAGACAATACTTGATAAGTTCACTGCTTATCCATCCAAATACTGAACTTCTTAATCACTGCAAGTAACTCAACAATAATGAGAAAGCCATGATAGGTTGATATAATCAACCTGCTGGGGAAGTTAGTTTCTCTTCACATAAAAGGTCTAGGTACATACTTTGTGTTCATTATTTAGGTAATGAATAAATATTACCGAGTGGGAAGGAGGCAGCAGATAAACTGGGTATATATGTATAATGTTCTAGTTTTCTTTTCTGTTGCTATGATAAACACTCTGTGCAATAGCAGCTTAGGAAAAGAAATGTTTTATTTGCCCTATACTTTGAGGTTGCAGTCCTTCATTGAGGGATGTCATAATAAGAATCAAGCAGGAACTTGAAGCAAAACCTACAGAGGAATGCTGGTTGTTAACTTGCTCCCTGGCTAGCTCAAAGGCTCATGCTCTTAACGATTCTGTTTACAGCTCAGAATAACTTCTTTAAGGATGATGCAGCCCATGTGGGATGAGTTCTTCTATATCAATTAATAATCAAGATAATCCCTCTTAGACATATCCATAGCAAAACCTGATCTACACTGGAGACTTTCTTCCCAGATGTCTTTAGGCTGTCTCAAGTTGACACTTAAAGCTAACTAGGTCACACAATACTAACTAGATTTAAAAAAAACAACTAGTAAGTAAAACAGTAAAATGTTTTGTTTATATACATTGTATTATTAGTACTGTGTGATATACATTTTATTAGTACTGTGTGCATTTACGAATGCAAATCAGCATTGTATTTTTTCCAAGGATAACTATTGGTGTAATGAAAGTAATTACATGCATCATGGTAGGTGCTTATATATGCAGAATGATTGATGGCTGGATAAGGAAGTAATAAAAGTAATATATCATATATAAGTATATATTTATATATACACATAAATGCACACACATACATTCATACACTTAATATTGCTTAGAGACTGTCAGAATATTTGCTTGCTATGAATTAAGAATCAAGTCAAAAATGCTAAAAATGTCATGCAATGCTGTACAGCAATTTCCTCCTGAGTGAAAGCGTTCATCCTGGGTCTGAGCTGGGCTAAGCAGAGAACATTATGATTAAAGAAGACATGCAGCAGTCTGGAAGGGGCAACAGCACTCCAGATGTGGAAGTGGGGTGGCTCAAGGAAAATGGCCATGAGTTGTGTAGAACTGCAGGGAGGGATGGCTTTTACCCATTAGGCTGTGCCCAGCATTGCTCTTTTGATGATGAAGTGCTAAGATAGAAGTCATAAGAGCTTTGCATGCTGTCAACAAATATTTCTTAAATTTTAAGTATCCATTTAGTCATTTTAGACCAATGGACACTGACTTGGGAAGGATCATGGTAGGCATTCAGAGATTCTGTCTATCTTCTGAAAAAAAGGTTTTCTTACATAATGCTAACCCTGAGTGTCATACAGGTTTATATAGGCATCTGGAAGAATAGTTAAGACAAATGTTAAGGAATTTCAATGTAGGCGCCCTGTGTGGGTAGGAAGGGACATATTAAAAAGCTATAAGGTTTTCCAAATAATTCATAAGAAGATTTATCAATTTTATATCTATATATTTTCAGATAGTTTAAAGGAAACACACAATGATAGAAGAGAATGCTAAATATCTGTCGAATATCATGCCTTGTTATATGTATATGTATATGTATATGTATATTTTATATATATGTATATATGTAAAAAATTATAAATAGAGCATTGCTTACTGATTCTCTATTTTCATCATAATAACTATTGATGTTATACTTGTCCTAGAGTAATGACTCAGTTGGGGGGACATGATAAGAATAGTCTCTCTAAGAATCTTTATTTTGTGCTGCCCGATGGTGGTGCCACTAGCTCAAGGGATTGGAATAACAGTAATCAGAATCTCTAAGAAAGCACTTCCTTTTGGGTGCCAACTGCAGTGTAACAGAGATAGTGTATAGATGTAGGGGGTGGAGCATAGAAATTGGAATAAATCAACATCAAGATTGATATATGAAAGAAGACAGTTGGCAGAGACAGCCTGGAACTCTGACCACACCTGAATATTGCACAGCCAACCACAAAATGAAGCATGCTCAAACTAGTTTGTAGAAAAAATATGAAAGCTCCAGCTCCTCATCTGGGCTTCACATAAGTAATGAGAATAGAAGATAAGAACTGGTCAGGTAGAGCAGGGATCTGTAATGAGAATTTCCAAGAATGTTCTTCCTGAAGCCTGGGAATATCAGAAGTGATCTCTGGCTCCTGCTGCTTGTCATCTCCTGAATGAGCACCTCTGCCTAGACATAAGTATGAGACTAAAACTAAGAGAAGGCCCTTGAGTATCACATGGTTGGGACAATGGGACCAACCAGTTCATCCCCCTGCCTATATACCTTCTTTCACTTCATTTGGGACAAGTCCATAAAATGCCCAGAGAAGCAGATTAACACCACTCAATTTCTTTAGAGTATATCTGAGAGGCAGTAATAGCAAGACGGGGGAAGCTTTTCTACAGACAAAAAACATTATCTGATGACATATTTAGTTTGATTACTAAAATAATTTAAGAAAGGAGTTAAATGAAATGATATTAGGGCTTTCAAAGAAATACTCCCAGGTCAGGCAAACTGTAAATCTTGATAACTGGCCAGAGGAGAATGAGGGAGAGGAGGAAAATGGTAATACCGTTTATGGTTGCATAAAGGTGGGTGAGCAGACAAATGATGAAGGGGGAGGCTTTAGAGTAACTGTGTGAAAGCCCAAGTTATTAGAGAAGACATCTGTAGGTTCTACACTATCTGAAAGAAAGAACCAGAAAAAAAGAAAATCTGTGCCTTGTGATTCAGGTTTTAGAAAGGTGGGGAATCACAGCCCACTGTGGTTCATAGGCACTGTGCTAGAGGGCAGGAATTTTGGAAAGGAAAGTACAGTGTATAATTATCCCACCTATCTCATATTGTTGCTTAAAGTAAGCTACCGTTTTGGGAGTGTTACTTTGGCCAGTTGATCATGCCTCCAAACTGAACTGCAAAAGTTACTTACATTTTTTTTTTTAAACCAAGGAATCAGCTGAAAGTTTCAGGTATTTTAAAAAAAACTTTATGAGTTTTTCAAAATTATATATTTGTTCCACTAATATTTATTTGTAAGAAATGATCTTATTTTGATATAGTGAAATTCAAATGCCCTTCATATATGCTCAGTAAATTATTTATCTATTTTTAATTGGTGCTGAAGAGTTGTTTTCAGAAGTACTAATCATTTTTCTCTCAAATGTTCACTGTCCTTCCTCTGCAGATTCTGTAGCTGTTGTTTTATGTGCTGTTGCTATAGGGTTTTCTTTGTTTCAGTAATCTGTGCTCCCCTGCACCTTGGAGTCTTCACCTATCTCGTTCTGCTGTTGATTCAGTTTGTTCTCAAGCAAGGTTCGCTATTTTCCTACCCATGCTCTATCACTGTCCCTGTGCTGACCATTTCAAAACCCATTTGTAGAGGATCTGCCTAAGCATGTCTGCTGTTCTCCTAAAGGCATTCGGAGTTGAGAACTGTTTTAAAACAGTTTTATGTCTGGAGCCTTGTTAATACAGCTGAGCACACAATCACAGTTGGCTTCCTTGGAGCTTCTTGCTTCAACTGTGAGTATATTCCTTCTGCTTTCTTATTTAGTGACACATTGCTTCTTCAGTCGGAATTAGGATGTGTGTCCTTTTTTATCTTGGAAAGTCATCAGAACCAGAGTCTAAATCTAATGAGTTTACAAATGTCTCTTGGGAAAAAAGGAAAAGGCTTAGGTTGAGTTTTGGTATATTTGAGTTACACTTCCTCATCAGTTATGCCTTTAATACATTTTGACATCATTATATTTGTCAGGTTTTGGGGCTAAGAGTTCTTAAGATGTTTTATCCAGTATATATAATTCATTGGTCATAAAATGTCTGCTAAACTAATCAAGAAACTATTAACAAACAGATCGGAAGACTATAATATTTAACTGAGAACTTCAACTTAGCTTCTGGGATCTCTTTCCTCCAGTGTTCTGAATTATTATCATTACATTTCCTAAAAGGAATAGCCATATATTTCAATATTGTTTCTTCTGCTTCACTTTCTCTACTACATTTCAGGCTACGTAATAGGCACCTATGTACATAAAAAAGATTTGCTCTTGAAGTGTTAACTTTGTTTCATTGCAGTCTGTATTTGTGTCCTTTTGGATAGATTATTCTTATGCCCATCACTCTTTGTCAGTCTGACACAAATTTAGACATAGCTAGGAATCTTCATTGTGAAAACATCTTCCTAAGATTGGTCTGTAAGAAACTCTGAGGGGTATTGTCTTTATTAATCATTGGTATGGGAGGGTCTAGTCAACCGAAGGTGGCTTTATTTCTGTCCAGGTGGTCCTGGGTTCTATAAGAAAGCAAACTCAGAAAGCCATTGGGGCAAGCCAGGTATCAGCATTCCTCCATGGCCTCTGCCTTGCTTGAGTTTCTGGGTTGGTTTCCCATCATGATGCACTGTGATCTTGATGCATAAGTCAAATAAACCCTTTCTTCCCAGGTTGCTTTTGTTCATGGTACTTATTACAGCATAGAAGCCTATCTAAGACACATCAATTTTTAGTATTTTAATATATATTTGGTAAAGATTTCATAGTTGTGTTAAAACTTGCTTAGCTGTGTCATGTAGTAAGTCTTTTTTAAGTTTTAGAAGTAAAATTGGGAAATTCATAATATGTATTTGAATCAAGTTATTTATTTGCATATGTGGACATGTGATGGTATATGTGTGTGTGTGTTTGTGTGTATGTGTGTGTGTAGTGTATGCAGGTGGCAAATACATATATGTGTGAGCATGTGGAGATCAGAGCCCAAAGAACAAGATGTTACATATTTCTTCCTCTGGTGTTCTCCACATCTTTGCCTTAACGCAGGATTCCTTACTGAACTAGAAGCCATGGGGCTCTCAGGATTGGTTTGTTTCTGCCCCAAATCCTGGGGTCACAGACACATGTAAGCATGCCTGACTGTTTTGTGAGAGCTATGGATTTAACTCTGGTTCTCATGGTTGTATTCTTATCCAGTGAATGCACTCCCTGGCCCTAAAATTAGGACTTTTCTATTAGGGAAGAAATTTTTGTAATGCTGAGTTCCAAACAGTATGTATGTGTGTGTACGTGTGTGTGTATTCCAGTAGCATCTAGCTTTATTTTAGCCAGGTTTTACATGGCCATTGTCCAGTAGAACACAGTTGGAAATTAATAAAATAATGATGATGATAATGGCAAAATTTTCAGGTCTTAGGACATATTTATAGATACGAATTTCCCATATGTATAAAATGCTGTGAAGTTGCTGAATCATATATGATAGGTAAAACGTTAGTGGATCATCCTGATTTCTCAATGCAGTTGAATAAATACCACTCTTCACCAGGTTTAAAAGAATTTAGCTGCTTAGTATTTTACTAGCATTTGATTCCTGATGACTAAGGATATTGAACACTTCTTTAGGTGCTTCTCGGCCATTCAAATTTCCTCAGTTGAGAATTCTTTGTTTAGCTCTGTATCCCATTTTTAATAGGGTTATTTGATTGTCTGAAGCTTAATTTCTTCAGTTCTTTGTATATCTTGGATATTAGCCCTCTATCAGATGTAGGATTGGTAAAGATCTTTTCCCAATCTGTTGGTTGCCATTTTGTCCTATTGATGGTGTCCTTTGTATTACAGAAGCTTTGCAGTTTTATGAGGTCTCATTTTCAAGAGCATAAGCCATTGGTGTTTTCTGCTCAGGAACTTTTCCCCTGTGCCCATGTGTTTGAGGCTTTCCCCCATTTTCTCTTATATTAGTTTTAGTGTAGCTGGTTTTAAGTGGAGGTCCATGATCCACTTGGACTTGAGCTTTGTATAAGGAGGTAAGTATGGATCAATTTGCATTCTTGTACATGCTGACCTCCAGTTGAACCAGTACCATTTGTTGAAAATGCAGTCTTTTTTCCACTGGATGGTTTTTAGCTCCTTTGTCAAAGGTCAAGTGACCACAGGTATGGGGGTTCATTTCTGGGTCTTCAATTCTATTCCATTGATCTTCCTGCCTGTCTCTGTTACAATACCATGTAGTTTTTTTTAATCACTATTGCTGTGTAGTACAGCTTGAAGTCAGGGATGGTGATTCCCCCAGAAGTTCTTTTATTGTTGAAAATAATTTTCACTATCCTGGGTTTTTTGTTATTCTAAATGAATTCGCGGATTGCTCTTTCTATCTCTGTGAAGAATTTGTTTGGAATTTTGATGAGAATTGCGTCAAACCTGTAGATTGTTCTCGGGAAGATAACCATTTTTACTATATTAATCCTTCTAATCCGTTATTATGGGAGATCTTTCCATCTTCTGAGATCTGCTTCGATAACTTTCTTCAGGGACATGAAGTTCTTGTCATACAGATCTTTTACTTGCTTGGTTATATTCACACCAAGGTATTTTATATTATTTGTGACTATGTGAAGTGTGTCACTTCCCTATTTTTTTTGTCAGCCTGTTTACCTTTTAAGTAGAGGAAGGCTACTGGTTTGATTGAGTTAATTTTATATCCAGCCACTTTGCTAAAGTTGTTTATCAGCTTTAGGAGTTCTCTGGTGAAAGTTTTGGGGTCACTTAAGTATACTATCATATCATCTGCATATAGTAAAATTTTAACTTCTTCCTTTCCAATTTGTATCCCTTTGATCTCTGTTTGTTGCCAAATTGGTCTTTCTAGGACTCCCAGTACTATATTGAATAGATAGGGGGAGAGTGGGCAGCCTTGTCTAGTCCCTGATCTTAGTGGGATTGCTTCAAGTTTCTCTCCATTTAGTTTGATGTTGGCTACTGGTTTCCTGTATATTACTTTTACTATGTTTAGGTATGGGCCTTGTATTCCTGATCTTTCCAAGTCTTTTATCATGAAGGGGTGTTGAATTTTGTCAAATGCTTTCTCAGCATCTAGTGAGATGATCATGTGGTTTTTTTCTTTGAGTTTGTTTATATAGTGGATTACATTGATGGATTTCTATATACTGAACCATCCCTGCATTTCTCGGATAAAGCATACTTGATCATGAAGGATAATTGTTTTGATGTGTTCTTGGATTCGGTTTGCTAGAATTTTATTGAGTATTTTTGTATCAATATTTTTATAAGAGAGGTTGATCTGAAGTTCTCTTTCTTTGTTGGATCTTTGTGTGATTTAGGTATGAATGTAATTGTGGCTTCATAGAATGAATTGGGTAGCGTTCCTTCTGTTTCTATTTTGTGGAATAGTTTGAAGAGAATTGGTGTTAAGTCTTCTTTGAAGGTCTGATAGACCTCTGCACTAAAACTGTATGGTCCCTGACTTTTTTTTGGTTGGGAGACTTTTAATGATTGCTTCTAATTCTTTTGGGGTTATGGGACTGTTTAGATGGTTTATCTGCTCCTGATTTAACATTGGTAACTGGTATTTGTCTAGAAAATTGTTCAATTTATCCAGATTTTCCAATTTTGTTGAGTATAGGCTTTTATAGTAAGATCTGATGATTTTTTGAATTTCCTCAGTTTCTGTTATGCCACTTTTTCAGTTCTGATTTTATTAATCTGTATACTCTCTCTCTGTCCTCTGACTAGTCTGGCTAAGGATTTATCTATCTTGTTAATTTTCTCAAAGAACCAGCTCTTTGTTTTATTGATTCTTTGTATAGTTCTTTCTGTTTCTACTTGGTTGTTTTCAGCCCTGAGTTTGATTATTTCCTGCCATCTACTCTTCTTTGGTGTGTTTGCTTCTTTTTGTTCTAGAGCTTTCAGGTGTGCTGTCAAGCTGCTAGTGTATACTTTCTCATTTCTTTTTGTAAGAACTTAGATCTATGAGTTTTCCTCTTAGCATTGCTTTCATTGTGTCCCATATGTTTTGGTATGATGTATCTTCATTTTTATTAAATTCTAAAATGTCTTCAATTTTTTTCTTTATTTCTTCCCTGACCACATTATCATTCATTAGAGTGTTGTTCAGTTTCCATGCAAATGTGAGCTTTCCATTGTTTTTGTCAGCTTTAGTCTATGGTGATCTGATAGGATGCAGGGAATTATATCAATTTTCTTGTATCTGTTGAGGTTGGTTTTGTGACCAATTATGTGTTCTATTTGGAGAAGGTACCATGAGGTACTGAGAAAAAGGTATACTCTTTTGTTTTAGGAAGAAATGTTCTATAGATTTCTGTTAAATCCATTTGGTTTATGACTTTTGTTAGTTTCACTGTATCTTTGTTTGGCTTCTGTTTTCATGATCTGTCCATTGCTGAGAGTGGGGTGTTGAAGTCTCCCACTATTATTGTGTAAGGTTCAATGTGTGCTTTGAGCTGTAGTAAGGTTTCTTTTATGAAAGTGGGTGCTCTTGCATTTGGCGCATAGATATTCAGAATTGCGAGTTCATGTTGGTTGAGTTTTCCTTTGATGAGTATGAAATGTCCTTCCTTATCCTTTTTTATATCTTTCACTCGAAAGTCGATTTTATTGGATATTAAAATGGCCACTCCAGCTTGTTTCTTAGGACCATTTGCTTGAAAAATTGTTTTCCAACCTTTTACTCTAAGGTAGTGTCTGTCTTTTTCACTGAGGTGGGTTTCCTGTATGCTGCAAAATGCTGGGTCCTGTTTACATATCCAGTCCGTTAGTCTATGTCTTTTTATTGGGAAATTGAGTCCATTGATGTTAAGAGATATTAAGGAGAAGAGATTGTTGGTTTCTGTTATTTTTATTACTAGTGGTGGCATTGTGTGGCTATCTTCTTTTGGATTTGTTGGAAGAGGATTACTTTCTTGCTCTTTCTAGGATATAATTTCCCTCCTTGTATTGGAGCTTTCCCTCTAACATCCTTTGTAGTGCTGGATTTGTGGGAATATATTGTGTAAATTTGGTTTTGTCATGGAATATCTTGGTTTCTCCATCTATAGTAATTGAGAATTTTGCTGGGTATAATAGCCTGGAATGGCATTTGTGTTCTCTTAGGGTCTGTATGACATCTGTCTAGGATCTTCCTGCTTTTATAGTCTCTGGTGAGAAGTCTGGTGTAATTCTGATAGGTCTGTCTTTATATGTTACTTGGCCTTTTTCCCTTACTGCATTTCTTTGTTTTGTGCATTTGGTGTTTTGTTTATCATGTGACGGGAGGTATTTCTTTTCTGGTCTAGTCTATTTGGTGTTCTGTGGGCTTCTTATATGTTTATGGGCATCCCCTTCTTTAGGTTAGGGAAGTTTTCTTCTATAATTTTGTTGAAGATATTTATTGGCCCTTTAAGTTGGGAATCTTCACTTTCATCTATACCTATTTCCCTTACATTTGGTCTTCTCGTTGTGTCCTGGATTTCCTGGATGTTTTTGGTTAAGAGCTTTTTGCATATTGCAAAACAGCTGTGTCAATATTTTCTATGGTATTTTCTGCACCTGAGATTCTCTCTTCTATCTCTTGTATTCTGTTTGTGATGCTTGCATCTATGACTCCTGATCTCTTTCCTAGGTTTTCTATCTCCAGGGGAGTCTCCCTTTGTGATTTCTTTGTTTCTATTTCCATTTTTATGTCCTGGATGATTTTGTTCAATTCCTTCACCTGTTTGATTGTGTTCTCTTGTAATTCGTTAAGGGATTTTTGTGTTTCCTCCTTAAGTGCTTCTACCTGTTTACTTGTGTTCTCCTCAATTTCTTTGAGAATGTTATTTATGTCCTTCATAAAGTCCTGTATCATCATCATTAAAAGTGATTTTAAATCTAAATCTTGTTTTCCTGGTAATATGGGGAGTTCAGGACTTTCTAATGTGGAACTAGGTTCTGATGATGCCAAGTACCCTGGGTTGCTGATGCTTATGTTCTTGCACTTGCCTTTCACCATCTGAATCTCCTTAGTACTACCTGCACTGTCTTTGACTGGAGCCTGTCTTTCCTGTTATATTGGTTGTATCAGAACTGTTTGGGGTGGTTGTTGCTGCTGGAGTTAGAGCTGAGTCCCAAGATCTGCTCAGTGCTTGGGTGGAGACTGAGAGGAACCAGTACCCTGGGCCAGGATTGAATTCCTTGGTCCCAGTGGGTCTCAGTTACCCCCTGTTTGGGGCAGGTATTGCTCTCTCCTTACCTAAGATACTGCTGGGGCTAGAGCTCCTGGGAGCTCCGCCTCCTCTGGGTTTTGTGAGATTGAGTGCAGAGGTGCAGCTCAGGATCTGCTCAATGCTCAGGCACAGACTGGAAGGATCTTGATAATTTTCTTGATGTGAATTTTAGAATCCACCTATATATGGCTACAATGTGTCAGAATTTGACTAAAAACATTTTAAGTTCATTTATTACTCCAATAGGAATGTGTTCCCTAAAATCTTCCTTTGGAAACCCAGCCCCATTTACAATGATAAGGGAAGGTGGAACCTTTTCACAAGTGGATTAAAACTTGTACTGGCTGGTTTTGTGTTACCTTGACACAGCTAGAGTCACCAGAAATGAAGGAGCTTCAGTTGAGAAAATGTGTGTGAGATCCAGCTGTAAGCCAATTTTTCAGTAGTGATCAATATTGTCCAATCTTCTGTGGGTGGTACCATTCCTGGCATGGTAGTTTGGAAACCATAAGAAAGCAGGCTGAGCAAGTCAGGGGAAGAAATACAATTAGCAGCCTCTTCCATAGTATCTGCATCAACTCCTACCTCCAGGAACCTGCCATGTTTAGATTTCTGTCCCAATTTCCTTTGGTGATGAACAGCAATGTGGAACTATGGGCTAAATGAAATATTTGTCCTCAACTTGCTTTTGGGTCATGGTGTTTTGTCACATTATTAGAACCCTTAACTAAGACAAGGCTTGCAAGATCACCTGATACAGTGAGTTAAGTTTCTTTTGTGCATCCTTCTGTTCTCAGCCATGTTGAGACATAGTGTTTGTTCTGTCTCACAAATACAGCAAAATACCATATAGAAACATCCTACCAACATCTTAATATTAGCATCTGATCAACTAGATGCTTTATATATTTCACAGCTTCATGTATTTGCTCTAACCGCACATACAGAGTAAGACATTAATCAATTTGAAAAAATTAAAAAGTTTTGTGATATCAAGTTTTATTATCCTTAAAGATACAGTATGTTAAATAGTTGTAGTCTTTAAATTCCACATTACATTTTAGTATAGAACTCACTTGGAGATGTTTTGTGAAAGTTGTTTTTTAACATTTTATGATTAAGATAGTATCTGTTTTCCTTTTAAATATTTTTTGCTCTTTTTTACTTGTATATAGAAGTATAATTGATCTTTTTGTATACAGTGATGCAAGTGTATTATTTACTAAATAACAATAAGTTGTAAATCTGTTGGAGTTTTTTGTGAGTGCACTACCACTGTCCACTAATAATGACAACTTTGTTACTTTCTTTAAAAAATATCTCATATGTCTATCTTTGTCTTCTTTCTCATTTACTCATTCACTCACTTGGCTTTATTGCACTGAATTGCACTAATATAATACTATACAGAAATGAAGACTTTGGGCATTTTTATTCCTAATCTCTATGGAACATATTTTCATTAATTATGATGGCAGCTAAACAAGGGATAAATATCACTCCTGAAGGAAAGGAATCATAGTGAGCTGTGCCATTAGAAATGTCTAATAATTACTGAGTATGTTTTTCATCTTTGATTCTCAAAATTCTTGTCATATATAACATAGTTATTTAATATCGTCTACTCATTATTAAGCTCTATAGGCCTGGGTCATTTCAGAATAATTGACTTACATCTTCAATTTAGCATGTGTCTTAGTTAGGGTTTCTATTGTTGTGATGTCTCATTATGTCCATAAGTAGTTTCAGGAGGAAAGGGTTTATTTTTGGAAACTTCCACATCACCAAGGGAAGTCAGGGCAATACTTTAATGTAGAATGTTGGAATCAGGGAAAAGCCATAGAGGGATGCTGCTTATTAACTTGCTTCCCAGGGCTTTCTTGAGCTGATTTCTTATACCAACAAGACCACCTGCCCAGAGGTAGCACTTTTCATGATGAGCTGGGCTCCAACATTAGTTGTTAATAAGAAAATGTTTTTAATGAGAAAAGCATACAGGATGCTCTTGCTTGGCATGAGTTAAGTATTGTTTTCTTCTATAAATTGTGCAGGTAGTCCCTGCATTAGGATGGATTTACTTGTTTTTTCTTTAGGACTTTACAGTGGTCCCAAAACAATGTGCACACAGTAGAAGCTTCACTTCGAGCGCCTCATTTCTCAGTAACAGTTGTCAAACTCAGGACTTCACACAGACTAATCACAGGCCATACCACTGAGCTACAACCCAAAGCCCTTGCTTGAACATTGGTGTTTTCCCAGGTTACTATATTTTTAGTTTATTGAGCAACATCTGAGCTGATTTTATAAGGGCTACACTACTTTATATTCCTACCAACAGTGTTCTAAATAACTCCTTCACCATTTTTGCCTACACTTATCATGTTCTGTATTCTTGGTAGCTACTGTGACTAGATGAGACAGAATCTCAGTATAGTTTTGATTTGCATTCCTCTGAAAGCTTATTATGTTGATCAATTTTCATGTAGTCACTCCTCATTTGCATCTTTTTAATATTTTTATATTTATTAGCGTTTATTAACTGCATGACATAACTGTCTACATTATGGCATTTTTTGCATGTATGTGACACATGTCAATCATCTTCAATCCCCTATTATCATACACTGTTTTCTCCTTCCACTGTTCTTTCCTCTATCTCTAAGCTCTACTCCTGGTTTCATGTATCATTTTTATTGTACTATTTGTTATTTTCTCTTTTTAAAAATACCATTGTTGCACATACATATGCACATGAATACAACCTGTGAGTCCACTTAGTGTCATTTGGTGTTCAGGTCTTGGTTATCAGGACATACTGTTGAGATTCAATTTGTGTAGCCTCCTTGTTATATCTGGAGACACAATCTCACAGTAGACTTTCTGGCCATCTGGCTTTTACAATCTTTGTATCCCCTATACTGCCATGCTTCCTGAACTTTAGGTGCAAGAGTTGTGTTATAGATATATCAACTGGGGTTGGACACCCTAAGGTCATTAGTATTCAGCATTTTGAACAGTTGTAGCTTTCTTTAATAGTCTCCACGTCATCTGAAATTGGAACCATTTCTTCCAGGAGGCTCCACAGTGTATAATTTGCATGTTGTAGTGACCTTGGCAATCAGATTGACTATGGTTGCTAAGTGAGGATTTTTTAAAGTGTCTCTTATATTAGTGAATAATGGTCCTAAATGCTAGAAATTAAAATCAACTAAAAGAAACTGTTAAGTGTGTATAACATTTATCATAAGTGTTATAATTATAAGTGAATAGTATTGAGGGGACAAATGACATTAAAACATTAACCCCATTAATAGTGGTATGTATGAAAATCAGTGATCTGTAAGCCCTCTGGAATGTGTTATTGACTTTTAAATATTTTACACTGGATGCAATCTAACAGGAGTTAAAATGTCTTCTGTAAACACATTCTCTATCTTATTACTATCCTTTTTATTGCCTTCCAACATTAACAAATCACTTTTTGTTTGATAGCCATTTAATTGCAACCATACTCTGATATAATAACTATGCTCAGGAATATGGAAACATCACTGTGCTCTAAAATAAATATTCACAAACCAATGTCAACTAAAAGACAAAACCAAAACTCTTTAAATACTTGTAATAAATGTTAATTTTAAAGTTGGAGAAAAAATTCTAAGTTTTGTTTCTCAAAGAAATGAGTGGAGTAACTAACAAAATGTATTACACCTCCTGAGACTAGTGGGTGCCTATATTGCCTGGAGAGTCACTTAAACAAAGGCAGAAAGGCCACAGAAATTTAAGTCAGAGAGTTTTGAAATATTTTAATCTCCTTCACTTCTAACTACCTAGCTCTGAGGTCATCTTGAAGACCGTAGGCCAAATTTTCTGAAGTGTGTTTAATATCAATATAGCAAAACAGATTACAATGTCAAAGCATTGTCATTGCTTCTTTAGGGCTGTTGGAGAGTACCTGAAGTATCAGTTGAAAAAACTTGCAACTTGCAAGTCTACTAATGAGGAGGCAACTAGGGGAAGGTATTCCCAAAAGATGATTAAGGGGAGTTGCATTTAGGTACCAGCTACTTGTGTCAAGAGGGGAACTACAGGTTGGCAAGCCAAAGATGGGTACAATTCTGCACAGAGCCTTACTAACCTAAGACAGAAGTGCATTGCTTTTGATAATGAATATTCCATGGCAGGTAAGGAAAACATTCTTGTCAGAGCGACCTAAGACAAACTCAGTCTTGTTAACAAAATAAAAAAAGAGTGAGAGGTGGAGAGCTTTTGGGGCTGCTTGGGCAGAATCTGACATGGGCCAAGGACAAGGAAAAAGGTTGCTTGGCAGGAATATGACCTTGGCCAAGGACAAAGAAATAACTTCAGGCAGGAATCTAAATATTAGGCTACAACAAAGAAGTAATTTCAGACAGGAATCTAAATTTTAGGCTAGAACAAGGAAGTAGGCTTCCGACATGAAAATGACTTTGGGCTAGGACAGGGAAGTTGGCTCAGATATTTTGTTCATCCTGATAAGCCCTTAGAAACAGTGATCACGGGAGTGTTCACGGAATTTTGCTTATTGCCTAGCTTGTTCTTTGACTATTTGTGTTTATTGTATTGCTTGTTCTTTGACTATTTGCATCTATTGTATTGCTAGTTCCTCAACCTAGAACTTAATACTTGCATATAATTAAAATGGTATGAAAACAAAAAGGAGGAGGGGGGCTAGAATAGGGGAGTTCTAGAGAGGGGAAAGGGGATGGCATTGGAAGTGTAAGTAAATAAAATATCCAATAAAAAAAAGAAACAGAAAGAAAAAAGTCACTAAAGTTTAGAAAGAAAGGACAGAGTGAGGTGCTTTGAAGAAAGCTTGTCTTGAAGTCTTTCCTATAACCTGAGCCATTAAAAGCCCATGATGGGTAATTATTCAGATGAAAATCTTTGAAGAATCTATAATTCCATGTGTGGCTCACCTTCTGGTTGCATATGACCAAGAAATGAAGCCTGAGAGGAAACTGTAAATTACTTGATGGAGTTGAAGAAAGCCCTGACACACCATGCTAAGTTCATCCAAAAGGACTGTAAGATAACATTCTAGAAATACTCTGCTTACTCATTTGCTAGCCTATAAATTTATAGTATATATATATATGTGTATATATATACACATATATATATGTATATATATATTAATGCATATATGAAAGGTATTGTTTAGTGGCCACATAATCATAAAGAGTAAGATGATATAACACAACAAATAATAACACTATACAAAATTGTTCCTAAAACACACTAGAAAACAAGTACAAATAATACAACAAATAATAAGACTAAACAAAATTGTTCATAAAGCTCACTAGAAGATAAGCACAAAGAACAATGACAAATTACCATAGTCCACCATGGAAAAAGAAGAAAGTCTGTTTTTCAGATCTTTCAAATTAAAATATTTAAATTACCTAGTGTCTTAGGGTTATTACTACTATAACTAACTACCATGATCAAAAGCAACTTGGGGAGGAAAAGGTTTATTTGGCTTACACTACCAAGTTGTAGTACATTGCTGAAGGAAATCAGGATACGAACTTAAGTTGGTCAGGAGCCTAGAGGCAAGAATTGAAGCAGAAGCCATGGAGGACTGCTGTTTATTGGCTTGTTCTCCATGGTTTGTTCAGCCTGCTTTTATATACCCTAGGATTACCAGCTCAGAAATGCTGCCACCTACAATTACTAAGTAAGACCCATCAATTACTAAGTAAGACAGTGCCTAACAGCCCTCTTCTCCTCTCTCCCCATACTTGTTCCCCATCACCATCCCCCTCTGACTCCCTCTTCCACCTAGTTCCTTCCCTCCATTTACCTCCAATGTCTATTTTATTTCCCTTTCTGAGTGAGATTCAAGCCTCCTCCATTGGGTCCTTCTTATTACTTAGTACCTTTGGGTCTGTGGATTATAGATTAGTCATCCTGTACTCTGTTGCCAAAGTCTACTTATAAGTAAGTACACTCTATGTGTGTCTTTCTGAATTTGAGTTTCCTTACTCAGAATAAATATTTTCTGGTTCTATCCATTTGCCTGCAAATTTCATGGTGTCTTTGTTTTTAATAGTGGAGCAGTATTCCGTTATGTAGATGTACCACATTTTCTTTATCCATTCTTTATTTGAGGGACATATAGGTTGTTTTCTCTATATTATGAATAAAACTGCTGTGAACATAGCTGAGCAAGTGTCCTTATGGTATGGTGGCATGGTACATCTTTTGGTATATGCCTAGGAGTGTTATAACTGGGTCTTGAGGTAGAATTAGTTGCAAATTATTTGAGAAACTGCCAAATTGATTTCCAAAGTAATTGTTCAAGTTTGTACTTCTACCAGCAATGGAGGAGTGTTCCCCTTGCTCCAAATCATTGCCAGCATAGCTGTAACTTGAGCTTTTGATCTTAGCCATTCTGATGGGTGTACAGTGGAATCTCAGAGTAATTTTTATTTACAGTTATCTGAAGACTAAGTTCTGGGAGAGAGAATAGAAATCAGTGGGTATATCTCTAGAGCAAACCAGAGACCTGAGTTGAGAGAGGCTACCAGGGGTCTATGGGGTGATGCTAGCTGAGAGACTCCTAGCAGCAGGAGATATAGAGACTGAAGTGGCCACCTCCTGTAGCCATGCAGGACTTCCAATGAGGGAAGGGGTATATCAACCTACTTACAAAACTTTGACTCAAAATTTGTCCTGCCTACAAGATGTGGAGAGATAAACATGGAACAGAGTTTAAGGAAACAGCCAACCAACGACTGTTCCAACTTGAGACCCAAACCATGGGAGAGAGGCAACCTTTGACACTATTAATGATATTAAGCTATGCTTGCAGATAGGACCCTAGCATGACTTCATCCCATAACTGATTGAAACAGATGCAGAGACCCACAGCCAAACATCAGGGCAGAGCTCAGGGAATTTTGCGAAAGAGTAGAGGATGAGATTGAGTGAGCCTGAGGAGTTAAGGACATGACAAGAAGACCTAGAGAGTCAACTAACTTAGGCCCATAAAGACTCACAAAGACTAAACCACCAACCAAAGAAGTATGCAGGAGCTAGACCTAGGACCTCTACACAGTAGCAGATATACAGCTTGGTCTTCATGTGTGTTTCCTAACAATCAGAGCAGGGGCTGTCTCTGACTTTGTTTCCTACCATTGGATATCCTTCTTCTACCTGGATTGCCTGGTTAGGTTTCAGTGAGAGAGAATGTACTTAGTACTGCTGTGACTTAATGACTTGATGTCCCAAGACAGGATGGTACCTAAGAGGGTTTCCCCTTCTCTGAGGAGAATGGGAGGAGTGATGGGGGAAGGAATTTGTGAGGGTGGGCTGGGAGGGGAGAAGGTGGGGTACCACTAGGATGTAAAGTGAATAAATAAATTAATTAATGAAAAAATAACATGCCTTACAAGTAGATTCTCTCAACTGAGGTTGCCTTCTTTTGGATAACTCTAACTTGTATCAAGTTTACATAGAACTAGGCATGATGCTGAGTTTGAATAAAATGTTATAAGAAAAACAAATAAATATAAATATCTATTCACAAAAGAAAGACTGACAAGTGCTGTGGGGGGGGCAGCCCCTGCTTGGTGGGAGGAGAAGGTGATCTTCTTTCTTCTCCTCCTTGTCAGTTCTTCTTGAGGCAGCTGCAGGGGATGGGAAATGGAAGAGCATGGCGGGGGAGGGTAAGACTTGGTCTTGCAAGATTTGGGGTAAAGCCTTTGGCCTTATGAAATTCGGGTTAAGACTTTGGTCTTACGAGATATTTAGGGTTGCTGTATAACAAGAGTTTACGTATCTATGCTAGAAAAGTTCACTTACTATGCTACTTTAGCTGACCTGTCCTCTGGTATCCTCTGGCCAGAAACTGCCATTTCTTGCATTTAACACATCAGCCCAAGGACAGCAGAGGATTAGGCAAATAGCCTTTGTACTCTCTCTTCAGGAGCTGCTGGGCTCTGACTTACATCTGCTAGTCTGAGGTTGCAGGAAGAAAAGACACTTAGAGACATCACTTATAGCATTTATTACTAAGTTGTTAAAAGTTTCCTATGAAAGCTATTTAAGTTAAAAAGCGGAAAGGTCCAAAGTGGGGAAAAGGAAAACTTCTATTCTATCTGGGAAAAGGAAAAAACTCTATTCTATCTCTATTACTATTCTATATCTAATTCAATTCTATATCTAACTAACTGACTCTCATCTCTTTGTCCTCAGTACTTATACATCTTAGAGAGTACATGGTCACATGTTCAAAGTTCATCACAAGTTCACACCAAAAGTCAAATCATAAATTGAAATAGAAGTTTACAACAGAGAATGTTTAGATGCATATCCATTAGGAGTAATTATCTGACTAAACATCTATCACCTGTCTAGCTCCACAGATTCATCGAAGGTTTAAAACTGTAACTAAGAAATTAGTGAATAATCCCAGGCAATATTTTCTCTTCTGTCCTAGTACCTCTAATAAATCATGAGTTCCCTTTTAGTGACCTTTGGTTAATTGTTTTACAACCTCTTGGAATGTGCTCTGAGCAGGAGAAAGTCTGGTTATGATCTAAGGGCAATTAACTGATGACACTCAGGAGACTGGCAGAGTTCTCATCACAGTTTTGACTATCAGAAAGGGACCTAATAGCAGTCCCATTATAAAAGAGATTAATAATCATTGATATAATTTTAGGAATTCTTGTAGGATCATCATTAAGACTTAAGAAATCATCTATTTGTCTATATAGCATCACTACAAGACAGTACATCTTCGTGGGTCTGCAGAGATCTGCTCCAAAGGGGCATGCTATTGCTTAGTGATTGTTACATATGTTTAATAATAATAATAAAATAATAATAATAATAATAATAGGAAAAGCATATTAACAGCAGGATCTTTCCTAATAAGTCCCCCACAGCCTTGATGGATGGGGGCTCACTTTGTCGCAGATTATATAATATTACGAGGCAAGCATTTCAGGATGATCATCTGCTAATAATTAGTTTGTCCCATCATGGCTCCTGATAGACAAAAAAACTGTATCAAGAAAAACTTTCACATAGAAATGAAAATGCAGTAGAATGTGTCCAACTAAACTTAGAATATCAATCAAGATTTCATACATTGAAGTTACAGAAAAAATATCTAGCAAAGCAGATACAAATAGAAATTCCGAAGCATAAAAATAAGGATTTTTGTTAAAGGAATACAGCGACATATTTGAAGAGGTAAAAGAGTAATCCAGTGAACCTAAAGAGTACTTATGATGTCTTAGCCTAAGGAATGGAGAGAGAAGAAAGGAATGGACTGTGAAGCTTGTGAATGTTGTCAGATGTGTGTGTTAGAGAAAAGGGAGGATAGCAGAGCAGAAGGAGGGAAAGGAACAAAAGAATCGTCTAAGAAACAGAACCTTCCAGGTGACTGTGTGGACATGGAAATAGGTAGCCCACAGTGCACCAATAGAATGACCTCAGAGATCTGAATTGGCTTGTTACCGTACTATTAAACAGATAAGACAAGAACCTTAAGAGCAGGGAAGAGAATTAGCCATCCAAAGAGAAGGAATCATCCATAAGATTTGACTCACCCAAAATAGCAGACAGCAGATGTAAAGGGGTGTGAGGTTAAAGGAACAATTTGGCTATGCTGTACTCTTACCAGTGAGTTTTCCATTGATAAGTATTTTTTTAAAGGCGTATTTTGTTTTTTGTTGGTTTTTCTTTTTTAGCACTTTGAATGTTTTATTTTACTTTCTTCATGCCTACAGGTTTCTTCTGAACAACCCATTAATATTCTTGTAAAATTTTCTTGTATGAGATACGTTGTTTTAAAATTTTTTCCTTTGTCTTTGCTTTCTGGTAGCTTTATTGTAATGTACTGCTGTAAATTCATCTTTGTGTCAAGTGTGGAGTGTGTAAAGATCTGGGAGCCCTTGTCTCTCCTCAGCCACAATTATTATTTCCTTAGTCAGGATTTCTTTCCCTTTCTCTCTTGTCTGTTAGCAGTCCTGGAATTTGTCTGTTTAGGTTGTTGGTCTCTTCTTGTTTTAACTTTGGTAGTTTCAATGAATAAAATAATTTATCCATTTTAAAATTTTCCAATTTTATGGAGTATAGGCTTTTAAACGTATTCTTTTATTTTCAATTTCTTTTTTTATCTGTTGTAATGTTTCTTTGTTTGTTTCAGATATTGTTAATTTGGGTCCTCTTTTTCTTTCTTTGGTTAAATGGTCCAAGGGTTTGTCAATCTTTCTTATCTTCCCAAAGAACCTCATCTTAGACTCATTAATTTTCTGTATTTTTCTTTGTTTCTACTTCATTAATCTTTGCTTTATTATTTTTTTCCTGTCTAACAGTTTTGGTTTTGGCTTGTTCTATATTTTTTTTCCATTCAACTGGAGGAAAATCATGCTTGGTACTGATAACTTAGCCAGCTTTCCCAGGCTAGTGAGGTCATGGAGCTTAGCAAAGAATTCTTATCGCCACTTTGCCAGATAAATGATTTCTTACTACTTTTAAATTTTATCCATATGTCTAAAATAAGTGTAGCTACTATTCTTTATCATAAAACCTATCTTTGCAATAAATGGAGACTATTAAAGAAAATCACAACTGTATAATGCATCTGTGGCCCAGGGACTATTAGGAAAGGGGGTGATGTGTGAAAAAATGTAAAGTCCAGTATACCAGGGAATCTCTTTTGAAATAGTTGTTCCTAGAAATTGCTGCAAAAATACATACATACATACATACATACATACATACATACACATACATACACACATACGTAAACAAACCAACCAAAATAATGTCAATATCAATGGACATGCTAATGTGGAAGGGAGAGATTTTCTTGTGGTTCCACCCCTAGACAATGACCTCTTGGACAAGAGAATTAGTGCTTCTTCCTGCCCCAGAATGAGACTTGTTATTGGTTGTCTAATTCAGAGTAATCAGACCTGAAACCACACACACACACACACACACACACACACAAACACACACACACACACACACACACACACAGAGATAGGGGTAGGAGAGATGTACTCTTTAGGTTGTGTGTGTGTTTGTGTCTGTCTGTGTGTTTGCATGTGTGTAAGTGTGAAACAAGAGCAATAAAAAAAAAGAGGCTATCAACTTTCCAGAGGAAGTAAGAGAGGGGTTTTAAGGAGACTAACTGACAAGGGACAGAAGCAGGAAAGAGAAGGGGAAAGTGACATAATTCTATTTCTATTGCAAACATAGTATTGAATTCATATATCCTATAATATAAATAGAATTGCTCTTGTCAGTGTTCCACAGTTTTCAAAGTTTGTCTTCATTCCTTCTTATCTATTTCATTTTATTCTCTGACAACAAAATTTCAAGTGACTCGTCTTCAGTTTTAAATGTTCTTCACTCTCATTAGGCAACTACAGTATGGGTGTTTCCTATTGCAGCTTTCGTTTCTTCCTTGCATTTTTTCACTTTTGCACTTGTTCAATCCCCTTCACACTGCTTTAATCTCCTTGTATGACTTCTTTTGGGAATGTATTATCTTCCTAATTTTTGTTGCCTGTTTTCACCAATCAAAACTACTTTAAATTGTTTTGTATTTATTGGAGGTTCAGAGGATTCAATTTCATTTATGTTCAAAACTGAAAATTGTATTCCTTTGGTAGTGTCATGCTTCTTGATATTTGTGTTGTGTGTGTTTGTGTGTGTTTCTTTTTTGTTGCTTTGTTTTGATTTTCGAGACAGGGTTTCTCTGTATAGCCTTGGATGTCCTGGAACTCACTCTGTAGAGCAGTCTGGCCTCAAACTCAGAAATCCACCTGCCTCTGCCTCCCACATGCCAGTATTAAAGGCATGTGCCACCACTGCCTGGAAGTGTGTATGGTTCTTATACTTTGCTTTGATATCTGAGCATTTGATGGAGTAGTTAATGTTTCCATATTTACAGGCTGGTTTTGGTGAAGATTACCTTTATCTGTAGGTGAAAGTGAAGATATGAGGGTATATGGGACTATGTAAGGGTATCTTGGTTCTTGGCTGTGCATGGACCTGGAACGCTGAGACTCCAACGGAAAAACAACAGGTGTTTTTCCCCTGAACTCACATCCCCCAGAACCCAGGGTCCTGACATGCAGTCTAGTCTCCATGGACCTACATTGTTCAGTCATGTAGGTCATTACAGCCCCTCCAAAGTGCACAGGTAGGGGGTGTGACTACAGGCCTCAGGCCCTAGAGAGATTTACATACTAATGAAGGTCAAAGGGCAGAGCCAATTAAGCATTTTCCCCCAGACCCTCCCCTTTTCTCCCTCCCTATTTAACTCAGGTCTGCCCTGAGTTTCATGGGGTGGGGGGGGTACATCCAGATCCATCTACCATCCGCCATGAAAATAAACCCTTTTGGAAACAAGGACAAACTCCAGACCCTTCTCCTGTTTGTGGGACCTGCTGGCATGGAGGCCTCCAAGACTCCGACCTGGCCTTTTTCCCCACAAAGGTAGATAAAGCATGAGGTTTATCTAAATTTATCCTGTGGAGTTCAGTAGAGCAATCTCTACCACTCCGTTATCAGTGTCTTAAACAGTCATGGCCTATAAGCATTCATAACAGTGTTCTCCAGTTACAAGGCTCAGAAATTCCTGAAATATTGTTGAAACACTGTGGCTGGGATGCTAGAACAAGCTCATAGGTGGCTCAAGGGTGGGAGTAGAATTTGTTTCTGTGGCACAGGCACCCAATAGCCATTGAGATGGAGTTGTTGTGAAGTGACTTAGATTTCAAGATCTACAGTGCTGGATAGCTAGCTCTTGTTCTTTAGATTTTTCCATAGTCAGTCTGAATAGTCACAGAGCCAGGACCAACTGAGTGTATGTCAAGATAGGCAGTGTGCCCAGGGTCCAGGTGTGATTAGTCTACTTTGGTGGCAGATCCAATACCTAAAGCATTGACTCATGTGGCTAGCCCAAAAGACTGTTGGCTGGAAGAGCTTATAGAGTGATACTGGCTCCAGTGTACATATGCTGGCTAGTCCATACAAAGGATGGCACCAGCAACAGACACAGATGTACAAAGTAGCTGATGGGCCAGTATTTGCATGAAGGGTTTGCACAGATGGGTTATAGCTTTGAGGTCTAGAACAGTATAGCATAGGGCATTACCAGCTGTGTTTTAGGGTGGTAGAATAACATCTTTGGTGGGAGACAGCACGTAGGTGATACCATACCATCTCCTTCTCAAGGGAAGTCTTATAATGCCAATAGCTTTTGGCTACATCAATGGTAAATGTTAGTAGTAGCTGCTTAAGTTGGTATAAAGTTCCATAAGGTCCCTTCTTTTGAGAAGCCAGCACAAAGGCTCCTGAAGTCATCTACAGATTAAGTCAGGGAGGGCATAATGACACATCAGTCATGGTTCAAAGGGATCATTTTGGCCCTGCTTTGTGCCTGGCCCTCTCCAGATCTCTCCTGTAAGCCAAACTTCCCAGTGATCATTTCTCCCCGTCTTATTTGTATTTTCCCACAAAACCTCCTCCTCTTTTCTCTGCTTGCCCTTTCTCCTCCCTCTCTTCCATTTTCTCTACTCTGCTGTTAATTGGGCTCCAGAGCCAACTTAGGTTATTTTATTTAACACTTTAAATCTGACAGATTTTTAGATTTAATTTTATAACAACTATATCAAAATAGTTATTAGAATTTCCAAATGTTACTTTTGAAATGTTCCCTTTTATATAATTATGCAAGTCTTTGATTTATGCTTTTGAAATTCTATTGCTAAGATGTATGTCTAATATTGTTAGGAGTTCTTGATTCATTGATCCTGTTTTCATTATAAAATGATTAAATTTCTTCCATACAATATCCAATTCCATAACAGTTCATGCTGATGTTCATATAATCACTCTAGTGTCCCTTTAAGTAGTCTCAGCATGTTTCCTGGCTACTGGGTGAGTTTTCTAGTGTGAGACACAGGCTCCCTCCTGTGGTCTTTTAACACCATTTTACTACTTAGGAGATCAGTATGCATACCAGAAGAGAATTCCTCTCTATTGCCTGTGCATGGATTCACTGAAACATTTGTAGGAATAAAGAAAATCACGTTCACTGAAAGACAAAGCAAACATTGTTGAAAAATAGGAACATGTATTTGAATGTACTTTTGTTTTCTTCTAAGGAAAAAATAACCTTAATTGGTTGGGTATGTAATTTTTTATCACTCATGCCATAATTCATCTTAAACCACAAAGTTAATAAAAAGGTTCTGCTATATTGTTCTTTGTTTAGGCTGAACAAATTGACATTTTTATTATACTTAGTCTTTTTTTCTCTAATTCTAACTTGAAATATTTAAAATACACAAAGCATCCCTTCTCAGGAAATAGGATCCTTCCTTCTTTTTAATGACATATAATAGGCACAACACAAACAAAGAAAACATTACCTTAGAGATACACCAATACATTGAAAGTTGGCAGCTCTTTAGTGTAGAAAAGGAAAAGCCTGTTACTAACTCTATATTTGATCTCATTAAAATAAAACTTGTGTTTTTGGAGCAAAATTCAAGAAGAAAGATCAAAGAGCTTTTTGTTATGACAGACACAGGAAAGTCCTCTACTTTAGGGAGCCTTCTTCTAGTCTGTGACCCCAAGAATCTTCTATGAACATCTGCTGTGGAGACCTCATCAGTTAGTCTGGATCCTGCAGTAAGGGATATATAGACTCCTCCCTCTATCTGTGGAAATCTGCATGCCCACTGCATGCCCCTTGACTTTTTGTGTGTCTTCTTCATCTTCCCTCTATAAATTAATAAACATACCTCACCCAGGTCTTTTCATCAGTATGATGCTTGCTGAAGACAGGTCTCAGTGCCTAGTTTGGTTTGAGATGCTCTGTACACTATAGGATTTGTCACCATCAAAGCCATATGGGTTCAGGCTCCCAGTAGATGCTATAGAACTCTCAATATCTGATAGCATAAAATGACTACAGCATGTGAATTTTCAATGTTTAGTGAGTGGGATAGGTTTGCCTGTGTTCGGTATGGTTTCTGCTCTCTGATTCATGACACTGCGAATATAGACATTTGATGCACGTAAATATTATATCATTTTACCTCTAGCTAATATTATTATAAAAGGCGTAATCTTTCTGTATAGTTCCCAAGTAACTTTTAAAAAAGTGCTTTCAGCTCTTTGGCTTTATTTATTTTATGCCTTTAAATCCCAGTAGTGTTGCATTTGTGCACACAGCCTGAGAATATGGCAATAAGTGTTTACAACTGATTAATAATGAACATGGTAAGATCTACTTACTATTTTGGAAACTACTAGGGTCTTCAATATAGATGGCTTAATATTTACCTATAATAAACCTAAGCTTTGGTATTATACATCCTTGCACTGGGAAGACTTTTTTTTATCTCTCCATGCACAATTATTTAAGATAAGTCACAGGCTAGATCCTCATGACTTTTGTCTAAGTGGATGAAAAGGTATCATCAGCTTTAGAATTATTTTTGATTGGAAAGTATTAAAATATTCAGTTGCAATAATGAATTCACAATCAGTATGTGCTTACAATATAGTCATAGAATATATTCATTGTGTATTGGCTGATATTGTATGTCAACTTGTCATAACTTAGAGTCATCAGAAAGACAAGAGTCTCCGTTGAGAAAATGCCTCCATGTGATCCAGCTGTAAGGCATTTTCTCAATTAGTGACCAATGGGGAGGGGCCAGCCAATTGTGGGTGGTGCCATCCCTGGGCTGTTGATCCTAGGTTCTATAGGAAAGCAAGCTGAGCAAGGCAGGGGGAGCTATCCAATAAGCAGCACCCCTCCATAGCTTCTCGCATCTACTCCTGCCTTGAGGATCCTGTCCTGCTTGAGTTCCTGTCCTGAATTTTTCCAGCAATAGACTATGAACTGGAAGTGTATGCCAAATAAATTCTTTCCTATCCAATTTGCTTTCTGGTCATGGTGATAATGTCACAGAAATAAAAACCCCAAGACACTCATTAATACTGGATAATGAGAAATGACTAACTAAAATTCATATATTGAACACTTCTTATGAGTTATTTTCAGGGATGAATTCTTAGTTGATTAAGATTGCTTAGACACACTGTGAGGCCTTGGTTTTAATCACCAGTACCATATACAAAAAGAGGAAGGTTAGATATTGTATTATTACCACCTTAGCTTCATTCCTAAAGTAATGTGGTGGTTTGAATAAAAATGGCCCCATGGGCCCATAGGGAAAGGCAATATTAGGAGGTGTGACCTTGTTGGAAGAAGAGTGACACTGGGCCTGGGCTTTGAGGTTTCAGATTTTCCTTCGAGGCTCAATATCTCACTCTATTTTTGTTGCTTGCTCATCAGGATGTAGAACTCTCAGCCATCCAGAACCACGTCTGGCCATGTGCCACTATGCTTCCTGCCATGATGGCAATAGACTAAAGCTTTGAACTGTAAGCCAGCCCCAATTAAATGCTTTTCTTTAGAAGAGTTTCCATGGTCATGGTGTCTTTTCACAGCAATAGAATCCTAAGACAAGTAGTATGTAAACACAGTAATTTCCTAGCAGTAATATGTGAACTGAAGAAATATGTTTAAATCAGAATAAACAACAATCATATATCTCACTGGACAATACAACCGAGCACTAGAGTGACCACTCTGACTGACAATTCTAGTGGAAACTACAACTCACCACCACTGTGACCCCAACAGTGACCACTATGTTTACCACATCAATGACCACCACAGTGACCATTATGATAGACTTTTATCAAGGTAATGACAACTGACCACCACAGTGACCAGTTTGACTGACCATACCAGTGGACACTACACATATAACTTGACAGTGACTACTACAACTAACTACATTAGTGAGCACCACAAATGACCACTGTGGCTGACCATCAGAGTGAACACTACATCTGACCACCATAGTGACAACTATGGCTGACCATCTTAGTGGACACTACAACTGACAAACAGTGAATTCTAAGTCTGGCCACCACAGTGGACACTATAACTAATCATCACAGTGAACACAAAGACTGTCCATCACATTAAATGGTATAGCTGACCACACTGATGACCACCATAGTGATTACTTTGACTGACTACCACACTAATACTAACAACTGAGCACATAGTAAACACAGTAAGCACTACAGTACAGTAATGACCACGACAGTGACCACTATAACTGACCTTCACAGGGAAAGCTACAGCTTACAACCATAGTAAACACTACGAATGGCCTTAAAAACAAAAACCACAATCAACTACTAGAGTAACCATGAGAGTGATCCTTCTTGCCGACCACAGCAATGACCTTTACAGTGTTCACTACAACTTACCACCCAAGTAACCTGATCATCCTGGCAGATACTACAGCTGTTCATGGAATGACCACTATGACCGTTTCAGTGAACACTACAACAAATCACTACAGTGAGCACTACAATGACCACTATGAGTTCACTGTCACAGTCAACACTACAGATGACCACCACAGTGACCAATATGACTGACCATCATTGTGGATACTACAACAGACCACCAGAGGATACCACAGCTGATGACCGCATTGTCCACATTACTAACCATCACAGCGATCACTACCAATACAACTGACCATCACAGTTATAGATACACTGACCACAGTGACCACTACAACTGACCACCCCTTGTTCACTGTGACTGAACATTAAGGTGAAAAGTACAACTAGCCACCACACTGAACAGAATTGCTGACCACAGAAGTGCATAACCAGAGAAATTAGCATATGCAGAGACTAAAGCAACTCATTAAAACATGTCAGGTTAATAATCTCACAAGGCCTTGATGGGACCAGGTTTTCTGCTGGATGAAGGAAAACATTTAATAGGGGCCTGCTTATAGTTAGAGGTTTAGGCTATTATCATCATAACAGAAAGCATGGTGTCACACAGGCAAATATGGTGCTTGGGAAGGAGCAGAGAGTTCTACATCTGGACTGAAAGGCAGCAGGAAAATCAAATGACATCAAGCCTGGTTTTAACATCTGAAACCTCAAAGCCTACCCCCAGTTACAAGTGAGAGGCAGCAGTCTTCTCTTCAGTTGTACATATAAGTGAATGCACTAATCTCCAATGAAAAGTCCCAGTCAATGGTCACACAAAGGGCCCTAGTTTAAGTCAGAGGTGCACAAGATTATAAGACTATATGTATGTATGTGTATATGTATGTGTATATATTCAATACACACACACACACACACACACACACACACACACACACAAAAGAGAAAAATGGGTTTGTAGTGAAGAAGGGAGATTGACCAGGATGGGAAGGAGACGAGAGACTCTCAGGATGAGAACAGACAGAATGCGTTGTGCACATGTACAAATTTGTCAAAAGACAAATATAATAGAAGTAAAACAAAAAAGAAAAAACCAAAAATCCAAAACACTTTATTTTGTCTGCAAGGAATGATGTTCTTTCCTTTGTTTTCTAGTCAAACACTGCTATCTAGTGGTCAACTTATTTTTTACATTACAAACACCTCAACATTTTCTTGTATCCTTCTTTCATTACTTACAAATGTATGCAGGTTATTTTCCTCTTAGGTAGATTTACTAGACAGCTGCATATGCTCACATGTATCTGTCTATCTGGGTTTTGATTTGGTTTTACTTATGAAGTACCTAGGAAAATCTGAGAATTAAGGATGGTATATACCAAAAAGTTTAAAATTTTTCTTCTAAGGAGATAGAAGATGGTGAGCTACTGGCCCTCAGTAGTCATTACTGTCGTCCTGAGGATACGACCTTTCTCTGTAAAGGTGGTTATACCAGACAAGCACTAGAGTTTCATTAGTGTCTTAGTTAGGTTTACTACTGCTATGATGAACTACCATGGACAAAACGCAACCTGTGGAGGTAAGAGTTCATTTAGCTTACACTTTCTCATTGCTACTGATTGTCAAAGAAGTCAGAACAGGAACTCAACCGGGGCAGGCACTTGGAGGTAGCAGCTGATGCAGAGGCCATGTGTATGTGGGGGTGCTACTTACTGGCTTGCACAGCCTGCCTTCTTATAGGACCTAGGATCACCAGCCTAGGGATAGCACCACTCACAATGGGCTATATCCTTTCCCATCAATCACTAATAATAGAAATGCCTTAGAGCCAGATCTCTTGGAGGCATTTTTCTCAATTAAGATTTGCTCCTTTCAGATAATTCTGGCCTGTGTGTCAAGTTGACATAAGACCATTCAGAACAAATAGTAAAGTTATTTAAAATGGAGAGGCTTGTAGAATGAAACCAAGGCGAGAGAAAGAAGACACCAACATGAACAATTCACAGCAACAGAACAGTGATGGGAGCTGGGGTAAAAGAAACAATGAAGAATAGCAAATTTAGTACCAAGTTTAGCTGTTGTCTAAAGAAACAGGAATCCTGAGTCTGAGCAATGTTCCAGCTTGGTTACATTCTCCGCTCCCAGCTTTTAGTTGTGGCGCAGTGGTGGGGAATCATTTTGAGTGGTTTCCAGCTCAGACAGCAGCTTTAGCAACAAAGCTTCCTGCATTATTCTGCAGTGGGAACTCTCGGCAAAAGTCACACATGCTGATCCAGATGCTGGCCCTCAGTCTTGATCTAGCTTCAGGGAAAGTGTTTGATTCTGAGAGGCCAAGAGTTTCATGTCACAAGAATTTGGACAGAGTCAAGGGGAGTTACGGTGGTGCTCACCTTCCATCTTACAAGATGGTGGTTTGATTGAAAATGGCCGCCCCCGGAGGCTCATAGAGAGTAGCACTATTAAGAGGTGTAGCCTTGTTGGAATAGGGGTGGATTTGTCGGAGGAAGTGTGTCATAGGGGATAGGCTTTGAGGCTTTAGATGCTCAAGCCAAGCTCATTGTCATTCTATCTTCCTGCTGCTTGCCAATCCGGATGTAAAATTCTCAGCTCCTTCTCCAGCATTATTTCTGCCTGCACACTGACATACTTCCTGCCATAACAATAATGGACTAAAACCTTTGAACTCTGAGCCAGCCCCAATTAAATGGTTCCCTTTACAGGAGCTGCCTTTTGAGCATGCTGTCTCTTCACAGCAATAAAACCCTAACCAAGACAGGAACTAAGTACAGGAACCCAGAAACCTCTCCCATGGAGTACACAACTGTGGCATGGTGGTCCAGATCGTCACATACCTATTTGGCTTCTTCACCCAACACTTGAAGGAATGAGAGATCCAGGAGTGTTGGAAGAATGCTTGTGGCTTGTCCCAGCTGCCTCTTAGAATTGCAGTTGCAAGTAATGGCAGTCTGCTCTGCCCAGAAAATATCCATTTGATTACTAGGTAAACAGCATAAAGGTAAAAATCACATACATACCCTGCCCACATCGGCTGGCACCTAATGAAGAGGCCACAGAAATCTGGAGGTAGGTAAGTGAAGACACTACTGTTGCTCACATGGTTAATGCTGAAGACCTGTCCTTTTAAAACAAATTCTTTTAGCCTTTGTGTTTATTTTATTGATATGGGTGTTTCGTCTGCTTGCATGTCTGGGTACCACATGAACGCAGTGCCTGAGGAAGCCAGAAGAGGGTGTTGGATCCTGGGAACTGGAGTTAAAGATGGCTGTGAGCTCTCATGTGGGAGCTGGGAATTGAACCCAGATCCTCTGGAAGAGCAGCCAGGGCTTTTAAACACTAAACTATCTCTCCAACACCTGGAGAGAATTGTTATTTAAAAGATTTCTTTTGAAGATTGGACTTTTGTTATTATTGTTCTTTTTCTTTGCTTTTTATTTGTTTATTTATCTTTTTATTCTTAAATCTTTTTTTTTTTTTTTTTTTTTTTTTTTTTTTTTTTTTTTTTTTTTTAAAAAAAACAGTCCAGACTTTAGCCCTCTTCTGGTCCACCCTTGGACTGTTTCATATCCCACACCTCCTACCCCTATCTCCAAGAGGATTTTCCCACCCTCCCCCACCCCACCAGACCTCCACATTCCCTGGGGCTCCAAATCTCACAAGGATTAAGTTATATCCTGTTTTTACTGTAATTTCTTTTTGTCTCATTTGTGTTTTTAAAATCACTCCCATGGAGAGAATATCTTGTGTGTTGTAAGAATGAACTGTCAGTTAAATGGATTATCCGTCAATTAAAAAGCCTATGGGATATGGCATAGGCAGGAAATTGGAGGTGGGAGATACGGAAGGCAGAAAGAATTCTATGATAGTACCACACAGGGAGGATTCAGCCAGGAGGTTGTGCTGAGATAGATGCATTGTACCTGAGCAGGTAACCAGCCGTGTGGCAGAATGTAGGGTAGAATAATTGGGTTGATTTACTTATGATCTAGTCAGAGTAGAACCTAGCTACGTTGTCAAGGTATTTGTAAATATGTCTTGAGCCTGAGTTTTATTTTTGGGAGCATGGGGCTGGGAGGAAGGACTGGACCAACTTTCATCAATCCCCTTTTCTTGTTATTGCCTTTACTTACAGCTGTTACTTTTTTTTTTTAAATGCGTACTTGGATCTTGGCCTTCTCTTCCAGTCCTCTTTTTCAATTTTCAGTCCCTGTTATATATTTATATATTCTCTCTCTCTCTCTCTCTCTCTCTCTCTCTCTCTCTCTCCCTCCCTCCCTCCCTCCCTCCCTCCCTCTCATATTCTTCTATTTCTTCTACTATTATTTTCAAATACTGGTTTTCTTTTGTCCCTTCCTATCCTTATTAAAAAAATCTTACCAATTTATTTAGTATTATTTTTGCTTAATTTTCTAACGTTATTGGAATTGTGCTAGTATTTTAGTCAGGTTGTGTAGAGGAACAAAACCAAAGGTGTGAGATTTTACACACACACACACACACACACACACACACACACACACACACGTGAATTAAATAAGCTTTAAAATAGCAATGATAGCCAAATCACAACAGAGCTGCCAAGAACTCAGTACTCAGTCTTTGAGGCAGGTGTCCCAACAGTCAGAGTAGTCACTGAGTAATCATCTCACGCTCTAGGGGAAGATTACTATAGACACTCAGTGCACAAGGCAGGGTGCCTCAATGGTCTCAAACTGGCATCAGAAGCCCAGAAAGTTCCTGGAGAGCTGGTTGTTCCTTCTACATGATGAAAACTTGGAAATGCTGATTCTGCTATCAGTGAAGGAATCAGCAACAGCAACAACAGGGGAAATCTCCTTTGCCACCAGAGGAAATCGTAACCAAGCCAAGGGTAGAATATGCTTCCTTCTGAAGTATCCTTTCCTTTTTAATCTGGGCTGCCACCTGAAGGTGGCACTGCAGTGGGTGTGTGCCTTCTCACATCAGTTAAGGCAACCAGAATAATCTTTTTTGGAGAGATGTTTATAGTCTTATTTTGATATATCTAGAAAAATGTTCTATTTAATCTTAAGAAAAACTGAAGGTTGAGAAATATATTAATCTACGGATATAATGAAAAGTCAGTAAGAGTCAGCTTAATATTATGCCTATTTAGCAAAATAATTGTACTAGGACACCAGACTTGCTTTAGGGTTTTGAGTTCCAGTGTGCTAGACTATAGTACTGATGTCAACATTGAGCAGGACAGACAGATTCTGACTCTGGATCTATCCCAGAAAAGGATTCTCAACACACCCCTGTTCCCCTCTGTTTTCCAGTAAAGTCCTGGTAGTTGCCTGGACAGAAATGAACACTCTTCTGGTGCTCTATCTGGAAGCTTTGCTGTCTAGCACAGTTCTTGATTCAGACAGAGCCATAATCCCAGAAATGAAATAGATGAGCCAGGCCTTGCTGAGGGTGGATACAACAGACTCTTGTGTTGTTTAAAGGGCATTTTTGTGTTATAAGCACAAGTCATACTCATGAGTTAAACTTTCTATTCAGATATCTGTTTGTGAGTAGATCAAAATAGTTTAACATGTATATGACTTCTACTAGTTATTTTGAGATACTCTAACTCCTGGTGGGAATTTCATAAAGAAATAAAAACTTATTAGAAATGAGTCATTGGAAAATGTGTAAGGAAACTCTGAAACTAAAAAGATAAAATGATAACAGAGGTTCAGAGACAAAGTATAAATTATAATTTAATATATGCTAATAATTCAGAGAATCTAGAGAAATAAGAAAAATATGTTTGGAAATGTTTTTATTATCATAAATAGGAAGAAAAACATAAAGCTTAGATAAGTAGTGGGGTAAAATTAGGTTCTCTAAAGTCAGTTCAGCTTCTCTATCAGATGAGGCATTCAAACACAAGGACAGACTTTACTGAGACTGACAGACTCCTTCTGGCAGCATCTAAGCACTCAGAGTTCTGCAATTGCACACCAAGTGGAAGAGTCATTTAATAAATGAGAGAAGATTAAAAACGTCATGAAGAAAATTATAATAAGAAGGAAATTAGCAATAAATCTTACAAATGCCTGTCTACAAGTGAGAAGAAGAGATGAATGAGCTTGCTGTGATGCCTTGGGAGAAAATGATGGCTTGGGACATGTTACCGAAGTCAAATAAGATAACTTACAGTTTAAATTATATAACCAAATTGTTAATAATGATAGATATGACTGCTTTTGCTGAGGCAGATGAAAGATAAGACAAGGTGGTAATATATGTTTTAAATTTTTAATGTGAATAATCCTTGAAATCTACATAACCAAAGTATGATATTTTAGAGAACAATTAATCAAGCTTTATCGTTCCCCTCCAGATATAGTGATCATGTTTATTTCACACAATGGGCAGATTTATAGTTCCCTATTTAAAGAGTTTGTAAGGGTAAACCAAATGATTTTTTGATTCTTTAGCACCTAAGAATATAATGTGGAAAGTAGATAGGGATGCAGTGAAGGTACACTTCTTAAAAACGACTACTTCTTTACACTGTAAAGGGTAAGAACAAATATTTAACAATGTACTGCAAAAAATTTTATACAGAATAAAGACAAGGTGGAAGTTTGGATTCATATTCTATGATCAAAAATACTTGGTATCTTGACTCAGAAAATGTTAATTACTGAATATTTACTGAAAAAGGGTCTTTCTCATTCTCAATATGCATTTTAGAAATGGAATTTTACATTTCTGTACATAAATCCACAAACATATGTACTATGGATGTGCATACTATATTATATATATTTTTAAGATTTGCTTTTATCCTGAGTGTAAAATATTAATGAACATGAAAACTTTTCCAAACTCAATTTGCACAAACTTCATCCTCATTAATGCATATTGTGCCTAAACACTTGGATTTTATGATTTATTTCAAATCGATTGTGGAGTTCCATTTTGATAGAAGAGACTTGAAGTATCTAACTAGGTGAGAGAAACACACCCGAGATCTAACACCACACTTACATCATGGAAGATGGGCAAAACGAAGAGTAGAGGAGGAGAAGGAGTGAGTGAAATCCTGTCTCTTGGACATGATATCGATACTGAATTCATCGACTTACAACTTCTAGGATTACCATCATAATACCTGAACAAAATCAAGGCACCCAAAGTTCTGGCACAGATTGGGTAGAGTAAGGAATGGTGTATTAGGGTCTATAACAGAAGTTATAGAATGAGTCTCTATCTATCTATCTATCTATCTATCTATCTATCTATCTATCTTCATATATATCTATATACATATCTCGCTACATATCAGTTAGGTAAGTTTTTATGGTCTCATTTTGTTATATCTAGGAAAGTGCTCTATTTAATCTTAAGAAAAATTAACGGTTGAGAGATACACTTATATATATGTATATATGTGTGTATGTTAGAATGACTTATAGGCTGTGGTGCAGCTAATTTAATAATGGCTGTCTGGCTAGTCCAAGAATTTAGTAGTTGCTCCGTCCACAAGCCTAGAAGTCTCACCTGGTCTTCAGTACACAATGGAAGAAGTAGGCTTTAATGCCAGTGAAGTAATAGACTTGCTAGCAAGGTGAGAGTTAGCAGGCAAGGAGCAGAAGCTTCCTTCTTCCATGTCCTTACTTACATAGGCATCCAGCAGAAGATGTGGTCCATATTAGTGGTAGATTTTCCAGGCTCAAATGATCATGATTAAAGTTATATTTTCCTACCTCAAATATGTGGATCAGAAGTAGATCTTCCTATTTCAAATAAATCTAAAATCCTTCATAGGTTGTAGGCATAAACACTGTGTAACGTCTATTATTATGCAAATAACTGTTATTGAAATGCTGATTTCTCAACCCTCATGTCTTCTTTCAATCTGGATGTGACATTGTAATATTTATACCAAGAATTTCTTGTCTCAGTTTTGTGTAAATAGTTCTTACCTCTTATCATTTGTTCTCTGCCCTGTCAATAAATGCTGCTCAACCAATGGCGGGGCAGAATAGGGAATAAGGCGGGATGTCAGCTAGCCAGAGGAAGGAGAGAGGGAGGATTTGGAGTCATGAGAAAGGGGTCTAGAGAGAGATCATGGAAACACACCTGAAGCCTAAAGAACCAGGTGAATAATAATATGAAAGTATCATGGGATGGGCCTTGGGAGGTAGCCAGATTACCACAGAAGGCTAAGGTAGACGATTTAAACGCTCAGCTATTGAGGTGCAGTTTAAATTAATATTGTTTCTCTATGTGGTTACTGGAGACTAACATAAGGTAAAGAAATACTGCTACCATATCTAATACTGCTACATTTATATTAAAGAAATTTCATTTATAATCAGTGTTCCCTCAATTCCAGATGTACTCAAGATTGTAGAGGAATTTTAATCAAGTACCATGGCTGTTCTGGCAAGGCATCACATCCAAAGAACTTCTAGGTCTATATGGTCCTGGAGGAATGCAGATTCCCTGGATTATAGGATGATTTGGTTGGAATACAGACATACCCTTAGTATACACTTTAATTCCTAACAATGAAGGTAAGGTTAGTTTGTAGAAGGATGCAGCAGATTTGAAAATGATGTCTAATTGAGGGGCAGAAAAAGTGAATGAATGAGAGAAAGATTTGGTAGAATGAGTGAGAGACAGGATATGTCCAAATCAGATGAGAACAGAACAGGAAACAGAAGAAATTTAAGAGCAAATGGCTCCAGCTGTATATGTAGCTGAGGATGGCCTTGCCAGGCATAGATGGGAGAGGAGATGCTCAGTCCCATGAAGGCTGGATGCCGAGTGTGGAAGAATTCGAGGGTGGGGAGGTGGGAGTGGGGGGGGGCCAGTAGGGGCACATCCCCATAGAAGCAGAAGGAGGGAGGATGAGATAGGGGAATTCCTGGGGGGAAGGAGGAGGGGGAAAATGGAGTAAGGAGATAACATCTGAAATGTAAATAAAATATCCAATAAAAAATTAAAATAATAAAAAAAGAAAATAAGGAAATTAAAAAAAAAAAAGGGAGCAAAGGGGTGGCAGTTTTACCAGGGCAGTTTTATAGAGATAGGTTGCAAAAAGAACAAGCCAGACCCAGCTGAAAAGCGAATGAGCCAGAGAATGAGAAGGGGCCAGAAGATTAGACTATATTGCCAAAGTTAGTATGATCTAGGCAAAGCAATTAAGTCTGAAACTGTGAGAAGCTGAATTGAATCAGTCAGCCTGGAAGCCTCCAGGCCTAGGCCTAGAGATGTAACAGAGAAGGAAATGCTCTGAGCTTAGCCCAAGCTGTGTATTCACACAGCCTTGGTACAACTCTCATCCCTTCACTTCTTCTGAGGAAATAAAAGTGACACACAAGATGACAACTAAGAGTGACCATCATGGGTAGACTCTACACCTTACTAAGCAGTTACTAGAAGTTCATAGTTTCTCAAGGACTGAGAATCACTCTTGTGTGGACATGGTCGGTGACAGGATGCTGTTGGGCCCTGTTTCGGCCCTGGTTTGGGCCTTTTGGACGAACCTGAGCCTGGCTCGAGTACTGAGGCTTTGTGGGAGAGCCTAAGCCTGGCTCGAGTTTTGAGACCTATCTCAGTCACTTCTGTATTGGGGTGACTCAGCAAGACCTGTTTGGCCCCGCCTCTGCCACCTTTGCTAATGTAGAGCTTTGCCATTGACCCTGTCAGTCTCTCCATACCTCCTGTCACTCTTCTTTTTAAATTCTATTTTTAAATTCTATTTTTCCAGTTGTAAATTTTAATTTTTTTTTTACAAAGGGTGATGTCTTTTATTTATTTTTTAATAGTCTCCAAGTTCAAGCAGTGCATACAATGATATGTCTTTGTTTCCTACCTTCTACACTTGGCCATTATTAAGGCCTCATTGGCATTTTGAGTCCTATTGTTTCCCCTTCCTCTGTACTTCATATCAGATTTGAGGGAGAACGAAGTGAGGCAAGGACGTCTGGGTCTGAGACTGAGGTGCGAACAAGTTATATGACCTGTGGATGTTATCTTTGTCACAAACCAGAATTCAAGCCTCTTCAAATCATGTGGTAGAACCAAAGATGAACACAACAGCCCCAAGTTATCTGAATTGATATTGGCTCATCAAAAATCTCAAGAAAACCACATAGAGCTCACTATTAATAAAATGCTTGACATAAAGCCTTGGGTAGAGCATGTTGTGGTGCTGGCTTCAAAGAATACCTATGGCTTTTCACAATAGGTATTATTTGGTCTACTGTTCTTAGTTGGCACTGGATTGTTCCGAAAGTTGGCAAGACAATTGAATCCAATGAAAAGGAGCAAAGGAAGAACCAAAACGTCAAGAAAATACTGCCAAAGATAAATGGCTAAAAAGAGATTGAACAATGAAGAGCCTCCACAAACAAAGAAAAATCATCTGGAACATTCTGCAGCTTCAGGAGGACTCGCTGGTTTCATCCATTTCATGACAGCAGTAGTAAATTAAATCTGACCGTATAAAAGAATCATGTTCTGATCTCAGCACTGCAGTAGCGTCTAAGGTTGGAAATAGAGATTTTTGGTATCTACTGCAAGGTGTTATAACTTAACATTTATCTCACAGGTGGAATACACCTAACTTGAACATTTGAAACCCAAAGTGCTGCAAACCCTGACCCCTGTGTTCCGATTGGACAACAAGAGTGCAAAAGTCCACAACTGATCTTGTAATGGATGCACTAAAATATATATAAAATTACATTCAAGCTTTGAGAAATTTAAATGAATCACGTGTTCAAATTTGGTTCCCATCTTCAAGATAATATGAAATAGTCTAAACTGTGAAGCACATTAAAACATTATTGGTTCTAGGCATTTTTGTGTGTTCAATCTGTCGTAAACAGCTTAATTTTTAGACTTTTGCCATTGTGAAGCTTACGTACTCAAGTGAAAAACATCTTGTGGAGAAATATGGCCTCAGGTTAGTAATTTTATTTACATGTAAGTTTAAAAGGATGAGAGTTAATTTTGGATAGAGGATATTAGGAGTGCAAAAGAATTACCATCTGGTGTGAAAAGTTTTCTTTGACTTAAAAGAGTTACAGCATATTAATTGTGAATGTAAAGTCACTGTTGCGTGCTTTTTGGAATGCAAGCGTTGGTGACATTCTCAAAGGAAAATTACATGAATGAGCATGTCTATTTGGTATTTTCCTACTTTCGTCTTTTGACAACAAGTAATTATCAAGACCTTGTGTATTCTAAAAGCACATTTTTGTAGAGGACTCTCACTATCTAGACCATGAAGAACACCTACTGGATGCTGTCATTTCTCTAATGAGTTGCTAAGAAGAGTAACATGATTTAAAACCAGCAATGCTACCTGCTGTTTCTGCTTTGAAATCAGTCCTGTGTCATCCTGTCTATGTTCAACTCCACCTCTCCCAGGCCTCACCTTTTTATCCCCTCATCCCCCCATGACTTCCCCCTAACCCTTGCCACCGCAGTACTCACTAGAACTGTGACATAATGAAACCTCATCAAATAATTTTTTGATGATGCAAATACTACTCATGTATTTATTCCATCTGTTTGTAACTAATAAAGTCTTGTTGTTCTGTTATTTTTTATTCCTACAGGTTCAAAGTGAAGATTAAAATTTCAAGTTTATAAAGTTATGCTTCATTACTGATAAAGGCCTGAATTTAAAAGAAATTCATGAATACAGCAGTGATTGAAGCTCCTGGGTGAAATGGCAGTTACAAGGATGGAGTGAAGGACCTGTCAGTGCTAAATCAGATCCAGAACCCCAAGCACCTTTTTACTAAAGGCTCAGTAACTTTATTCACTGCAATATTTAGTGGCTGATTAATGTTTCCCACACCTCTAGTAATCAATTTTTAGTAATTGCCAAATATTCCTAATTTTAAAATGAGACTAAATTTTGAAACAAATTTGATATTTTTTCCAAGGAATAAAGAAAAGAACTGGGCCAGCATTAACATAAAGGATTCTAATTCTAACCCTCGACATACAAAAGGGGTTCATGTCAGAAAGATCTAGTCTAAAATGTTTCCTCGGGTGTCAAGCATGATGACACAAGCTTGTAATCCCAGTTCCCTTAGAGGGAAAGACTGGAGAAGTGTTGTGAGTTTGAGGCCAGCCTTGGAAACATGGTGATTCCTAAGGTGTGCTAGAGCTCTTCACTGAGAGTCTGTCTCAAAAATAAATTAATAAATACATAATAATTAAAAAAGTAAATTACTTCCTCTGCTATTCATTAGACATATATAACCAATAAAAAAATTTGTATTTAAGATTTTTTTTGAGATTAATTTTTTTAAGAAGGAAAAGTGTGATAGCCTTGCAATGCTGTTTTAAAGATTAAGTAAGGTAACAATGTATCTCAGGGTATCTCTGTAGTGCAGCTGCTTTTTGTAAGCATGGTGGTGTCATTTTCCATTCTCTCCACACACCATGGAGTCAAGGCTCCCACTAACCGTTTTTTTGTTTAGAAGAGAAAATAAGTATTTGATTAGGCTAATATTGTGAACCATCCCATCAGAAGAAGACCAAAGTGATTCAGGATATTGATTTACTGCCTTTATTTTTATTTCTGAAACTATCACATCCCCTCAAGGTAGCCTGTTATGAGGACTCTTACAGGTGATGAATGCACTGGTTATTTCATTGATCCTTTGTTTTATTTGAGTTACTAATTTATTTTCTGTATATGTTTCTTTTTTTCTTTCTACTACTACTTAGACCTCAAAGTTTTTGATCACTTCATGTAACACCAACTAATGCTCAATTTACACATATATGCTCATTCATATTTCAAAATACGTATTTGTGTATATGAACATATAACCCTTAACCTACCTTCATTACCTTTATGTGTAGATATGTCTAGAGAAAGAAAAAAAATTCCCATGAGTTTTAAAAACCTTCTTCAGTCAAACTTTATATTGTGGCAGTAAGTTTGGTAAAAGTGATAAATTATCTTTTGTTCTTAAAAAATATACACAGAAAAAATAAGTTTTAATTTTTATTTCCATATGACCTGTAAAGTGCTGACAATATTTTAATTGGCGTAACGTCTGTAGCTACCCTGAAACTAAATAAAACTGTGCTCGTAAATTTTGATTTTTATTTAGTATTTCTAACGTCTCTTCAGTTCCTAACTCAAAGTTTCCTGGACATGCCTGTGATGAACAATGTGTCAGAAAGAAACTACTTGCTTCCATTCTTTGGGAGAAATGCATATCTTGGGTCTGGTTGCTACTTTCCGTCATTTACAATTCCCTATGTGCTCCTCCCTCTTCTGTCTGAAGTAAAATTCCTAGTTCCTTTAAGCTGCTTTTACTGAGTCCCTTTTCTTTGATATTAGTTTCCCTCGGCTGGGAGAAATATTTTATTTATTTAATTGTACATTGATCAGCCACAGCCTTTGCCACATTACCATGGCAGATGCTCATTTACACTAATAATTTCCACTTGCTTTTAACTGTGAGAATTTTTCTCAGAGGTGTGAGATGAAAGATTTCCTATAATGGTTTTATTGGTTGAAATAGAAAAAAAAATTAAAACACTTGCTGCTAAGCAAGGGTGGAACATTTTAAAAACTATATTTTGAATAAAGGCTAGGGAAAGAATACGATAAAGGAAGAGATTACTAACTAACAACTCCAGCCAAACTATTTGAATAAGGTTATAAAGAGAAGAGGAGAGCATAGCCTTTTCCTGTACTACACATATACACATTCACATGCACACATGTACACACACACGTGCACACGCGCACGTGCACATTTGTGGAGGCTGGAGCAATGAACAGGATGGTCTGTAAAATGATGTGCTTTGTAGGTGTCTCACATGCTGTATTTGATTTCTTTTGTTCCAGATTAGAGTGCCACTTTAAGCACTATTTAATTTTTGGAATGCTAAAAGGTACAAGATTATTAGATATTTATTTTATTCATAAAAGCAGGTTTTATGAATAGCAACTACAATTTCATCATTGTGGTGTTGGGGATTTAGCTCGGTGGTAAAGTAGTGGTCTAGCAATCTCAAGACCCTGGATTTTATTATTTAAAATAAGCTTAATTTAAATATATTTTCACCATACTGTTTTTCTTCCCCAAATCCCTTCAGATCCTTTACCCTTCCCTACCACCCAACTTTAAGTTCTTTCTCAGAAAACAAACTAAAACCTAATGCTACAAGAAAATCCTCCCAAACAAATAAAACAGCAATCAAGGGGGAAAACAAAACAAAACACCGAACTGTAACCAAATAAAAGCACACACACACACACACACACACACACACAAGCTGTATAGTCCTTATATGTTCATCAGCTCCTCCTGAACAAAAAGCCTATCCTGGAGTGGTTGATATATCCAGTAGCGTTGCTCCATTGTAGAACACTGATATAAGTGAGAGTTCAGTTGTTAATCTTTACACTAGTGGTTAGGTTATCATGCATGCATGCATGCATCCATCTATCCATCCACTCATCCATCCATTCATTCATTCATTTAAAAAATATAACAAAACAAAATATAATAATATTAAAAAAAACCCCTACGACATCAAATTTGGACAAGACAAGCTAGTAGAAGGAAAAGAACCCAAGAGAAGGCAGAAAAATCAGAGACCTACTCGTTCATACACTCAAGAATCTCATAAAAGCACTAAACTGGAAGCCATAATATAAGTGCAGACCCTGCACATACTGCCTCAAGCTCTGCGAGTGCATATGGACTTTGCTCATGTTGATTTAGAAGACCTTGCTTTCTTGTTGTCCTCCATCCCCTCTGACTCTTACACTCTTTCTGCCTCCTCTTTCTCTGAGCTCTGAGGGGAGAGGTTTGATGGGGACAACCTCTTTAGGGCAGAGTGTTCCAAGGTTTCTCATTCTATGCTTTGTGTGTAGCTGTGGTCTTTTATGTTTGCTCCCATCTCCTGGCAGAGAGAAGCTTCTCTGATGATAGCCGATCAAAGAACAAGGCACTGAACTATGAGTACACCAGGATATAATTGGGAGTTGTTTTATCACTATGTATTTTTCTTTTCTTATTTTTTAGAGCAGTATTATTTGGTCCTCCTATAGGTCCCTGGGTTATCGAAACTCTGGTTCCAGGGTATGGGTTCTATCTCATGGAATGGGCCTTAAGACAAATCAGATATTGATGGTTTATTCCCAAGCTTTGTGACACCATTGCTAGCACAACACGCAGATAGTACACCATTGTAGATAGAGGGTATGTGATTGGCTTGTTCTTTACATGTTTTTTCAGTAGTGTGCAGAGTACCTTCTTGTACCAAATCCACTGAAACATAGGGATGAAGGCTCTATGTAGGCATTAGGTGGACATCTTCATGTTGATTGAGTTGTATCAGTGTTGTCTTTAGCAATTGGGCCTTACTGTCAGACTGTGGAAAGCAACTTATAGTCTAGGCAACAGCCTCCTTTTTGGTGATTCTCATGGGGGGTTACTTTGGCCAACAATTCAATTATATGTAACCAAATCAGGGTATCAAAAGTCTCTTTCGGTGAAAAAAGATGTCCAACTGGAACTCTGTGTTCCCCCATTATGCTTTATAACTCAGTAAAATTTTCTAAATTTATAGAACATACACACAGAGATGTGTATGTGTGTGTGGGTCTGTGTGGGTCTAGTATGTGATTCATAGACACATTGTATGTGTCTATGAGTCTGTGTGTGTAAGAGAGAGAGAGAGAGAGAGAGAGAGAGAGAGAGAGAGAGAGAGAGAACAAAATAAGTTTGTGAAAGAATATTTGTAAGGAAATGGTAAGCTGTTACCAATGTTAGAATACCATGTATTCTTCAATTTTTCTTTTTTCTTCTTTCTTTCCTTCTTTTTTTCAGTTGATCCATCACAAATCACAGCCAGTTTTGACAGGATGAAATGTGCTGTCAAAATACTGTCAATCAGGATTCAAGAGTTACCACTTTTGCAAAGTATCATTCAACACTTGCATTTCACACAGAAGTTTTTACTTTGTTTAATGTTTAACTAGCACATTAAACCAAAATTTTACATTCTGCTTGTAGAGCCCGGAATCTGAATTTATAAGTTGGAGCTCTTGTAGCTGTGGAAGTACCATTATCTCTGCATCTCAGCATGGATAATGCTGTCAAACTAAGCTGCAGTTGAGCTTCTCATGCCATAGCCTTATCAACATTGACAGTAATCGGAGACAGACAGAAAGCTTCCGGAGAAAGTGAGAAAAGTGGGTGGTACAGGCTGCACAAACATGACCACACCACCACTCACATAAATCCTGGCACAGTGACACACACATGCAAATGTCGGCACCAAGAAGCCAGAAACAAAAGCAGCTTTTGGTCTTGCTGGCCAGACACCCTAGCTTTTCTGTGAGATCCAAGTTTAGTGAACTTTATCATCCGTTACACACACACACACACACACACACACACACACACACACTCATATTCACCACACACTCATAGACACACACATACCACATATAATACACTTATATACACATACATGCATATTGTATAACATACCACACATACCACACATGTATACACACCACACATACCACATACCATATAACACCTATACATATACCACAAATAACATATGTGACACATTCACATGAACCATAAATACATATATCACATATAACACACATGTATACATACCACATATACATACACCACAAATAACACATGTAACACATTCACATGTACTACATATACACATAACACACATATATGCATATCACAGAATACATATACCACAAATAACACATTTAACACACTCACACACACACACAACACACCATGTACACACACACACCCCACATAACACATATACATAGTCTATATTCACACATCACCAGACGCAGCACACATGTCTTGCATACCCTCCATAACACACACACACACACACACACACACACACACACACACACACACACATCACTACATTCAAAGGCTGTTTATTTTCACTTTTCCTTTTCCATGAACAAAGTGTCAGTCACAGCATGACTTGCATGGACAGAAGGAAAAGAGATTCCCTACAACAAAGGTTTGCATGCTGAAGGGTTACAAACTTCATTTTAACAGAAAAGCAAACCAACCAACCAGAGTTTTTTACATTTCTCATCCATGCTATTAGATGCTTGGGTAGATCTAGTATTGAAGAAATCATTAAATGTTAGTTGATTCTGTCAAATTAGAGAACTAAGATAGCTATTTTTATAGCTCAAACTTATTTTTTAAATTAAAGAATAGCCTTTATTTTCTTGAGTTTTGGTAGTGATTTGATTTTTTACAACATTCTTGAGATTATGATAATTACATCATTTTCCCCTGTCTTCCTGTACATGACCTGAGCACTGACAACAGAAATAGACACCCTATGTGAAAGGAATAGACACCCTAAACTCAGGAGTCTCAACCTGAGACAAAGAACTACAAGCAACCACAGAACGCCGACAGCAGGAGAAACTGATCCCTAGGGAAGAACTCAGAATTTTAAAAGGCAACTTTTCAGAAAACAGAGTAAGGAATATCTTGCCTGGGTTTCCTTTCAAACTTCCATTATGCTTGAGTATTGTTTCCTTCATTTTCATATTTGCAGAAATTATTATTGAAAAGCATTTCATATGGAATAAAGATTGAGTGGCGTAAGGCAAAAACATCTGGAATTACTCAGCCATTAATAAAAATCGCCAGTGCAGTTCAGAAATAAAAGCAGCACTAGGTGGCACTGGAAGATCGCGTCTCGGTGGAACTGCCTGCTTTTCCTTCTCTCCTATAATTCTCAAGGGTCCACGCAAGGAGAAGGAGGGGAGCTATGGGGGAAAATCATGGCTACAGAGGTAAATATTAATTCCTTTGCCTGCTTTTCCTGGAAGCCATTCCAGAATGTGTTAGTGAAAGCAAATGACCAATTTACTAGAAGCTTCAGCTTCAGCACAAGCCCATTAACCACCCCGTTTAGATATAATCAAGGACAGATAAAGGGATTTGCACCCTGGCTTCTGTGGGGGCTTCTGCTGTTCCTTTTGCTGAGACTGATGACTAGAGCACGCTGTTTAGATACAGCTCAAGTAATGACTTGCTATAAAGATACGGATGGCCTCGTTCATGAGTAAATAATCAGTCGTCACTTAAGAGATACACAATTTTCTTTCATTTTTTTCCAAGACGAGCAAACACAAAGGGTTGTTCTTATCCCCCCCCCTTTCCCTCTCTCTCTCTGAAATGGCACTCCATGACTCATCTTTTATAGTTGAGGCGTTTGAACGCAAGGCGAGTCCAGCCCTGCTTTTCTCCACAGCCACCCTAATCTTCCTTCATACGACCATGAAGCCAGCCTTTAAATCCAGCAGAAGATGTTTCTGTCATGCTCTCAAGCTCTAAAATCCATTTCCAGGTCTGGGAGTTGGGAATGATATGTGGATATTTGTTTAAAAAAAAGATCACGGCTTATAGTTTATCCTCCTAGCTAGGTAATGTGAAAGGTCTTTAAATTCAAAATATTTCTAAACATACATCATTTGTTCAATGTTTTCTTCTCAATGGTAAGACATTATTTTAAAATGGTCACTTTCTGAAGATTTTTTTGTTGAATATGGAATTAGAATTCATTTTATCTTTTAAAAATTAGAATGCAATATATTTTGATCATATTCTTTCCCAGCCTCCAACTCTTCCCAGATTCTCCACCATCATCCAACTTTGTTATTTTCTTTTATTAAAATACAAAAAATAAAACAATAAGAAGTGCGCGTGCGCGCACACACACACACACGCAGAGAATGAGAGAGGGCACTTGTTTATCTTGTATTGAAAGCCTTTTAGAAGAAATGTATTTCTTGAAATTTTCCCAGTTGTGTACACTGTATTTAATAGCACCAACTATCTCCTATGCTTTAATTTTAAATATTCAATGGGTCATTGAAATTGTGTGGAGTATTTCAGCTTCATTTTGTCAGTCACAGGATTCATTTCTCTCCTCATATTTCATTCTCTCCTTTAGCAGGGACATGGATTGGAGCAGGTTTATTTAAACATGGGATTTGATCACACATGGTGCTCTGGACTAGGAAATCATCCAGAGCTGTTCAGTAGAAATCCAGTATGTGACAAGAAGCATCAATTTTTCTCTTTAGCTTTATCCCTTCCTCCTTCGTTTCTTCTCTTCCTCTCTTTCCTGTCATTTTGCCTCTCCTCTATTCTTGTTCTCCTTATAGATGTTTGAAATTAATTTTATAATTCTCACTCTCTTAAGATATCCCACATATCATTTCTTCCTGTTCCCTGGCTAATTGTTAGCACTTTAGACATATAACAAAGAAAATAACTGTTCGTATAACAGTCAAAGTATTCTATGTTTGAGAAAAGACAAATGAAGATGTTTCTTTTATTTTCCTCCCTTATTTCTCCAAGTTGATTAGCTTAAGATCAAGGATAGTATTATGCAGTATAATAACAGACAGTATCTCTTTAGTACACAATGCAATTAATTAGGAATAAGTCAAGAAAATGAATGAAACTGAAAAAGAAGAATGGAAACAGAAAAACAAAGAAGGAAGGAGGGGGAAGAGAAGGGGGATGGAAAGAGGGAGGAGAGAGGGAGGGAGGGAGAGGGGGGCATCATTCCCGTGGTATTTTGTGTTTCGGTTTGAATTCTGTCTCAAGATTTTCATTGACCTTAGTCACATTACTGGAGACACTTACCAGAGATGGATGCAGACACAAAATTTTCCATTACAGTTTTTTTTTGTCTAATGATTACAGAAGCTAATGTCTGCAAGTGCAGGCTTTCATATAACTGAAGGCTGTTGACTACGGACTGTGTAAGGTTTGAACTAGAAGACATAGTGAGGTACCCAAAATGACCCAGGGTTAGGCTTCATGAAAGACAGAATAGAAAATGTATGATAGTCCCTTTTCTTACCCACAGTAATATTCTGACAGTTTCTTCTTTCATGGTACTCCAGGAAAATAATATATTTTAATAGAAGTAGCCAGAAGTTTATTGTCATTCTGAATCCTGAAGAGGAGTTTCCTGAGCTTGAGCTCAATCATAACCTCCCTCTAAAAATAACTACCTTCTGAAGGAATTTCATTTTTTTAAATTGGTCCAACCCACTGACTGAAGAAATAGAGCAACTCTTAATAATATTTATGGGATTACAATTAAGGAAAATGTAATAAATGTAAATGACAGATTTAATGGGAAACAACAGTTGCTAAGGTATTGTTCTCACTCCTTATAAAGCATTTGTCTGGGGATGTTGTGGGTTCCACGTGTGTTATTTTAGTCACTCCTGTGTACATCATTGTTAACTGTCACTGTGGGCATCTCCTGTCATTGAGAAGGTACAAATATCCATCAAGAAGATGTGTCTCCCCTTGCTTGGTCTTTTTGGCTGGGGCAGACACCTAGCAGGTCTGCTTCGGTGAAGAAACCATATCCTGAGACACCCTAGAGGAGTCACTGAACTCAGAACAACGGGTAAGAACCTTCTCCAACTACCTTATGCCCCAGAACTACAACTGGTAGTCTGGGGTGCTCAGGACCCATCAGCCACCCAAACCCTTCCCCTCCAGAATTCCCCTTCCACCCCTCCCTTGGTCCTTTTGGCTGGGGCAGACACCTCCCTGTTCTACTCCCCTGAAGACACCATATTCTGAGACATCCTAGAGGAGCCATTGCACTCAGAGCAGCAGGTAAGAACCCCCTCCCACTACCCTACTTCCCAGAGCTACAAATGGGTGCCTGGGACACTTAGAACCCATCAGCCATCCAAACCCTGCCCCTCTGGAATACCAATCTTTTCCACCCCTCACTTGGTCCTTTTGGCTGGGGCAGACACCTAGCTGGTCTGCTCCCATGAAGACTTCATATCCTGATCCATTCTAAAGGAGCCATTCCACTCAGAGAAATGAACACCTACCTTGTCTGCTCTCGTGAAGACAGCATATCTGGAGCCATCCTAGAGGAACCACTGCACTCAGAGCCACAGGATTTCAGGATCCCAGAGGAAGCCTGAGTCCCAGGAGTTCTTCCACCCAGGGGCTCAGGATAACAGGATCACAAAGATAGCTGGACTCTAAGGAGTTCTGACACAAGCAAGATAACTGGAAAGAAAGGCTCCAGTAAGAGACAGTGAGTGCAGGTAGCACTAGTTAACCAGATGGTGAAAGGCAAATCCAAGAACATAAGCAACAGAAACCAAAGTTAGTGGGCATCATCAGAACCCAGTAATCCCACCATAGAAAGCCCTGGACACCCCATCACACCGGAAAAGCAGGATTCAGAATTAAAATCACTTCACATGATGATGATAGAAGACTTTAAGAAGGACATAAATAACTCCCTTAAAGAAGTACAGGAGAACATGGATAAACAGGTAGAAGCCCTTAAAGAGGAAACACAAAAATTCCTTAAAGAATTGCAAGAAAACACAACCAAACAGGTGAAGGAATTAAAAAAAAATCCAGGATCTAAAAATGGAAGTAGAAACACTAAAGAAATCTCAAAGAGAGACTACCCTGGAGATAGAAAACCTAGGAAAGAGATCAGGAGTCATAGATGCAAGCATCACCAACAGAATACAAGAGATAGAAGAGAGAATCTCATATGCAGACAATATCATGGAAAACATTGACACAACTGTCAAAGAAAATGCAAAATACAAAAAGCTCTTAACTCAAAACATCCAGGAAATCCAGGACACAATGAGAAGACAAACCTTTAGGATAATGTGTATAGATGAGAGTGAAGATTCCCAACTTAAAGGACCAGTAAATATCTTCAATAAAATTATAGAAGAAAACTTCCCTAACCAAAAGAAAGAGATACTCATGAACATACAAGAAGGCTACAGAACTCCAAATAGACTAGACCAGAAAAGAAATACCTCCTGTCACATAATAATCAAAAGATCAAATACATAAAATGAAGAAAATATACTAAAAGCAATAAGGGAAAAAGGTAAAGTAACATATAAAGGCAGACCTATGAGAATTACACCAAGCTTCTCACCAGAGACTATAAAAGCCAGAAGATCCTGGAGTGATATCATACAGACCCTAAGAGAATACAAATGCCAGTCCAGACTACTATACCCAGCAAAACTCTCAATCACTATAGATGGAGAAAACAAGATATTCCATGACAAAAGGAAATTTACACGATATCTTCCCACAAATCCAGCACTTCAAAAGATAATTGATGGAAAATGCCGACACAGAGAGGGAAACTACAACCTACAAAAAGCAAGGAAATAATCTTCCAACAAATCCAAAAGAAGATAGCTACACAAACATAATTCCACCTCTAATAACTAAAATAACAGGAAGCAACAATCATTTTATCTTAATATTTCTTAACATCAATTCTCCAATAAAAAGAAGTAGACTATCAGACTGGATATAGAAACAGGACCCAGAATTTGGCTGAATACAGGAAATGCACCTCAGTGACAAAGACAGACACTACCTCAGAGTAAAAGGATTGAAAACAATTTTCCAAGCACATGGTCTCAAGAAACAAGCTGGCATCGCCATTCTAATATCAAATAAAATCGACTTTCAACCAAAAGAAATCAAAAAAGATAAGGAAGGACACACTTATAAAAGGAAAAATCTACCAAGATGAACTCTCAATTCTGAACATCTATGCTCCAAATGCAAGGGCACCCACACACATAAAAGAAACTTTACTAAAGCTCAAAGCACACATTGCACCTCACACAATATTAGTGGGGGATTTCAACACCCCACTCTCAGCAATGGACAGATCATGGAAACAGAAACTAAACAGAGACACATTGAAATTAACAGAAGTTATGAACCAAATGGATTTAACAGATATCTATAGAATATTTCATCCTAAAACAAAAGAGTATACCTTTTTCTCAGCACCTTGTGGTACCTTCTCCAAAACAGAATATACTTTGTCACAAAACAGGTCTCAACAGATACAAAAAGATTAAAATAATCCCATGCATCCTATCAGATCACCACAGACTAAGGCTTGTCTTTCATAATGACAAAACCAATGGAAAGCCCACATACACGTGGAAACTGAACAGTGCTCTACTCAATGATGACTTGGTCAAGGAAGAAATAAAGAAAGAAATGAAAGACGTTTTAGTATTTAACGAAAATGAGGATACATCATACCAAAACTTGTGGGACTCCATGAAAGCAGTGCTAAGAGGAAAACTCATAGCTCTAAGTGCCTACAAAAAGAAACTGGAGAGAGCATACACTAGGAACTTCACAGCACACCTGAAAGCTCTAGAACAAAAAGAAGCAAATCTACCAAGAGTAGTAGACAGCAGGAAATACTCAAACTCAGGGCTGAAATCAACCAAGTTGAAACAGAAAGAACTATACAAAATATCAACAAAACCAGGAGCTGGTTCTTTGAGAAAATCAACAAGATGGATAAACCCTTAGACAGACTAATTGGAAGACAGAGACATAGTAACCAAATTAATAAAATTAGTACTGAAAATGGTGGCATAACAACAGAAACTAAGGAAATTAAAAAAAAATCATCAGATTCTACTACAAAAGCCTATACTCAACAAAACTGGAAAATCTAGATGAAATGGACAATTTTCTAGATGGATACCAGGTACCAAAGTTAAACCAGGAACAGATAAATCATCTAAACGGTCCCATAATCCCTACAGAAATAGCAGCACTCATTAAAAGTCTCCCCACCAATAAAAGCCCAGGACCAGACAGTTTTAGTGCAGAATTCTATCAGACATTCCAAGAAGACCTAATACCAATTCTCCTCAAACTATTCCACAAAATAGAAACAGAAGGAACACTACCCAATTCATTCTACGAAGCCACAATTATGCTTATACATAAACCACACAAAGACAGAACAAAGAAAGAAAACTTCAGACCAATCTCTCTTATGAATATCGACGCAAAGATACTCAATAAAATACTTGCAAACTGAATCCAAACACACATCAAAACAACCAGGAATGCTGGGGTAGTTCAATATTTGGAAATCCATCAACATAATCCACTATATAAACAAATTCAAAGAAAAAAACATATGATCATCTCACTAGATGCTGACAAAGCATTTGACAAAATTCAACATCCATTCATGGTAAAAGTCTTAGAAAGATCAGGAATTCAAGGCCCATATGTAAACATAGTAAAAACAATATACAGCAAGCAAGTAGCCAACATCAAACTAAATGGAGAGAAACTTGAAGCAATCCCACTAAAATCAGGCTGCCCACTCTCTCTCTACCTATTCAATATGGTACTGGGAGTCCTAGCCAGGGCTAGGACAACAAAAGGAAGTCAAAGGGACTCAAATAGGAAAGGAAGAATAAAAATTTCACTATTTGCCAATGATATGATAGTATACTTAAGTGATCCTAAAACTTTCACCAGAAAACTCCTAAACCTGATAAACAACTTTAGCAAAGTGGCTGGATATAAAATCAACTCAAACAAATCAGTAACCTTCCTCTCCTCAAAAGAAAAACAGGCTGAGAAAGAAATTAGGGAAATGACACCCTTTATGATAGTCCTAAGTAATATAAAATATACTTGGTGTGAATCTAACCAAGCAAGTGAAAGATCTGTATGACAAGAACTTCAAGTCTCTGAAGAAAGAAATCGAAGAAGATCTCAGAAGATAGAAAGTTCTCCCATGCTCATGGATTGGCAGGATTAATAAAGTAAAAATGGCCATCTTGCCGAAAGCAATCTACAAATTCAATGCAATCCCCATGAAAATTCCAAATGAATTCTTCATAGAGATAGAAAGAGTAATTTGCAAACTCATTTGGAATAACACAAAAACCCAGGATAGTGAGAACTATTCTCAACAATAAAAGAATTTCTCGGGGAATCACCATCCCTGACCTCAAGCTGTACTACAGAGCAATAGTGATAAAAACTACATGGTATTGGTACAGAGACAGGCAGGAAGATCAATGGAATAGAATTGAAGACCCAGAAATTAACCCACACTCCTATGGTCACTTAATCTTCGACAAAGGTGCTAAAACCATCCAGTGGAAAAAGGACAGCATTTTCAACAAATGGTGCTGGTTCAACTGGAGGTCAGCATGTAGAAGAATGCAAATCAATCCATTCTTATCTCCTTGTAGAAAGCTAAAGTCCAAGTGGATAAAGGACCTTCACATAAAAGCAGATACACTGAAACTAATAGAAGAGATGGTAGAGAAGAACCTTAAATACTTGGGCACAGAGGAAAAGTTTCTGAACAGAATATCAATGGCTTAATGCTCTAAGATCAAGAATTGACAAATGGGACCATAAAATTGGAAAGCTTCTGTAAGGCAAAGGACACTGTCAATAGGACAAAACAGCAACCAACTGATTTGGAAAAGATCTTTACCAATCCTACATCCAATAGTGGGGTAATAGCCAATATATATAAAGAACTCAAGAAATTAGACTCCAGACAACCAAATGACTCTGTTTAAAAATGGGGTACAGAGCTAAACAAAGAATTCTCAACTGAGGAAACTCGAATGGCTGAGAAGCACCTAAAGAAATGTTCAACACCCTTAGTTGTCAGGGAAATGCAAATTAAAACAACCCCGAGATTCCACCTCACACCAGTCAGAATGGCTAAGATCAAAAACTCAGGTGATAGCAGATGCTGGCGAGGATGTGGAGAAAGAAGAACACTCCTCCATTGTTGGTGTGATTATAAGCTGGTACAACCACTTTGGAAAGCAGTCTGGCAGTTCCTTAGAAAATTGGACATAGTATTACCTGAGAACCCAGCTATACCACTCCCAGGCATATACCTAGAAGATGCTCCAACATATAACAAGGACATATGCTCCACTATGTTAATAGTAGCCTTATTTATAATAGCCAGAAACTGGAAAGAACTAAGATGTCCTTCAATAGAGGAATGGACACAGAAAATGTGATACATTTACACAATGGAATATTACTCAGCTATTAAAAACAATGAATTTGAAAAATTCTTAGGCAAATGGATGGAACTAGAAAATATCATCCTGAGTGAGGTAACACAATCACAAAAGAACACACATGGTATGCTATCACTGATAATTGGATATTAGCCCAAAAGCTCCCAACATCCTCGATACAACTCACAGATCACGTGAATCTCATGAAGAAGGAAGACCAAAGTGTGGGTGCTTTGGTCCTTCTTAGAAGGAGTAGCAAAATACTCATGGGAGCAAATATGGAGACAAAGTGTGGGGCAGAAACTGAAGGAGGGGTCATCCAGAGACTGCTCCACCTGGGTATCCATCCCATGTGCAGTCACCAAAGGTAGACACTTATGTGGATGCCAGGAAATGCATGCTGACAGGAGCCTGATATAGCTGTCTCCTTAGAAGTCTGCCAGATCCTGAAATATACAGAGGCGTATGCTCACAGCTAACCATTGAACTGATCATAGGGTTCCCAATGGAGCAGTTAGAGAGAAGACTGAGCTCCAGAGACCTTGGGTCACTTCTCTAGCTCTGGCCTCTATATTACAAACAGCATGTCTTCTAAGCTCCAGGAAGCTCAACTCCACTGTTGATGCTATTCTTGATGGTTGTCCCATAGCACTGTCACCTCCAAAACTACTGGGGTCTTTCGCTGTAATTGGGGCTGCACTTTCATCTACAGCCTCTCCTGGGCTCTCTCCAGAGATTCCAGTCTTACCTACAGTGCCAAGCCTCAGTTGTTTTCCATGCTCTTCGTTACTTCAAAATCAGTACTGGGATCCTTATTGTTATTTCTAACACTGAGAAAACCGGCCTCAGAGTTTCATGCTTATTAGTAGAGACAGTCCTCATGGGGCCAGTGGTCATGTCGGCTCTTTAGTGCTAGTCTGTTGTTCTATAGATTATTTGTTTTTTTTTTACTACAGTAAAAAGAAAGAAGATTATTTCCAATCTAGTTGTAAATTCCAAGAAAATGTAAGCAAATGTATCAAAAGCTGTTTTATATTCTCTTGTTCTAAAATCTTTTCTCACAGTACTTTACCTTTTTATTTTATTCTTTTAAAGCTTCAACTTGTAATGTGAAGTTCATGAGTGTCAGTGGTCACACTTTAGGCAATTACAAGAGGATAATTCGTTATCTCTCATCAGGCCCTAAACAATATGGAAAAATAAAAAGAACGTAAGATTATTCAAAATGGAAGTGGAAGTGGAGTATGTAACTTACCATAATAGTTGAGAATCAGTGTTTCATCATATTCGTCATAGTACTTTATGAAGCTGACAACTCTAGCAATTTTAAAATGACCTTTTTATCCTTCAAAAAGAAAATGCCTCTGAAATTATTGAGCATGTTTGCATGCCATGAAATATAAATAGCAGCATTATCAGTGCATTTGCCTTGATGTTATTATACCTGAACTTATTGGTGGGAGATATATTTCCATGGTTTCTCACGTTACTAAATATTTTATTGGTCATATTTTTGGAATATCCTATAGTAGGCAATATTAGAAGCTAGGTCAGAGGACAGACTTGGCTTCCCTCTTATGAAACAGAGATAGAATTTATCATCCACCCAATGCAATTGAAGTAATGTCCATCATTGAAAAAAATGGGCACGATTTTATTTTTGAACTTTGGTGCACTCTATGAATGACTGGGGCTTTGTAAGTTTGTGATGTCTTATCTGGCTCAAATGCATGAAATGCATGAAATTGAATTCAAGTGTTCTATATTATTTTTAGAGAACTGGGGTAAATATGTAGAACACAACTGAAACTCACTCTGCTTGCTATTTTGTAATGAAGTCCATTGTAAAATATCTATTATCTATCTATCTATCTATCTATCTATCTATCTATCTATCTATCTATCTATGTATCATCTATATATCATGCATTTATATCTACCTACCTAGCCATTTATATATTTATTTGTATATTTATTCTTCGTTAAGGTCTTACTAGATAGCTCTGGCTGATCTGACACCTGATATACATACTACCTTGTCTAGAAATTACAGAGATCTATATATGTTTGCCTCCTAAGTGCTAAGATTAAAAGTGTATACTACTATTTCCAGATAAAGATTTTACTTTTATATTTAGTTGTATGTATGCGTTCATGTGTGGGTATGTTGAGCACAGATGCCCTTGCTTCACAGAAATATCTGATATCCCTGGGGCTAGAGAAAAGGGCAGTTGTGAATTGCCCAACATAGGTGCTAGAAACTGCACTCAAGCCATCTGTAAGGGTAGGATGTCTTCTAAGAACCAAGTCATCTATCTAGCTCTAGCCATTTGTTTTATGACCTAGTAGTCTCATGCTCAATTCCAGAATCTATGAAACTGCAGCAGGTCGACTGTTAAATTTATTAGGAGAATAAAATCTTGAACCCATCAGAGTGAAGAAGCCATCAGCAATATTAGCAGTCTGTGCATGAATGCTGCTGCAATAGCTTTATGGAGGCACAGTGACTGTCATTCATGGAGTCATCTATTGTCTCCCTCAGTGCCTTTCATGATGCTTCTGTCTCAAACAATTGTCTGATTTTGCTTAAGGAGTCTAATTCATTAATCTTTGATTTTAATTATTAAAGTGGCTACCTCATACTTCACCTGCTTGTGTAACTATATATGATATTCATCTGTCCTCTCCTAAAGACAGTGAAGACATTGCTGTTAAATCTTTGGCTAAGGATGTCAAATTGTAGGTTCTGAAAAGTCATAGGCAGAGCAAAGACATTCACCTAATGGGCAGAAGTGAGAAGATCTGTCCTGGGATTTGCTTCTTGAGTGTAGGCCACCTCCCTCTAGTACCAAGATGGAGAAAAAAACTTTTATCACATGGCTACTGAGACAATGACACATCCAACTTACCTTGTGTATTCAGCCTTTCTGATTCCACTGGGAGAATATATATGTTCCTTGACCATTTTCTTTTTTTCTTTTTTAATTTATTTTTATTTATTTTTTGAATCAAATTGTAATTTTTACTTATTCACACAGGGATTATAAACACAAAAAGGCAGGACATGGAGAAGGGGATGACACCAGAGTGTGGGTGTTCAGGGGGAGTACAGATATCGTTCAGAACAGGGTATCAGCTGAGTGAAGGTTCAGGGGACAGGTCGCTATGACTCTGCCTATGATTGACTTGTCCATATCTAAGTTGGTATTATCTGCCAAGGCTACCTATTTACAAGGTCTATGACTACTCAGGCTGGTAAATTTCCACAAAAACTGCCTGTTTACAATAGCTTATAGCCATCTGTTTCAATGTTTTTCCACAGAGACCCAAGACTTGGTGTCAGTATACATGTATGACAGGCCTATTGCTGATTTTAGGCCTATGGCTGATTTTAGGCCTTCAGTGTGTAAGCAGGGCTGCCTCTGACATCTTCTCCCTTCTCTAAGTATAGAAGGGCTGCAGCGATTCTAATCTTGCGAAAGTGGACCATTTTCACTGCTATAGCATCATTGATGAAAATCCATCTCACACATGAACAAAGTTCTATTTTTGGTTTCTGGATTCTATAGCAATGTTTAAACGTCTTCTGGCAATTTCACAATCACTGAAGTAGGCATTGTATATGTCTTTTGTTTTTGATGTTTTCCTATAGACTCAAAGCAGTTTATAAACACAATCCTGTGGTACTCCTCAGTTCTTTGGTAGGTTTGTTCACTTCTCTTATTTTTCCATGTTTTTTTTTTCAATATTAAGGACTCCCCAGGATTGCCTGAAGTTCATGTCTATAATAGTCTTTCCTGATTTAAAAAAAATCACCCCAATTTTTAAGTATTTTTTCATTTCATTCGTGGATATAAACTTATTTGTTGTTTTCTTACATGATACTGTAAAGTTTTATACACATCTTCCACTGTTTTCTTGAGCTGAATCGTCTCTGATAAGATCATTGGTTGAACACATACTGGTTTCCTTGTCTATGTATTTTCCCTTCATGTTCTTTTATTGCGGGCTATTCTAGATTTGATTTTCAATAATTTATCTTTTGTTTATATTTTAGTTTTTTATTCTACTTATTATATAGTCAACATACTGTTAAACAGAGGTCTTATTTGATGTCTAAAATACACTCCAATTACAACTTATGATTTTAATTATTAATATTATGTTCTATTCACATTTTATATTATATGGTTATGGACAGGGAAGAGAACAAATTCAGAGGAAATGTGGTCAGTGAAATATTAAGAAGCACTACTGGGGAAATAGAAATTACAGGGTGGAATTGAGGAAGCCCATGAGGTTTGTATATCACAATATAGGGTTTTGAGTTTCGTAGTGTAAAATGTGGGAAATATTGAAGCTGTTCAGTTAGAAAGTCACAAGACTAACTTAGTTTTTGTAAAAGTAAGGAAAAATAAGAGGTAACTAGGAGATTAATAATAAAATAATCAGTAGATACAATCGCAGTAGAGCAAGAAGGCATGTTTACCGAGGGAGGGTTAGTAACCATTTGTAACTCTAAAGTGATGAGGGGGAGAAGTTGGATAAGTTTTTAATATTCCTTCAACAGGACATTATGACACAGAGGTTAACGACATCATTGCTTATACCCCATTAGTACACTTGCATGAGGAAGGCTTGTTTGCCTGAGACTGAATGAAGTACAGCTTGAACTCTGTTAGCACCAATGGCCACATAATGTGGTAAATGGTTCTAACATGTTACTAGGAGCCTGAATTTTAACTTGTAACTTTGGCATTGTTTGATTTCTATGATTCTGAGAAAACCATTGTATTGATTAGAGTTCATAATTTCTCACAAAGTAGAAAAATCTTGATAGGAGCACTGTCTTTAGGCTTTGTTAGGGTTACTCCACTTCATGTCTACCTGGATACAGATTGTCTTTGTGATGAGGTTATATGTGGCATCTTCAAGATCTTCCCCCCTCTCCCCTGCCTTTTGTACCATGAGCTGTGACCATCAACTGTTCACTAATATATTACTTTAGCATACAACCTTACTTGGAAAACTTTACAGAACAGTATAAGAGACATGTGAATCCATTTCTTGTTTGTTATTCCAGCAACCACTACAGTGCTAGTCTTAGGGGTCAGTGCTTATCAGAAAGCTCACATGACTCATGCTTGAGCAAGATCTTGACATAAGAAGATATTACTCTTTGAACATATCTTCTCCATTCATGTTTCTTTTTCTTATATAATTTAAAAGAGCAAAGGTCTTGAAATAATAATTTATACAAGGATATAAAAGAGGAAACGTTGGGGCTATTTTTAGGTAGCCAGGCTTATACATATTTTGCCCAAATTTCCAAATGTAAGTCTCAAAAGTTGAGCTCAATACTTCTTCCTTCTCTTATTCCTCCTCCCCTTCGTCTCCTTTCCCCACTTTCTGAAGTACTTGTCATAGTCAAACACCTCAGAATACTTGTATTGTTAGTCAAATCTGAAAAACAATTCTAAATTTCAGTTTTAACATTTCTGTCAGTCTGGCAGTGGTGGCACACACCTTTAATCCTGGCACTTGGGAGGCAGAGGCAGGCGGATTTCTGAGTTTGAGGCCAGCCTGGTCTACAGAGTGAGTTCCAGGACAGCCAGGGCTACACAGGGAAACTCTGTCTCAAAAAAAAAAAAAAAAAAACTGAAAAAACTAAACAAGCAAACAGACATTTCTGTCTACTCTATGTCAACTCCAACTCTTTCTCTAATTGTTTATTCATTCAATTTAAAAATTTTAAAATATTTTTTATCATATTACTGTAAAACATCTGCCAATGCTCAACTAAGGTTTGAATAAGAAATGCTTCTTTATCAAACTCACATTCTGAGTGCTTAGTCCTGCTATTTTAAAGCTCTGAAGGCTTTGGGAAGTATGGCTTGGGTGGTGGATGTAGTGCCTGAGGGGTTGACCTTTGAAGGCCACATCTACTACTGGTTCTGGCTGACCTTCTCTTGTAAAGGAATTAGCTACTAGAAAGAAGGCCCTATGCTTTGTACCTAGACAGTAGGAAAGGTACCTTGAAGGAAGAAATTACCCACTGAAGGCTCTAGAGCGTTAACATGCAAATTCATCCGAAAGACTTTTCTTAGCAAAGAAAGTATCTGAAAGAAGGGAGCTTTCAGGACACACTACTCACTCAATCACTGCTACTCAAAGGAAATTTTTCTTTTTGCTTCAGACACGAAGGCCCTTGTAGGCTACTTTAGCCCTGGTCTAAGAGGAGTCTGCTACAGCTCCAGACGGCAGAGGAACTTTGCATGACTTGGTGCTGTTTTTTGCATGAGTACAAGACTACACATTGACACTGTTCCTGAAGATTGCACCAAAGTTCTAGCATAATGAAGCTTGGGCGTTTTAACAATGTATAGCAGGGAGATCTTGAGATGCTCGTGTATGAAGTGCTAAGGAAGCAACCTAACCTGAAATGGAGACTCTAAAACTTTAGATATGAATTTCTCCCACTGTTGGACTTTCTTAGTTTAAAAAACTCCATTTTGAAATACAGTCATGTTCCGAGAGCCTTAGGGTGAGGGTTTCTTTATGTGAATTTGTATGACAGGAGTAGGGTTGGCGTAGAGTACAGACAGATGTTAAAACTGAAATTTAGAATTGATTTTTAGGTTTGACTAATAGAGTAAAGTCGCTCTGTTATTCACCTTAACATACTCTGGTCCTAGATGAAACGTTATCTTCTCTTTCATGCTAATAAGAATTCATTTTACACAATGCAAACTTAAAGTAAATGTACTTGGAAAATATTGATTCAGGAATTTAAAATGTTCTACTGGGAAATATTAAAGGAAGATCGAAAGAAAACCATATGTCAAAAGTAGCAAAGCAGTTAATTTTAGTACATGTAGAACAGCAAATGACTTCGACAGAAAGTTTGCAGCAAGCAGAGTGTGAGGCTTAATTGAAATTTATAGCAACTATTTCTCCCTGTAATCACACAACGATTTTAATCATTATTATCAATCTGTGTTTAAAAATTAGTTTTGTACCAAGCACAAATTTTGCTTACAGTAATTTAGAACTACACAAAAAGAGAAAAATAGTTCAGAAAATGGATATCCATAAAAAATATTGATGAAGAACAGGCAGAAGGCATGATTCCTTAGTTGACGGTGCCTTTATTCTCTCAGTTCTTCCCATTTAGATTTGAAGCTTCAAGGAGTGAGAATGCAAGACATTTTTGTATAGTGTTCTAAATGTCAGTGTTAGCCTTAGCAGCAGCATCCAAAGCTGGAGAGATAATTCAGCCCTGGAGAGCACAGGATGCTCTTGCAGGGGACACTGGTTCTGTTCCTAGTGCTTGTTGGCTTACAAACATTAACTCTGTTTCCAGAGGATCTGACAGCATATTCTGGCCTCCGTGGGGACTGCATGCCTGAAGTACAGAGACAAGCATACAGACAAAACACCCATAAACACAAACTAAAAATAAGTAAATCTTCAAAACAAGAAATGGCACCCAGATTTCAGGATTTTAGTTGACACTATAGTTACTCAAGTACATTTGAGTTCAAGTCTTATGTGCTTATCATCGTGGAATGGCGATTGTGGACTTCAGGACACAGCACTTTAGAAGCTCAAGCCTCCCTGATTGGCTCTAAGTATTACATGGAACCTCTATGCCTGAAAGAGTAGCATCGCTACTGTCTGATATTTGGATCAAAATGTTGTTCCCAGAATTCAATTTGTGTGTTGTTTAGTAGTTAGAAGTAAGTTGGATAACTTTGCTTCTCTGTCTCCATTTCCACCTCCATCTCCTTCTCCATCTCCCCCTCTCCCTCTCCCTCTCCTTTCTACTTCTCCCTCTCCCTTCTCTCTTCTCCCTTTCCCTCTCCCTTCCATCCCTTCTCACTTTCTTCTGCTTTGCCCATTCAACTCCTTTCACACACAGAAAGCCTTGTCTTTACTAGGTATCTTCTGATTGAAAATAACAGAAACTCACCCCAACACCATTGAAGTAAAGTTTATAAATCAGGTTATTTAATTAGAAAGGCCAAGAGTGATGAAATCCCTGGATCTCATGTACTTCAAACCTATCACCTGCTCTTCTCAGCTCTGCCTCATTTTGGTGAGTGGACATAGAAAGAGTCTATATGGAGACTAAGGTATTTTTCAAATTCATATAACCATTCTATTTGTATTTTTTGGTGGGGAGATTTTCCCTTTCAAATAGTTCCATATAAAATATGTGGAATTGTAGATTACCAATTCTGGGCTCCATATTTGTCTGTCCTTGCAGTAATCACTCTGTAGCATGTGGCTCAGGTTTATGTGAGGTTCATGGACTAAAGGTAATCTAAGGTGTACTGCACTATGGAAAATCACAAGGTTACTGCTATCAATATAGAAAATGAACTTCTATAGTCAGACATATAAGTATCTACAGTAAAAGAAAACATATTCAAATACTTATTAAAGATCTCAAGAAAGCTGTGAAGAGTGATAGCCACACATATATATTGCAAACAAAAAAGGAAATTGGCTTCAGTACTAAATGCAGCAAGGTCAAATACGCTCTCTATAGCCAAAGAGCAGAGTGGATGACAGTGGATGGAGAACTGCTACGAAATATCGAGGGCATCCACACTAGAGTGATTATCCTATAAGCTTCTTGCTTAGGGTAAGCCAAGGTAGTGAGGTGGCAGAGATAGGGGATGAGAAGTGTTTTTTTCAAATGCTGAGAGTGGAGAATTTTTTTTATAAAATTTACCCCACAAGGCTCTTGCTAAAATTGAACAAAATGAGCTAAAGCAAGAAGTTAACTTCACAGACTGGCTGGACAGAAAATTCAGAACATAACACAAGTTTTACATAGAAAATCTGAGTCATTTGCTAGTTAAAGTCCATGTGCAGTAGACTTTATTTTAACTACTTAACTAAGGAATACTGTAGCACCAATGATTTTTAACTAAGTTGTGTATAATTTCCATGTTTTGTTTTCACTGCCCATCGCCTTTTAGTAAGCTCGTGACCCTCATATTTTAGATTAGATAAAGATGGAAGGATATAACTAAGCTTCTCTAAAACAATTTTGTGATATTAAACACCATGGGAATAAAAAAACTTCAATGACGGATACAATAATAATTGATAAATGATGCAAAAATACAATAATAAAAATATTTATTATATGTTGAAAATAGGTACTATCTTAGTCATTGTTCTATTGTTGTAAGGAGACAGGATGGCCAAGGCAGCTCTTTTAAAAAGAAAGAAAACATTTGTTTAGGGGCTGCTTACAGTTTCAGAGGATTAGCCTTTATTATCAGGGCAGGGAAACATGATGGCATACAGGTGGGTGCTAGAGCTGGAATTGAGAATTACATCTTAATCCATAGGCAGAGAGAGGGAGGGGAGGGAAAGGGAGACGACGAAATGGGGAGGGTGGAGATATAGAGGAAGGGGGAGGAGAGAGAGAGAGAGAGAGAGAGAGAGAGAGAGAGAGAGAGAGAGAGAGAGAGAGAGAGACTCTTGACTTGGCATGGGTTTTTGAAACCCCAAAGCCCACCCCTAGTGACACAATTTCTTAACAAAGTCACACTTAGTAACTAATTTCAAATAAGTGACAGTCCCTGATGACTAATCATCCAAATATGTGAGTCTGTGGGGGGCATTCTTACTCAAACCAGCACAAGGTCAATGTCCAACAATGCAACATCGTATCAGTTGTTTTCTTCCATGTTAGTAAGCATGACTTTACAGTATTTGGATCAGCTTATTATTTCTTTAAAATAAATGATGAGAATATCTATGGCCTTAACTTTTCACTTTGGAGAACATTCTAAAGCAATACTGTGAGTAATAAAATAAATAAAATACATATTTTAAGTAAGTCACCCAAATAGTCTACAATACTAACCTTCTAAACAACTATGACTGTCTGTATAATAATAGCACTATTAATGAATACTGTTATTGAATAACTGAGAAAACAACTGTTTTTTTTTTTCATTGAGTTTGAGCTTAATCCACATGAGAGCTTCCATGCCTGATACAGTAAACCCGTAAAAGCAAAACAATAATAAAACACACATAGTGGGACTTTTAAACTTAAGGGACAAGCTTACTATTGCTATTAAGCTAAATCCTCATGATGCTAGGCTACCTTCTAAATATTTATGTTTATACCCACAGACATACGTTACTTCTAGCCTTAATCAGAAAAGTGTCTCTTTGCAATTAATGCCAGTGAGTATAGAGAGGCATAGATGCTCAAGGTTCTGAAAAGAAGTGATACTTTATTTTTTAATTCCTGATCAGGATGTTCAGGCCTGCTAATGCTCAGTTATCACTGCAAGAACAGGAGATGAAAAAAAAAAAGAGTGGAAGGGCTGAGAAATGCTGACTTCTGGGAATAGCAGAGCCAATGACGTCACCGTCCCTTACCAGCTGTGACTGCCTCCAGTGGACCTATCCAAGACTGAATCCACAAACAAGAAATCATGGATGGTGAGAACAGTCATTGTTTTCAGTTGTATACTCACTAAAGTGCCCATAAGGCTCTAATGAGTATTTTCAGACTCATGACCGTACTGATGATACTGGTTAAATTCATTGGGTCTAATAAATGAGTAAATGATAAATAAATATTTAAAAGGGAATTGTAGGGAAGAGGGGCAGGGTAGATAATGAGGTGGAGGGTAGATAGACAGGGTGAGAGAGTGTAGCAATCAGAGTGCACATGTATCAGATTTTGAAAGAACGATTGTTTATCAGTCTTGGAGATACCAGCTGGACTATGAAATAGCCACAGCACTGCAGCATCACCAACAGTACACACAAAATGATCACCACAAATATATTGGAACACTTGATGTGTAACACACATAAAGCTGCTCTGTGGGTATTTTCTGTAGGCAAAGGACACTGTCAATAGGACAAAATGACAACCAACAAATTGGGAAAAGATGACCCAGAGATTCCACTTTACACCAATCAGAATGGCTAAGATCAAAACCTCAGGTAACAACACATGTTGGTGACGATGTAGAAAAAGGGGAACACTCCTCCATTGCTGGTGGGAGTGCAAACTGGTACAACCACTCTGGAAATCAATCTGGAGGTTCCTCAGAAAATTGGAGGTAGATTTACCTGAAGACCCAGCAATACCACTCTTGGGAACATACCAAAAGATACCGCACCATTACACAGGGGCACGTGTTCCATTATGTTCATAGTGGCCTTATTTGTGATAACCAGAAGCTGGAAACAACCCAGATGTCCCATGACTAAAGAATGGATTCAGAAAATGTAGTTCATTTACACAATGGAATACTACTCAGCTATTAAGAATGAGGATATCATGAGTTTTGTAGGCAAATGGATGGAACTAGAAAATGTCATCCTAAGCGAGGTAACTTAAAGACAAAAGTACATCCATGGTATGTACTCACTAATAAGTGAATATTAGTCCTACACACAAAAAAGTACATAATACCCTAGATATAGTCCACAGAACTCAAAAAGGTCAACAAGCTGCAGGGTCCAAGTGAGGACACCTCAGTCCCACTAGGGAGAGAGAAGAAAGAAATCACAAGTGGAGAGGGAGGAAGGGAACTGGGAGGGAAAGTAGACTGGGGTCAGGGGAGAGGGGAACCTGATCTGGTATTGGGTGAGGGAAAAGAACTGAAGCCCTGAGGGCCAGCAGAAAGACTAATGAGTTTTAAACAGTTAAAAGTTAACCTAATTCTTGAGTTTCATCCACATGTTTGAATGCATCACAGTCTATTACAGGTCCCTCATTTTTTTTTTTTTTTTTTTTTGGTTTTTCGAGACAGGGTTTCTCTGTATAGCCCGGGCTGTCCTGGAACTCACTCTGTAGACCAGGCTGGCCTCGAACTCAGAAATCCGCCTGCCTCTGCCTCCCGAGTGCTGGGATTAAAGGCGTGCGCCACCACCGCCCGGCCAGGTCCCTCATTTTTATCAAGTCTATGCTCTCCTATTTTTCTGTGAATTTGTGATATATAAATTTCTAGAGTAATCTCCATTCTTTTATCCATTTGATGAAAAATATTCTTTTCTAATTGGATGTTTTATTTACATTTCATATGTTGTCCCCTTACCCCATCCCCCACCCACCCAGGAACCCCCTATCCCCTCACCCCTCCTCCTTCTTCTCTGTGGATGTAACCCCTACCTACCCCCTCCCACTCCCACCTCCTCACCCTCAAAATTCCCACCCCCTGGGGCATCCAGCCTTCATGAGGTCAAGGATCTCGTCTTCCACCTATGCCCAGCAGGGCCCTCCGATCTTACATAAAAAAAAGGCAGCATATACCAGCTGATATGAGGCACCCAACATATATACAACATATATACTGCCGGGTCTGTGTTCAATCAGAGATGATGCATGTAACCCTCAAGAGACTGGAGGCCCCAGGGAGTTTAGAGGTCAGGTGGGATGGCAGGTTGGGGGGTGAGAACTGTCTCGTGGAGACAGGGTGTGGGCTGGAGGTATGAGATGTGGAACAGTTGGAGGGTGGAAGGAGGGATAAAATCTGGAGTATAAAAAAAAAACCTCATTACTCAATTACTGCTTATTTTTACATATGAATGATATACAACTGTTATCACTGGGTGTAAATAAAAAATATTAAAATATTTATAGATTGCAGTTTACACAATTCAAAGTGAAAGTATCTTTGAATCTTATATGAATTACTACACACACGCACATACACACATGTGTGTGTATGTGCGTGTGCTTATAAATTCTGATAGTAATTTTTCTTACCACATGGTTATCAAGAGAAGATTAACATTTATTTTCCACTAAATGTCAATATTTGGGTACCTTTATGAATTAGCAATGCATGAGAGCTTTCTGATGCTTACTTGTTTTTGTTTTGTATAATCTTTAAGGAACCAAAATGTATGTTTTCATATATTACCTTCGTTAAGGTTTGAAAGCACTTCAAGAAGTAGATGATGTCATCATCCCATTTAGCCTAAAAAGTAATGAGGTATTTTACCAACTGTCTTAATAGTAGTACATATGTCAAGAACAGTATAAACCACTGGATACTCAGTAAGAATTAGCCCATCTCTACCGGTCAGTGTTCTCTTTCACTCATGCTAATAACGGCAAGTAATCTCAAGCATAAGAAAAGTATTATCTCTACATATGGCAACTTTATCATTTGACATCCCAAGCTAGCACTAGGTACACAGTGTCTTACTGCACTACCCACCACAAAAACTCATAGGTTCTAATCATCTTGACACTCTATTTTAGTTGTATTGAAGAGCTGTGCTGTTTACTCACAATGCAATTTCTCCTCCAGTCTCCAACTTCCATGTCTATTGTCATTATAACCAAGGCAGATGTTCTTACCTTCAGCTGATTTTCTAAGGTTTCTTTATGAGCATAAAATATTCACTGTGAGGGCTTTGTCTACTTATTCCTGTATCCTGGGCAACCTCAGAGAACAGGCAGGCTGCAGAAAACTACAACAGATGCTTGCTAACATCCTCATGGGCAATGTAGGTCAACTGAAATCCCTACATTTGTGGTACCTGTCACCTTTTATACCTCAACACCCCAGTCACTAAAAGTAAAAGCCTCCTATGTTTAACTTATCAATTTCAGACACAAGCCAGAGCATATTTAAGATTGATGCCTCTTGAAAACTAGTTTTCATTTAAATATGCAAATGTGACTCAAGGAACAAGTTCCTCTGGGTGAGTGTGTGTGGGTGGGTGGGTGGTGTGTGTCCCATCTCCTCCTCCTCTTCTCAGTGTGCTTGCTGAGAAGCTCAAAGACAGTCAAACATATTGTAATCAAACAATAAAGATTTGCAATGAATTTAATGCTATTTAAATGAATGAATAAAAGAGATTTATTAATTTATATTGCTGAAACGTGAATTGTTTGTGAATAAGAGAGAGAGAAAAAAATGGGAACAGAGAGCAGAGTGTGAAGAATCCCACGAAGAAAGATGTTGACAGCAACAAAATGAAATGGCTCTGGAGATGATATTTACTAGGTGATTTGTTTATTAATTAGGCAATTTGTTTATTAATTAGATAATTTGGTTTTGCTGCACAATCCTGTGAACTAGAAATGAACTTCTAATGGTGTGTGTATGTGTGTTGAATGTGAATACATCCAAGAAATGATGACACATTAAAGTCCCTGGGAAACTGAAGTCTTAATCATACCTGGAGAGCAGGTTCAGTGACATTAACAAAATCCTCAGCAGCAACACCAAACCCCAGAGGAGTGCCCTCAGGGTGACCTGAGAATGCTTGTTTGCTCCCTCCTCTAAGAAGAGAGTCAATCTGTTGTTTGAAGGAAAAGAAAGGAAAACTACATAGCAACTTCTGATGTGATTTGGAATTAGACTCAAATGTAGAAAGGTCGAGAATCCTCAGAAGTGCACTGTATTACCATTTATTTACTCTAATATTCTCCAGAATGAAGATTCAAGATTTTAGGTCTTTTGTTTCTAGAAACCAAATGGAAGGCTGTCCTCTCCCCTAAAGCTATAAACTATGGAACTCTGTAGCAGGTAAGGCTTTTTCTCTCTCCCCCATTATTTGAACGTTAAAACTATTATTGAGATTTTATTTTTGAATTAAGTTCTTGAGTCTCTAGGTTATGAACTCTGTGAGAGTAGGGAAGGTATCCTAAATATTCGTTTCTAATTTCTGCTTTGCACATAGAAGACTGACCGTGAGTATCTGTGAGGACATTAGTGATGGAAATGTTCCACTCACTTTGTGAGCACTGCCAGTTTGGATATCATTGAAAATATGAAACTAAATTACTGTGATTTCAGATATTAGAATTAAGGAACACCAATTAATATAGATGAGGAAAAGAAGTTCTCCTCTGCCAATCTATTCCCAAGGTCTAATTGCTCCATCAAGGTGATCTCTTATTGAGTTTGGATGTGTAAGTTGTCTGTTTTCCACTTACCAGTAGATGGCCTAATTATTCCATCGTTCACAAAGCCTTCAATCTATTCATAAAGAAAGCCGCTGATGAAGACCAACTTTCCCTTTGAGATTATTTTTTTTTAAGAATCTAACCTTTGAGTGATTTTATTTTGTCTTTAAAAAGAGCCAATAATTAGTGCTTCCCATTAATTTTCATTGGATTAAACAACTGAATAGAGATGCTGATTTTAATATAGCTTAGTGTAGTCAATAAGGAAAGATTGTACTATTTTTTATATATACGAAGTCACCTAGGAAGATTCACAGAGGTGACATACTAATATCATTGCCTCGGGGGATGAATTGATTCATCAGCATCCATGAGGAAATGAGCCTCTTTATTTTCCTCCAGACAGTCTTTGCAAGCCATTTAAAATATTATTCACATTTAGATGACTTTACCAACTTTCCTGAAATCCGATATAAAAGAGCTATGATGTTTCTACTCAGTTTACTGGCAACAGATTTTCTCAGGGTTCTAAGGCTGTTTAATGATCATATAATTTATCTATAAGGCAAATGTGTTCTTTCATCTGAAAGCCAAATTTGGCCTGCATGTCAAATGTTCAGTAGATGCTGAGCATGAAGGAGAAAAAAAGAAGCGACAGAATTGGAAAAGCAAGTATTAACTTGGTTTAATTCAATTTAATAGTGTTCTGGATGATATGTTTTTATTTTACTAGTTCTGACAATGCAAAATAATTATGTTTTTCATTATTTACTTCTTTATATATTCCCTACCTCCTTAGGCTTCTCAAATATTCACTTATTTTAGCCTACTCAAATTTCAAGATTATTATCTTATAGGGGCTCTATTTATTTTGTTTATCACTGTTCATATACTGACTACCAATAGTAGCGTTTGGAATATGAAAGTAATCTATTCAAAACTAATGTTCTGAATGAACCTTATTTTTCATACATTTTCTGAGATGAACTAAGGAACTTAATTTAAAAGATTAGGAGTCTCAACTTTGGGCCATTTAGAAATGTAAGATGTTTTACCAAATTACTTTTCAAAAGAACCTCTCTCATTATATTTGCTTGTTTTTGCAACAAATATCTTGCTCCCTCTGAGATATTATTTCCTGGATCAACTACCCAAGAGGAGTGGAAAGATTCTTCTTGATGAAAAATAAGGCCAGTCCTGAATCCAAAAATGTTACTTCCCAGCCCACATATGGAGAAAGAAAGAAAGAAAGAAAGAAAGAAAGAAAGAAAGAAAGAAAGAAAGAAAGAAAAAAGAAAGAAAGAAAGAGGGAGGGAGGGAGGGAGGGAGGGAGGGAGGGAAAAGAAAAGACATGAAGCGTTGTAGGTTCTCTAGTGTTCCACACTGACAATCAACTGAAGATTACACGGTGCTTGAATTATTAGTAATGTTGAGAAATTGTCTTTGTATACCTCAAGCAGTACAAAATAAAATATTTCTAAAAAAATTAAACATAGTTTTAATGCAGTCTGATTATTTTCATCTTTGTTACGTTATTTCTTCTCATGTGTAGCAGCAGAAGAACACTGAAAAAAGCAAAAAGCAGAGTCATCTAGACCCATAGGATGGCTGTCTGTCTGGTCCCGTAGAAGTGTTTGATATCGTCTGGATGTGCCTTAGTAATTAAGGAAGAAGGTCACCTTGTTTCCAGTGGAAGTACTGTTACTTTTTGCTGTTACCATTGTTTTACCATTTGTTAAGCAAATCATTAAAAAATTACTAAACACAAATATGGTACTTAAGAATAACTCTTGTGGGGCTAGAGAGATGGCTCAATGGTTAAGAGCATTGGCTCCTCTTCCATGGGAACTTGGTTCAAATCTCAGGACCAAAACAGTAGTTTATAACCTCCAGTAACTCCATTTCCAGGATATCTGACACCCTCTTTTAGCAACTGCAAACATGTAGAGCCTAGACATACATGCAGGCCAAACACCCATACACACAGCATATCAAAAGCTTAAAAAATAATATTTGTATCGCTTTTAATTCATATTTTAAAATAAAAATGCTACATGGAAATAGTACACTGTAACTATATACCACAACTAATTTCACAGATATAAATTCATGATTTTGATTGAAAACCACCCACAGTGTTTAAACATAGTTTTAAAGACTTAGTTCTCTCAATAATAACTTAAATTTCCAGATTTGAGAAGAAATGGTTGCCAAGCTGGCTTTTTAAAAATACTAATTCTCCACAATTATAAAGGAGGAGAATACCCAAATCACTGATCATCTTTGTCATAGGTCTTCTGTACCCACAGATATCTGCTTGTTGTCTCTAGAAGGGTTCCATGGTAGAAACGTCTAGAAGCGAGCCATGGTAGAAAAGTGAGTTTGGCTTTTAGGCTAACATGTATTAGGAGGTAACTAAAACCAGATGTCATAGAGAACAACAAGAAAACATGCTGTATAAGAGATTCTTGCCTAAGTTCTCTGTATGTCTAGAATAAGTCATTTTAACTATCAATATCTAGAAAATTCTAGTTAGGGAGTCAGGCAGAAAAGGTGAGTAGCTATGTACATACATAAGATTCATTAAACACACCAAAGCCACACATATACACACATATACACAAAGCCACATAGGCACATATGTAAACATGGATAAAGTATCATTAAAAATCCCAATGTCTCTCTCTCTCACACACACACACACACACACACACACACACACACACACACACATATTTAAACATGGATAGACAATTAATTTTAATTTTTGAGGCAGGATCTGCACTCAATCTCGTAATCCCCCCGCTTTAGCTTCCAAGTGCTGGTATTCATTTATTTCTATGACACGTTCACATGTAAATGTCAACTCTATGGTTTGTGATATAAGTACATGGTATTTAATGGAGGAACTATGACACTGAACATTTATACTTATTACCATTGCAAATCACGCATATGAGTTACAAGTAATAGATACAAATTTAAACAAAATTTATTTTTAAGTTATACGTAAGCTTTTATTATAAATTATGCATTTTTATTATCCTGCAACATATTGTCTAACACGCACGGCATTGCTCTATCAGAAGTACAGTTGCATTCGTTACTTAAAATCTTTAATTAGCTTTAGGCACGATATAAACATAGACACATGAATTCATAAAGGTTTACTTTTTCTTTCTGATTAAACTTCCTTTCAGTCACTGGACCTCAGCAGAGGCATGGAATGCTTTCCAGAACATAGATTTAAATGAGGCGCCTGCTCAGTGGGCTTACAACCTAATTAGACAGAGACAGTTGACCAACATATGCCCACAGACTACAGTTGGCCACTTATTTATTCCCTAATTAACATAAAGCAGCAGGAGGACAAGCCTGCCTGTGCTCGGTGTGCGAGCAAGTCTGTGAGTGCTGTGGAACTCTGTGGGAAACAAGACCTCTTCCTCGTTGGGGGTTTTCTGAGCTCTTCCTCTGGTTCCTTGCTCGTCTCCATAATTAATATTCCCAGGCATATCTTGCTGAGACTGTATTTGGCCAAGCAAACAGACCGTCGCAGCACAGCGGAACCGTTTGCTTCAGCTGTCGTGTTGATGCTACAGGTCACTGAATGGTGGATTCCAATGTTGTGCGTTCAACTCTCTGGAGAAGCTCAGCCAGTGTGTGCCAAGTGGCTTCTCTACACATGAGTAATTTAGTGATTCCAGCTACAGGGAAGGCTTTCTCTTAAGACTATTTGATTATAAAAGTCACATGGTTACTTTCTTTCTTCATGAATCTTCTTTTAATTTTATTCCCTCTCTGTTTTCAGATGATTCAGACTTTTAAAGCTATAAGCCCTAAGTGATCCCAGGTCTGCCTGCCTATCGCTCTCTTTAACGTTCTATCCTACACTGACTCTCTTTATGTTGACTTAGCAACAGGAACCTTGAGTTTCAGTTTGAGAAAATAAAAGTCCCACAGCTTTATAGCCCGGAGTTTTTCACCTGTGCCTCAATTATCCTTTTGGTCTAGTTCTTACCTTATCATTTGCTATTCCTAAATAATAAAACAATGGGAACATTGGCAAATATACAAATATAATTTTATTTAGTATCATTCCTCTTAATTAGGTGTTTGTTTTGTTTCTGTTTCATTTTGTTTGAGATAGGGTCTTGCTAAGTAGGCTAGGCTGATTTGGCGCTTCCAGGGAGTCTCCTACGACGTGCTCCCAAGTGTTGGGATTACAAACTTGATTTACCATGCCTTGATTACTATTTGTACACTTTAAAAAATAAATTGTTTTATTTACATACGTTTCAAATGTTGCCCTTCTTCTCGTTGCCCCCTCCAAGAGTTCTTTATCCCATCTCCTATACCTTTTGTCTCTGAGAGGATACTTTCCTCTGATCCTACCCCCTTAACCCCCTTACCCACCCACCCACTCCCACTTCAGACTCCCCTTCCCCTTCCCTGGGGTATCAAACCTCTACAGGTTTAGGCTCATCCTTTCCCACTGAGGCCAGACAAGACAGTCCTCTGCTACATATGCTCCTAGGGCCACTGACCAGCCCATGTATGCTCTTTGGTTAGTGGCTTAGTCTCTGGGAGCTCCTAGGGGTTAGTTAGTTCTAGGTTGGTTGATATTGTTGTTCTTCCCATGGAGTTGCCATCTCCTTTAGCTCTTTCAGTCCTTGCTCTAACTCTTCCATAGGAGTCCCTGACCTCAGTCCAATGGTTGGCTGTAAGTATCTGCATCTGTCTCAGTCAGCTGCTGGTAGAGCCTCTCAGAGGACAGCCATGCTAGGCTCCTGTCTGCAAGCACAACATGGCATCAGTAGTAGTGTCAGGGTTTGGTGCCCCTCATGGGATGGATCCAACGTTGGGCTGGTCATTGTATGGATTTGTCTTTAATCTGCTCCAATTTTGTCCCTGAATTTCTTTTTAGGCAGGAATAATTCTGGGTCAAAAACTTTGAAGGTAGATTGGTGACCCCATCCCTCCACTGGGGGCCCTGTTTATCTTCTGGAGGTGGTCTCGTTGATATTTTAAAAACCACACATACTACCATTGAGTAGTCGAGTGTCATCACCACACTACTTTGCAGAAAACAGGAAAGCAACACAGTAAGTACCGGGCAATTAGATTCCAAAGGCAGAGACTTAATGCTCATCTATGCTTTAATACTGGATCTTCTGACTTACTGTCTTGGTTCTGAAATAAGAAAAAAATACGGGCAGTTTCATTCAAAGAAACGTTAAAATAAACTTTTAGCCTTAGTGAGATTAAAATAGGCTTGACCTCTCAAGCCAAGCGAAGAACAAAGGCCTGAATCAAAACATTAAAAACAAAACAAAATCCTATATAACACTCGTCTGTAACTGCTCTGCAGAGAGATCTAGTGACAAAAGTATTGTTGTTTGACTTGGCAGATTGAGTTTTTATAATTACGTTAACCATAATTTAGTGTTTGGCTGCTGTGCAAATATATGTCCTTGATCTTAAACTCTCCTCAGGAATAACTCAAAAAGAAATAAAGGTTGTTTTATGCAGACTGAAAGCTTCAGTCCTGTCTCTATGCTCACATCACCATGTGGACTTCAGTGAACTATGTAGCGAAAGTGGATGAAGTTTCATTCATTTCAATGCAAATCTTTACATTTGTAAATGTAATACAATTTGTTTTTACTCTCATCCCGTCCCCCTCCCCCGTCTCTTCCATGTTCATCATGGAAATTTCATGCAGTAAACCAGTAAATTACCCCCAAATTGATCTAACCTCAGGGCCTCCTGCAAGCATGCTGGAGAATCAGGGTTTTGTCCCCTCTGAGGATAGAATTCATTTGGATTCTTATGTTATCTGCCTCTAGGACTTGAGCACTTATTTGGTGATTGACTGAGTTATTTTTATCTTATTATATTTGTCCCTTATTGCAGTTTTGAATTTTGTATTTTAAAAATCAAAGTAAATTAAAACTTCAAGGAATAAGTTGACTCCCCCCATATAATAAAATAGCAGCATAGGGGAGTGCTAGAGCAGTGAGACAGGAGTGGGTGAATGGGAGGAGAAGCACCCTCACAGAGGCAAATAGGAGTGAGGAGAGGGATGGGATGGAGGTGGTGGAAGGGAAACCAGGAAGAGGGACATCATTTGAAATATAAACAACTAAAATGATTAAGAAAAAATTACACATTACAAGTTAAAGCCAAGGTATGAAGCATAATTTTGAAAGTAACCATTACAACTTGATTCCTAAAACCCAAGTTCTAAACCAGTATAACTGGTATACATTTCCTAAGAAATGGCTATTTGCATATAATTACAGCTATAAGCAAATCAGCCTAATAAAATGTAATAGGTTTGTCAGCATCTGTAAGACTTGGTTGTTTGGATAGCACTTAATAGGTAGAACGAGAATTTCTGGGTGCCTGCCAGCTGGCCATCTGTCTACACTGCCCATGGAGAATCAGAACAACGGGATCTTTTGGCACATCCAATTACAACAAACCACCTCTGACCCTGTTTCAGGTTACAACAGGGGAGACTATTACTGAAAGGCTAGATTAATTGATTAATGCTGAGAGGTAGGGGGAATTTGTGAATATCTCTCTGAGAGCATTTAGGAAAAACATGGATGGATTAAAGGAAGGGTGCCTTTTCCTCCAAGTGCTTTATTCAACATTAGGAGACATATAATGATAGGACAGTCTATGTTCTCCTTTATCATTTAAAGTAAGACATGCAATAAGATGTTTGTCACAAGTATTTCTAAAACATATTGAAAGTTTGGGTGCAGGAATGTGAGTATCAGTAGTTCTCCCATGTGGAGACCAGATAAGCTTGTCCTGAGAGAAGAATCTGGACTAAATATAACGTACAGACCTGTTCTCAAGAGAAAGGATTTAAGACTGAAGGGTGTGCCAGACATAGGACCAAGTAGACTAGAACTGAGAGAACTGAAGGACTATTCATGATCTGACAACTACGTTTGGTCCTAAGAAATACTTTGATTTTGGTATTTTCTATAGATATCTAGAGTCATGTCATACAGAACCAGTAAAAGATTTTAAGTAAAGAGGTATTTTTGTTTGTAACCTAGCCTCTAATGACTGAGCCATATCTGCAACCCAAGCAAAAGAGTCACAATGCACCAAAAAATATTTAGAAATATTTGGGAGAAATTTCTTAGAATAAGATAGCGGGGAAGGCATACTGCCTTCATACTGGAAATGTCAAAGGAACACCATGAAGATAAGACTGAATGGAAATATAGACTGGTTACTGAACAGTGAGATACACTCTGATAAAACAGGCATTGTATAGACCAAGATGGCAGCACCTCCCTTGACATACCTAGACAATGAGAAATTTACTTCTATATATGTATTATTGTATGTAACTGTGTATTAATTACTTCTAGGGCCATGAAGAATAAAACATCATGATAGTCAATAAAACATAAGAGAAATGATATCATCAAGAAGGGATAGACACGAGATAAATGAAGCTGGGGTCCATGTATTGGTGCATACCATTTTGTAGTAAATATCTTCATAATTGGAAGAGATACATGAGTAATGATTAAAAACAAATATATAGTAAATACGCTAACCAGTAACATAACCACTTATCACTCTCAAGTGCTCATAGGACACACGCCTTTATGTGACCCACAGTGGTTTCCCACACACATGTGAGTAGTGCCGTGTACTGTCCTGGTGATCATTCTAATTTCATGGAATCCCCATCTTACATGTGCCCTTGACCATGGCACTGCTTTGCAGTACAGGATTGCAGTTCATTTCAATGAAGAAAGCCAAGATAACAAAGAAAAACTCAAGATGATTTCAATGTATCTTATCTATAAGTAAGGTATTTACCATCTCTGCTTTCTTTGTAAAGATATGTCAAAACCTGCTGGCATCAGTGGGTATGCCCCAAACCTATCAAAACACAGCAGTGATAGTATAAAATATAACTTTGTCCTGTCCCCAAAATACTGCTTAAATGACAACCAAACAAGCAAACTGAGCAAACCACTAAAACAAGGATTAGCATAAGTGAGAACTGGGAAGAAGGAAGGAACACAGTGACTACTGAGACATTCAACACACGGACATGGTGGTCCCTGCTTATGAGGATGTTTCTCAAGGATAAGTGGCCCTATCTTCACAGACTCTGGAACATTTGAGGCTTAAGAAATGTAGCTAGTGGGGTGGCATGAAGTCACTGAATAACTAGGTGATTATCATGGTAGAACTAAACATTCCTGCCTCATTTCATAAAGATCACCTGCTCAGTCTGCAGGTAGTCTCAGCGACATTACTGCCTAAACAGGAGATGAAAAAGGATAACAACAACAGACAGCCAAAATGGTTGGGGGAAAGACCGTGAGACTTATAATGTTTTAAGGTAAAAGATCTGTAGAGCTGCCTGTTGGTGTGGTAAAAATCAGCTCTGACTTTGATGGACACCATCTGTTGGTGGAGCTGCGATGACATAATTTTGAAGTTATACTACCGGTTGTAACAGAAAATTTGTAATAAATTAAAGGACAAAAATAAAGGTTTACATGAAGCACAGTCTGCCACCACCTAAGAGAAAAGTGACCCAGGGAGTGTATATGCCAGGGAAGAGTTTGATGCATTATTAAGGGTCTCAGAGAAAGACCAATGGACACTGATAATACAGGTTCATACAATAAAAACCTGAGTACATCTTTGGGATGCTGTAACAATGAATCCTCATTCACACTTATACCTCAAACTGTGGATAACTCCACGATGAATGAGAAAGTGAGTGAAATGAACATTAAGATTAAAACCAACCTAAAATACTAAAATAAATGGTCATTGTAAAGTCAGATTATTTTCTGAAAAAAATTTTAGTGTAATTATACATGTTTCTCTGTTTATGTGTCATATAAGTGAGGGTATTATCACAGTATACTGATTTAGTAGAATTTTTGTGTTTAGAATTGAAAATCCAAAGTAGATCCACATAGTAGGAGACGATAACGAACACTCTGCAAGTTGCCACTTGAACTTCTCACTCAGTCTTGCATACACAAATAAACAAGTAATGCTTTAATTAGTCAATATATAAGAAATTAGCATTCGAGTGTAGCATGAAGAGTTGTTTTCTTAGACACTGGAAGATAGGACTTTGTCTAAGAAAAACTATAAGGACCTTTAAGTAGAAAGTGCTCAATGCTGCCTATAAAAGACAAATCACATAAATTATATCATCATCAATGTTTAAAGGTTAAAGGTCAGAAGGATGATCCCAAATAGGAGAAAGACTTGCCTCAAAGGCCTCAGAATCAACGATGATCGATAACCCTCAGCATACCTGAGAGATGGTGGCATGTGTCTTTAACCTCTGTACTTGGGAGACAGAGACACATGGATGTGTGAATGTGAGGCCAGTTTGATCTACAGAGTTAATTCCAGGACAGTCGAGGCTATACAAAGAAACCCTGTCTTGAAAAAAAAACAAAATAAATAAATACGTGAGTAAACAAATAATCAAACGAATAAACACCCCCAAACCAGAAACCCTTAGCTTGACTTGCAAATGCTTACACATTCTACTAAAATATTAAATTCTAAAATATCTAGTGACTTAGAATCTGTGTTTATTGAACTGGCAAAAAATATTGATCAACAGATGAATGGATAATAAAAAAAATGTGTCTCATGTACCACCATGGAATTTTATTCAGCTATAAACAAAAATGAAAGTGCAGGGAAATGTATGGAATTGCAAAATATTACATTAATTAAGGCAGTACAGGTTCAGAAGAACAAACTGTGCTCTTTCGTAGGTAGAGCTTAGTTTCTAGTGTAGATGTGTGTGCGCGTGTGCATGTGTGTGTATGGGGCACTGAATGGGAGTAAATGAGAGAAAACTAGAGACTTCTGTGTAACGTATAGTCGGCATGCAGGCTGATATTGAACATGCATCATGTGAAGGAGAAAGGAGAATGCTGGTGGTCAAGGATTTAAGAATGCAGTGGGATCAAAGAGATGAGGAAGGGAAGAGGAGGTCAGTAAAAACCAAGTATGCATGAAATAGCTTACAAAAATCTTCTATTTTGCATGCATAAGTAAAAATAAAATGAGGCAATAAAAAATAAGGCAAGGGAGAGGGCGTCTTTAGTAAGGTGTTTGCTACACAGGTACAAAGACCTGATCTTAATCCCCTTGAGCCTATGTTAAACTGGCAGGCAAGAAGGACCCTGTAAATCCAGTGCTGTGGAAGAGCAGCTCCCTGTGGCTTGAGGGACAGCCAGTCTAAGTGAGTCAGTGGCTTTAGGCTCAAAGGGGGAAATATGAGGACAGAGACTTAATTCACTCACACTCACGTATATTTTTAATTTCAGGCGCTTAGCATTCAGTAGGGCTTTGTTCAATGGTTTTCAAGGGCTTTGTGAATACAAGAGCCACAGAATTAGGAAAGATACATTTTAGAATTATTTAGATATTTCCCAAATTTAAAAAAGGCAATGAAAAGAAATCAAGGTTTTCTTGATCAGACATCTCTGCAACTCCAGCGAAACAAATGAGAATGATAAAATAGCACTTAAAATACAAAGTGTTTCAAACTGATATATATTTTTTTACTCTGCTAAAGTAGATGGGAAGAAAACTAAGTTCAATGGCAGGTGACTACCCACTCATAAGGTGGAGAGAAGCCTGAGGTTAACACACAGCCAACTGATAGCAGCCAATCACTGTGAAGCAGTAGACGGCACTATAAATTGCTATTCTAAATACAACAGAAATACCACTGTGAAATATAAAAGCACTCAAAGTATTGGTCTCTTTAATTGTTCCAAAGCTTATTGTGTTCACTTGCTGGCAGGGAGACTAGTGATTTCTAATCTTTCTTTGCATTAAATCTATGGTGTTGATACTTCCTGGCAAGAAAACTATACATGATAGAAAGTGAGTTTTTCATGTGAGCCAAGAGAAATCTTATCCAAGCTAAAGTTTGTCTTTGTCTCATCAGGTTTTGTGTATATATGAAAACGGATGAGATCTGTAGCAGTGTGAGAAGCACTGTAATATCCTGTGAAAGTGCTCGGCTGTAGCTCTGCAGTCTGCTTACATCAACTCTAGAGCAGCAGCTGGCCTCCGTGCATCTTTGTGACTATTGCAATAGAATTATAACTCTCCCGTCTACACTTATAGGCGTCTTTGGCATACTAACAGCCCTGTTTCTTTTCTTGTGAGCAGAATCAATTATCTATCTATCTATCTATCTATCTATCTATCCATCCATCCATCCATCCATCCATCCATCCATCCATCTATCTATCTATCTATCTATCTATCTATCTATCTATCATCTATCTACCTATCATCTATGTATCTACCAACTATGTATGTATGTATGTATGTATGTATGTATGTATGTATGTATCTATCATCTGTCTGTCTGTCTGTCTATCTTTCACCAACCATGCTCTAATCACTGCTCTCACCTCAGCCCAAGGACTGATTCCTCTTCTTCCTGTCTTGATTGCATGCTTCTACGACATGCTCTTATAGTAATGTTTACCTCTTTCACAATATACACAATATGTTGCCAAAATATTTTGTATGATTTTATTTTCTTTTTTGAATGTGATTGTATTTTGTTTCTTGGATTTAATGTTGCATTGGATTTTTACCTTTTTTTTTTTTGAGAAAGAACTTAAAGTGGGTAGGAGGGGAAGAGGATCTTGGATGGACGTGAGGGGGGGAAGAGAAGATAGGGCCAAAATATATTTGAATTTGAAAGTTGTTTTAAATAATGAAAAAAATGAAAAAATATGCTACTACTGCTACTACTATACTACTAGTACTAGAATTTAAAAATACCTTAAATAAAGACTGCTTTTTATTTACTGCAAATACAATTAACATATACTGATTAAATCAATGTAGTCAATGGAAGCTTAGCAGTTATATCTTATTCTCCTAATGTTAAAGTTGAAGTTACATAAATAATAATTGTAACACATTTATTGTTTCTTTTTCTAATATCCAGATAAAACAAGCTTTGCCAGGGCATCGGATGTGTGAATCCCCTTTATTTTTGCCATCTTCCTTCATATCTCACATCATAGAATATTCATCAAAGTCATTCTTTTCTATTTAAAAGATAAAGAACCTGGAGAGAAACTTGAATTCTCCACTTTTACTTCTGAATAGTACTACCCCCTGAAATTGATAGTCATTCAAAGACTTAGTTTTCTCTAGATTTGAACACAATGCCACCACAATGTGAAGAGATAGTAATACAGTGGTCAAGAAAATCAAATAGTCAATTGAATGGCTGGAAATGATCAAATATTGATTGAGCATTCTATATACCTGTAGAGATAAATGAATGAATCTAATAGCTATTTGCTCGTCAATAAACTCAAATTTTCACTGAAGCAATATGATTGCTTTTTCTAAATGTAGAAAAAGGAAGTTCAGTAGTATCTGAGTATGAAGTATTACTATTTTACTCTGGAATTTTAGAAATATTTTGAGGCAGTGTTTTCTCAAGGGAGCAAATATAAAGACAAAGTGTGGGACAGAAACTGAAGGAGGGGCTATCTGGAGACCATTCCACCTGGGTATCCATCCCATGTGCAGTCACCAAAGGTAGACGCTGATGTTGATGTCAGGAAGTGCATGCTGAGAGGACCCTGATGTGGCTGTCTCCTTAGAGGTCTGCCAGAGTCTGACATATTTAGAGGTGGATGTTCATAGCTAATCATTGAACTGATCTGGGAGTTCCCAATGGAGGAGTTAGAGAAGGAGCTGAAGGAGCTGAAGGGGTTTGTGGCCCCATGAGGAGAGCAACAATACCACCCAACCAGAGCCTCCAGGGTCTAAACCACCAGCCTGGGAGCACATAGGGAGGGACCCATGGCTCCAGCTGTATATGTAGGGGAGGATGGTTTTGTTGGGCATAGGTGGGAGAGGAGATCCTTGGTCTCATGAAGTCTGGATGCTGAGTGTGGGGGAATTTGAGGATGGGGAGGGGGAGTGGGTGGGTGGGTAGGGGCACATCCTCATCGAGGCAGGAGGAGGGGGATGGGATGGGGGATTCCTGGGTGGGGTGGGGGAAATGGGGTAAGGGGATGGCATCTGGAGTGTAGATAGAATATCCAATAAAAAAATAAATAAATTCTTTAAAAAAGGAAATGCTTTTACATTCCTGTCTGAAAATTCAAGGACTCTGTTCTGACTAGAAACAAATCTAAAGGTCCACGTATTTCTGAAGTTCATGTCTTCATCCATATTCTGAAAAGCTGTCAACCTTCCTGTATCTTTAAATTACCTCTATCTTTAAATTGAAATTGATTACTTTCATGGAAAGACATCTACCCCCTACTTCACATTAATAAGTGTATGATATATTCTTTTAATTGTGTTTGCTGATCTAAATGTTCACTTCCCCTTCCTAATCTTCCTTGTATATTTTCAGGGTAAATGCTGGAGGGACTCCAATTTGAAGTGTTAAATTATCAAGTGAAATTATAAGAGCAATTTATAAGAGATGGCTGGAAATTAAAATACAAAATCTGCTTAAGGTAAAATGCATGAGGGGACTCTAGCTGTCATCCTGAGACCCCATGGAACAGATGGAAGTGACTCTCAGGTTTCTGCCTGCTACCTGCTGTTTAATTATACCCTAATTAATTAAAGCAAAGACTCCTGTGTGGTTTCTGTAGTCATGAGCAGGAGGGCAGTCAGAGCAAGACACTTCAATTCAAAAGACTTCCATGCTAATAAGCTCAGGAGGGCAGCCTCCATCCACCCATTGTGGTGTTTTTAAGAAAGCAGCTACCACAAAAGGTGGGCTATCTTCTTAACACATCAAAAAGGCAAGGGTATGGCTGCTTTGCCCATGCTATTAATTTTCTAAGGATTATTAGTAAGTATTTTATAAAACAGATTCCAGGACCCATTGCAGCATGCAGAAAGCTAAAACTAATGTATGTTGGCTTGTGGTTAAAAAATCAATTCTCATATTCTGCTTTTTATGAAACACGACTAACAAATTGAACTTCTAGGTTTTAGCAAGTTAATCTAGGCTGGGAAAACTGCTTATAAAAATATCAGTTAGAGAATACCAAGATGATGGGAATAGCAGTGGGGAGACACAGTGTTAACACTCTTAATAGCATTCTCTAGCCTTGCCTCTGACATTCTGTGTATGCGTGCTTCCATGTGTATGAGCCCTTGCTCCTCTGCTATGTTTGGTTTCTTTAACTACCTGTCATTGCAGCAGTGAGTACCTTCTTGATTACAGATAGGAAGAAAGACAGCAAAGCACATTGGATTTTTGTTTATTTGTTTAGTTATGGTTCTGTTTTGTTTTTTTCTTGAAAGCAAACTCAGGAAAAAGAAAGAACATATCTGTAGCATGCTTTGGGTAGGGCTGTGTAAATATTTACACATATTTTTCAGGTGACATCCATAGGCAGGGAAGTCCTTGATCATAGGACTTTTGTTAAGATGAAACATGTGTCCAGAGCTGTCATGTTCTCTGAAAACTTCAGGTGTTAGGCTTTTGTTTTCTTAGTTCCTATTTGATTGAAGGCAGTCCAGTATGTCAAATTAATCAGCTACATTCTAGTATATACACTAAATCTTGGTCTACAGTAGGTGTGCCTGCAATAAAATTTAGTTTCCTTAGTTGCTTCCATATTTATCTCTAGGAAATATACAGTTTGAAGTCCAGTTATTAGTATAAAAGGATTAGTTGAGATCATCCATTAATATCAATGTGAGTTACTGGTACCATTAGTTATTTAATTAGATGGAACTCGAGGCTTTATTCAGTCTTTATTTCTTTATTCTAGAAAGAAATCAACAATTTGTATTTATCAAAGTAGGTTATTCTGAATACATAGTGTTACTCAGAATACCAGAATAAGAGCACAGAAATTGATCAGTTACCTTCATGTTTGGACAGCACTGTGGCTGACCACTGTGTGACATACTGTAGGATAACATAGATATGTATATACAGTATATGATACCTAGATACATATATATGGCTCTCTAAGCCTATCTCTCTAATGGGTTGTTACCATTTTGTACCCTGTATTTGTATAGTGAAAATAAGCAGCTTATGTTAGAAAAATTCCAGATAAAGAGTATCCGAAAAGAGTATATAGTTATGTGCTAGTTTATTTATAAAAGGTAATATGGATATATTCAGATAATTGACCATGCTCTTTGTCTTATTTGTATTTAATTTTCATTGTCTCCTTTTATTATGTTTATATGATTTTCGAGGGATGCCTAGAAAGAGCTAAAAAAGACAATCTTTGGAATAAATATATCACTAATGCAGAATTAATAAATAGGTGGAGATTTTAAAAAAGAACGCCCCCTCTTATTTCCCAATCAAAAGTCCAATATGGTATTTATTTTCGGGCCATGTGATAGTAATCGAATGAAATGCATTTCATTTCTTAGGGCCTCAGAATTTTGATATCCTAGTGAGAAACATAGATATCTTGCCAATTTCAAACTCTGAAGATTGCTTAGCATGATGACTAAATGACAGCTTCTCACTGCTGAAGCTCCCTGTCTTCCCATGATTGCGGGCATGTGTGTGTGAGTGTGTGTGCGTGTATGTTTGTGCATGTGCGTGTGTGTGTGTGTGTTGGGATGTGTTTGTGTTGGGGTGTGTGTGTATGTGTTGGGATGTGTGTGTGTGTTAGGGTGTGTGTGTGTGTGCACATGTGGGTGTGTGTAGTTTTATCTGTATACAGACTTTTGTCATCCATTTGACTGGTGTTTCATTTTTGGAAAAAAAATTTAGTTTTGAGGAAGTCACATGGTGCTGGCAAGCTATGTCAGTTACGGGTTCGTGGCTTTAAACTGAATTTACGAGTAAAAATTGCTGATGAATGTGCATAGATAATAATCTTTATCTTTTGTACAAAGTTACAGATTCTTGCTTCATCTGGAAGATAGTATTCTTAAAACTGTAGTTGAGGTCCAGAGGAAAGGAAGAAGGGAAGGACAGAAAAGGGAAAAGACATAGAAACTCAGAGAAAATAAAATAAATTGATAAAGTAAAATAAATGAACTTTATGTTTCCCCAAATCTTGTTATTAACATCTTTCTCTTGTATCTTGTAGTACAAAATTCAAAGTAGCTTAAACATTTTCTATCTGATATCTTCTCAGCATGGCCAGCTTCTCTGTGGTTTGAAGTGTTTGATCATTTCTGAGTAAGACTGGTAACTCTTTACTCAGGAATCGATCTTCAGAAATTTTCACTTCATTTTTTTTCTTTAGAAGTGCATCTAAGTCTTTGCTCCTAGACTATTTGGAATGTTGGATTGGGGGTTGGGGGGCGATAATTTTATTGTTCGTTTTCATTTTCAAAATGTTAACTTGTGATACATTCAAGTACTTTGGATCCAATTACATTTTCTCTTTTGCAGTAGTGGAGGGATCTCTTAATTTCTTCTCATGGAAACCGTGCAAATTGACATGGTAACCGGTGAGCTTTGAGGAGGGATTATAGACTAAATATTTGTATTATGCCTTAATCAAAGCGCATGTAATTGTAGATTGTATTGGGTTGCCTTTAAACATAATCTTTTCCCTCTTTTTTGTTCTCTTCTGCTCTCTTCTCTTTCTTCTCTCTTTCCCCTTTCTCACTTAATTTTCCAAAGAACTGGTTCTTGAATTCCAAACTGTAACAGCCTTTTTCACTAAACTAGTTGGCAGCAATGGCAGATGGCAAAAGAGTGGAGAGAAGAAACCAAGGATGACTTCTGTCTAACTCTGAGCGTCTCCTTGGGCTGGCCCTACATTCTTTCAAGGCAGCGGAAGGATTCACAGGGATTCTTTTCTAGCTCTCACTGGATTCCGGGCCATGTTCTCTTCACTTTGCCTCTTGGAGAACAATTGTAGCAATTACATTGATTTTTTTTCAAAGCTGGGTGTTGAGCCCTGGAGCCTTACACACACGTGCAAGCACCCGGCCTCTGACATCTGCCTGCCTCACTGTTGCTGATTGCTGTTGATCGAGTCAATCAAGAACATATGTCTTTATCTTTCCACTTGGCTATTTATACATTGATTTTCAGGTGTTCAAATACTAGAGTTTGGTCAAGTTATAGAATTCACCTTGCCAAATACCTACATAGACTAACACCTGACAGTCTATGTTTCCTTCTAAAACTGTTGTTTTCCTTTGACTAAGGTAAAACACTGAGAGTTTAATAGATCTTAAGAACTGAAGTTTATTTTATGAAATTGATCAATTATAGGATGCAGTAATATTTTATACGCCACCAAGAAAATAATGGTATTTAAGATCATTTGTAATATAGTGCTTAATAATTATTTAGTATATCTACCTATACTACCTGTATTTTTATACCTATATTATTTTGAGATGCCTTTTTTTCTGTTTTAACATTTTTGTAAGTCTTGGATATACATAAAATATAAATGTGTAAAAGTAATTTGACTAGGATATTTCTTCCTTTTAGACCACTGACATTTTAAGTTTATTTATTTTTTTTTAAATATCATTCTACCTTACTTTGATGAAATAACCTGATAAAGGTACTTTAAAGGCAAAAATGTGCGTTCTGGCTTATGGTTCAAAGGTATAGTCCAGTGTGGTGAGGAATCCAGGCAGTGTGAGAATAAAGCAGCTAGTCTGGTACAGGCACTATATGTGGGCACAAAACAAGAAAACAATCAATGTTTGGAGATAAGAACTACAAGCCAAGATAGGGCAACTATTCAATTACAGTCATGATTTCCTTAATTCTCAACTTGTTCTTTTGTAGAGCATCAGGATAACCACCAGATATTCTATATACACAGCCAAACTGAAAGACAAAAGTTATAGAAACTATATTGTATAAGTCTCAACACAACGTGCATCAGAACAAATTTAAAACTATTCCTGAGCATGAACCAGGAAGCAAGTGAGAATAAGCCAGTAAGCAGTGGTCCTGCATGGTCTCTGCTCAGGTTACTTCCTGACATATCTTCCTGGTCTCCCTGGGTGATGAATTATGACATGGGAGTGTAAATCAAAGAAATCCTTTCTCTCCAATTAAAAACAAATAAATAAAATAAAAATATTAGTTGATTATATCTTAACTTTAATCCCTTAACTAATTAATGAATTTTTGTTACATAGTGTCACTCTGCAGCCCAGGCTGCCCTGAAATCTATATCAATCCTTCTACCTCATTGTTTGATTATATCTTTTTTTTAAAAAAAAACAAAAAACTTTTCATTGATTCTTTGTGAATTTCACATCATGCACCCAATCCCACCCACCTCCTTCCTCTTTTTGTATCTGCCCCCCACCCTGGCAAATTTCACAAATGAAAATAAAAACTAAATAAAAAAACACTCCATCCAATAACAAAAACAAATAAAAATCCTGTCATGGAAGCTGAGATGTTCTGCAGTGTGTCCCACAGAATATCCTTTGGTCCACACAACTTTACTTGCCAAAGTTCATTGCAATGTCATTGGTCTGGTTTGAGGCCTCTGGCTTCTGTTCCACTATCAATACTGGAATTTTACCAGGGCACCTCTCAGATATCCTGTTCTTGCCCTGTGTCATAAAGATCCTGCATCTTTGGATCTGGAGGACCTAAACCCTCACACACTCTAGCAGGTTACAGATGGGGTAGATGTAGGAGGAGGACCAACAAAGCTCTGGATCTGGGTTTGTGTGGTAGTTGGGCTGGCCTGCAGGCCAGCTCTTCTACACCTGCACCACCAGGATCTGCTCTCCTCACTGCCCCTATGCCCAGCTATGCTGATGCCAGCAAGGGGCAGAGCCAGATCTCAGGCTTTCATGTCCTAGGGGCTGTTCTCTTGTACCCATGCCACCAGAGCCAGATCTACTGTGCTGCCCAGGCCAGATTCAGGGCCTGCTCTTCCAAGTGCTGCAGCTGTCAGGGGTGGGGCCAGCTGTAAAGCTCTGGTGACCTGGAGCCAGCTCTCCTGCCTGCTGCAAATGGTGAGGTTTGAGGAGGGAGGAAGGGAAGGCTTCTCCCTCATGTGAACATCACCCTATGGCAGATGAATGGCGGTGCCAGCTCTCCTGGGGCTCATACCAATTGATTATGTCTTAACTCTAATTAATTAACTAAACAATAAATTTTTGATACAAGGTGTCACTTCGTAATCCAGGCTGACCTGAAGCCTACAACCATCCTCAGCCCCCCAAGTGCTGAGATTAGAGAATGGGGTCCCCATATCTGGCTTAAGGTTTGAAGGAAAATAATTCTTTTCCTAAAGAGAAACAAGAAAACATTACATTTGTTTACTACAAGATCATATATTTGTTTTTTTTGCGTCTCAAAATAATGAAGCAAAAATGTAAACAACGGGATATTAATTAATTTATACAGGATCTTCTACATAAGTCTTAAACTTTAGCATATGTTTCTCCACCCCCCCCATAAAATCTTTGTGATCATAGGACAGTGAAGAATGCATACTCTAAACTGTCACGCAGGATAAACGTTTCTTAAGAAGCAGCAGACAAGTGCATTCAGAAGGCAATAGCTGTGTCTGCGGATGGCGTCAATTACGGTGACGATGGTAAGTCAGTGCAGTCTTATCCAGAATGTCGGACAAAGCATCCCACAGTCTCAGAATCTCACCCACTCTGCAGTCACATAAATACACAGGGGCTTGGCACATATAAACCAGTAAGCGGAGTTTTCTTGTTTTGAGGCTACCAGAAACTATTTTTCAGCTAATTTGATTTTAATCCCTTTATTCTTCTTTTCAATAGCTCACAGTTTTAACCTGGAGAGTAATTCTGATCTCTCCTCTAATTGCTTAAAAAGTAACAAAGTAATGTTTAAAGATTAGACTTTGTAATATATATTTTTAAAAACTAGAATAAAACAGCAGTTTGAATAATTTGAGCACAATATATGATAAATGTTTGGGAAGGTAATTATGTTTATCTTAGTTTGAACTTATATATACTACATATAATGAATTTTGAACATTATATATGATAATATAGGTAATATAATATATAATATTTACACATTATATACAATATATAACAGTAGGAACATTATATATAGTATAGAATAATATAAATATATATTTAAACATAACAGTATTCCATAAACATGGACAAAATTTATGTTAATTCAAAGAAATATTTTAACCATAAAAATAAATATAATTTGATGATTCAATTTTTCCCTTCTTATTTCATCCATTCCTTTTTCTCTCATTTCCTGTCTTTGTGAAGACTGCTAGACAAAGAAGTAAAATCCTCTTCCTGGGGACTGGGAGATACTCAGTCCATAAGTACTTGCCTGCTGTGCAAGCACAAAGATCTGAATTCCACCCCAGCACATATTAAAACACAAAAGCCCAGCAACGCAGCCCTATGTAGCTGGAGACAGGAAGATGCTTCCTGCCAGCCAGCCTCAGTGAGTTGATAAACAGCATGCTCATATGAAGGACAAAGTGACTGTGAAAGGCACAGGACACAGGGTTCTGTTTCTATGTGCACTAACAGTGTACTCGGTTACATTCACACTAATGCAATGACATACACTACACACACACACACACACACACACACATGCATATGCACACACACATGGCCCATACATACCACACATACACCACACACACACACACACACATACACACACACGGCCCATACATACTACACATATACCACACACACACCACACACATACACACACCACACAATACACTCACATATACACACATATATACTCATACACACACAAACACCACACACACACATGCACACACATATTATATATTCCACACATATACCACACACATGCAAACATGCCACACACACATACATACAAAAGCACAGCACACACACAAACACCACACACACACACACATATACCCACATATACTCATAAACACCACACACACACACACACACACACACACACACACAGAATTTATTTTAGCCTTATTTTCCGATTGTCTAAATTTAGGACACAATGATTCTTTTTAGATTCAGGCCACAAAGTTAGCATTTTCTGATATGTCTATGTTATTCTTTTGCCTCGGAAAGAAAACCTAAAAATATCTATTCCTTATGATGAATAGTTATATACAGAAATAACATCTGTATATAATTACGAAGTGGTGCCAAAATTATCAGATAAGCTTAAAATGGAGGCTAGTCTAGAGAACAAAAGCAGATCAGTGCAAACAAAACAGGAAGACAGGACACTAGAAAATAACAGCAAAAACAAAGAGAAAGGAAAAGACACAGCAGTAGACAGAGATGTGGTGATTTTAATGGGCAATCTGGACATAAGTAATAAAGGCCTTTATGCAGGTGTTAGATTCACATCTATATAAGAAACACGATAAATTACTATTTGGATTATATATTACTTTTGAGAAATAAATCACAAATCCAATGCTGACTTGCTTTATTTTTTTTAATTTATCTTATTTTTAACTTATTCCCTTTTCATCACTGTCCTCCCACAGTTCTTCTATCTCCCCTTCCCATTCTCCTCTGAGTAGCTAGTCCCTCTGCTGCGGTATCACCCACCCCGGCACTTCAAATCTCTTCAAGGCTAGGCCCTTGCTTGCCCACTGAGAACAGACAGAGCAGCCCAGCTAAAAGAACATATTGTACAGACAGGCAACAGCTTTTGGGATAGCTTGGGCTCCAGTTGTTCAGGACCCACAAGAAGACCAAGCTGCACATCTGCTGCATACGTGTAAGTGAGTCGAGGCCTAGGTCTAGCCCATGTATGTTCTTTGGTTGGCAATTCAGATTCTGAAATTCTCAAGGGTCCAGGTTAGTTGACTCTGTTGGTCTTCCTGTGGAGTTCCTACAGGGGGTACTTTTGGCCCACAATCCTTCCCCCTCCTCTTCCATAAGAGTCCTCAAGCTGCATCCACTGTTTGGCTGTGGGTATCTGTATCTGTCTGAGTCAGCTGCTAGGTGGAGCCTCTCAGAGGACAACGTGCTCCTGTCTGCAAGCATAAGAGTATTATTATATTATTAATAGTGTCAGGAACTGGTGCTTGCCCATGGGATGGGTCTCAAGTTGGGCAGATTATTGGTTGAACATTCCCTTCAGTCTCTGCTCCATCCATTGTGCCTGTATTTCTTGTAGACAGAATAAATTTTGAGTTGAAAGCTTTGTGAGTGGGTAGGTTTCTCTATTGCTCCACTGGGATTCCCAGCTGGCTACAGGAGGTGGCCTCTTCAAGTTCCATATCCCCTATGGATTGTTATAAAGCATAGAATTTTATTAAATACTTAGCTAATTTAAAAATACATTCCACCTAAAATTTGTTTCAATTTTTTGAATTATTTGTTTCCTAATCTTATTGTCTTTATAAAACTATTTATGAAGCAACACTGGGTATATTCTTTAACAACTATATTTAAAACCAAAACATACAATAAGTTCAAATAAAAATAAAAAATGAGAATCTTATTGCCGCCTTTTGAGTCTGTGGTGTACAGTACAAACACTAACATAAAGGATTGCTGAGATTTAAAAAAATTTTTTAAAAATCCTCCATGGAAATAGAGGGATGCTTATATTTCAATAGCTATATAATTCAACAGAAATAATTTTTTAAAGATCAAGTACTATTTTTGTTTTAAATGTTTAACAGAAAACTTTCCAGGATGGTCAGAGTACCTTCACAGTGCTTCGTCCGGTTTTTCCTTTATTAACAGCATAGCTCAGTAGTTGCATCTTCACAGTTAATGGGATGGGTTGATATTTTATTAACTGAAGTTCATACAGTATTTAGACTTCCTTAGCTCATTCCGTTTTAGCACACTATCCAGGAGAAAATTTAGGAGTCATCTCTCTTAGAAAATTTTATACTCCTGAGATGAAAAATAAAAAGCAAACAATCCAGCATGTTGAAAAAATCACCTGCAATTCCACTGCAGTTACATTTTACTTTGATGAGACTCGGGAAAGTGTTTAAGTGTTCAGATTCCCTGTTCATTTCTGCAGGTAACCATTCAGAACTCCCACACAGTCAAGACCATTGTGAGGACGACCTCATTCATCCTTTCCCTCACAGGTTCCTGATGGTCCTCCGTTCTTACTTTCATGCTCAGTTTTATTTTGACTGCTATTTGTACTATTCTGGAATGGTATAGGTTTCACTACTGGATGCCTGGCAACAACTTTCTGTAAAGTTCACCAAGAACAGCAAATGATGCAGTTATACTTTTCATAAAAATCTAGTCATTTCTTATTACATTTGCCTCCCATCAAACTCTAGCTGACACGGAGATGACAGTAACAGCCTTCTAGGGAAGTATACGCCCCTTGGATGGATGATTTAAACATTTCCTGTACTATCTGGAGTTCACTTGCTGAATTTAAAATGTAACTTCATTAATGAAACTGTCCTAATTGGTAAAGAGGACAATAAATAAAAACCAATAAAAGAAAAGAAAAAGAAAAGCTCATGTCTGCCTTCACTGACGTAAAGTTTAGAAATTTACTTCAAGAAGATGAGAGAAAAACCCTTGGCTTCTTTCAGTATATGACCAAGAATTCTGAAAATCAAATTACACGTTTTATCTTATACCTGTGTTAGAACACGAAATGGATTAGTAAAATTAGTTCGATATGTTCAATGTGGGAGAAATTTGTCACTGAAAACTTGGAAAGGAGTTGAGATCATATTTTCACAAAATTGGGGATTGTGAAGCTCTGCCTGCTCTGGATCCTGTTTCCTGTGCACAGTAGCATCTCAGGTTTGTTACTCTTGCTCTAAGACCCACACTGGCAGAGACTGTGGCAGCACACACAAGACCTGCACAGGTTCAAGCCAGACAGGATTTCAGCACAGAGAGGGAGAAGTGGACACGGGGGCTCACCCTAATTAGCAATCCTTTTGCGATTAACATCTGCTGGCAATGAGAAAATCAATTTTCTGCAGTGGCGTATCGCTAACTATATCAATCACGTGCCCAGGAGTAATTGGTCAACACAAGACAAAACTTTGTGGTATTTGGAGGACTTTTTGTTTCATTTCACTTTGTTTTGATTTTTTTGTCTTATTAGTTTCTTTCTTGTTTGTGTTGAGTTTTTGTGGTTTTTCAGATAATGTGGGTATATTTTGCTGTTGATTTTGCTTCTTGGTTGTTATTGTTGTTGTTGTTAGAGAAAAAAACCGTAAGTTTGGGTGGATAGGGAAGCATGGATGATCTAGGATCAATTGGGGGAAATCATAATCAAGACATATTATATGGCATTTTTCCAAAAAAAACCTCTGTTTGTTATCTATGCAAAAATGGAATAAAGGCAATTCCATTGTTAGAATTGAAGGAGCAGGATCAGATTTCAAGAGAAAGCATTTAAGTTAAGAGGTCTCTGTGTTAGGCACTGCCTGTATGTGGAGGGTCACGTAGAAAGGTAAATACACAAGCTCAGCATATGACAGCCTCACCTTAGACATGGGTTGAATAGTGATTGAGATACAAATATATCAAATCACAGAATCTCAAGTGATCCCTTAGGAACTGGGAAAAGTAACTGGCAAAATCAAAGGTTATGCATTATTATACTCCACTATTTAGAAACTGAAGAGAAGAGAAGCCACCACAGGAGACTGAATAGGTGCAGCCAGAAAATCGAGGAGAAAAAGAGAAAGGTGGTGTCCTTTAATGTCAAGCTAAGCATGATTTTCAAGATATGTGTCCTATGGGAGAAGTGCTTCCTCTATGTGACTGAAGCCACACCCTCCCCCATCTCTCCTTATCTTGCCTCTTTCCTTCCCTCTCCCTTCCTGTCTCATACATTCTTCCTGTCTCACACACTCCTCAACTCAGTCTCCCTTTCTTCCATCCTCATTTCTTTCATTTTTCATCCTGTCACTAAAATATATTTATTGAGAGCTTCCCACACGCACTGTGCAAGCTCAATAGCAGATAGAAAGCTTAAATAAAAATTGTTAATAACAGTATATTGGACAAGAGTTACCTTTCCCCAACTGTCCTCTTAAACTGAAAATGCTGCTTTTAAACAGAGCTTCCATTATCTTTTCTTCATAAAATAATTTTATACTGTGGTTTATTGTTTATATGCATTTATACATAAAAACAATTTGTATTTATACAGGAATATTTTTATTAAAGTTTGCCAAGTTTGTTTACAAACTTTTGCAATAAAAAGTTAAACGTCTCATGTAGCTTTTCTGTTATTTTTCTCTCCAGCCTGCTAACGGAAAAAGCTACAGAATCTTTTTAGACTTCTGTTTCTCAAAGTATAGAAATACATCCCAAGAGTTAAATTAAAGGAGAAATTATCTTGCTGCCCTTACCTCAGAAGAATCTCTGCCAGTTCATCTCTTTAATGTTTTCTTTTGTTTTTTCCTTCCTAGTTGAGGAAGTAGCCAGTGCACTTTTCAGTTACAGCCATGATGCATGTCTACTGAAGTTTTTTTCAGAATGTGGGTTGGATGTAGTTCTTAAAATCAAAATTTGTTGAGCTACAAGGTTAAAAGCTGGTGACGTTAGGAAATCCTAAACGTCAATACAGCCTCTCAATCACCAACAAATTATCTCTGGACCCTTCTCTGTATTCAAGAAAGCAGACTCGCTATAAATTTTTTCATTTTAAATTAAGCAACATTTCTTAGAGACTGAAGAAGCAGCAGCATGGGAAAAAGGATTTTAGATCCAGAACGCATTAAACTTTGATTATTTTATCATTATTCTTTTAAGAGTGGGCGTGAGGATATTTGAGTTTAATAAAAGGCATTTAGAAAAGACACTGCAGTAGAAACAAGATTCGATGTGTTCGAGTAAGAACTGAAAAAGTAGAACATGCTTTGAAACACTTTATTTTTCTTCAGCATAATAATGAAATGAATTTGACAAATAAAACACATTAAGCTGACTGAATCCTAGAATGCAAATGAGGACTATAGAATCTGAGGATAAACAGCTACAAACTTCTTGCTTCAAACTTCTTTGACAACTTATGTATATAAATTTGTACTCTTTGTTCACTAGGGTTAGAATTTAAGTTCTGCAAGAAGCACAAGCATCAATGTCAGGATTAATTTTCTATTATTTCATAGAAATATCTATACTTCTTGTGATGGTTGGTCTTTATTTTCAGCTTGACTGACTTTTGAATTACCTACAGGGTAAAGTCCTCTCTCTCTCTCTCTCTCTCTCTCTCTCTCTCTCTCTCTCTCTCTC
>NW_021621323.1:7566983-7584547 GCF_004785775.1 Grammomys surdaster
CTCTCTCTCTCTCTCTCTCTCTCTCTCTCTCTCTCTCTCTCTCTCTCTCTCTCTCTGTGTCTATCTATCTCTCAGGCATGCATGATGTTTGTATGTGTGCATTCATGGCTAGAGAGAGTCACGTAGCAGGGAAAACTTACCTTGGGTGTGAGCATTTCCATGGACTAGGAATCTGGACTGAATAAAAAGGGAAAGAAGAGAAAGCAAGCATAGCACTAGCATTCATCTCTCTGCTTCCCCATGTCAGATGCACATGACCAGCTCCCTCATGCTCCTCCTCTCTTGTATTTACTATTGTGATAGACTCCATCCTTTTGAAGTGTGAATCAAAATAAATCCTTTCTTCTCTAAGTTGCTTTTGTTGGGTAATATGCCACACAGCAGTGGGAAGATTAACTAATATAGAACATTGGTCCCAATAAATGAGGTGGTTATGATAAACCTGACCATGTGATGTATAGGCCTTTGGCATTAGTTTGTGAAAGGAATTGAAAGAGATTATACCTGTGGGCTTAAGAAGGCCAAGAATCCTGTGAATAAGACTTAATGGGCTATTTTTGTGGAAGTTCAGAAAACCAGATTGCTCATAAACATTTTGCCAGCAAAGACTGGGCCATGAGGCTTCAGAGAAGAATAAGTCTTCTATCACAACTTGGGCATGACATTGTTTGTCCTTTAGTTTGAACATAATGTGGCTGTAATGTTTCTGTGTCCTGAAAACGTGAGCACAGCTAATTTCGGATGAAATGATGGAGCTTGAGATGAATAAGATGGCTCAGTAGTTAAGGGGGGGGGGTCACATCCACAGCTGGTGGCACTAAAGAAAGACCTAGCAGCTACTACCAAAAGGGAGCTGATAATCTTGTCTGAAAGTGTGGCTTCTCTGTTAAATCGCCCATAGTCATTTTTCTCCAAGAGCTTAATTGCATTCCCAGAGTCCTGTAAAGTTAGCCTATTCTCATTTTGGAAAACAGAGAAGCATACAAAAGTAGTAAAAGAAAGTGAAATAAAAGGAAAAGTAGACATTTTACTACCCAAAGGAATGTTTTTCTGTTGCTCTTTCATTAAATGTCACACCACAGTCACTAGTTTCTGGGCTTGAGTGGTATTTTACTATGACAGAAACTGGCACAAGAATTATATCATGTTCTGTATGAGTTAGGATTCCAATCGATGTCTAATCTATGAAAATCCACTTATGTTTTCATGCTTGGTTCTTTACTGTGGCTTTCTATTTCTTAATTCATCCTGGAAGTTGCTTAAGTGCACTTGCCTTTTCAACTGTGTCCTGTGTGCAGTCCTCATCCTATGAAGCTGATTGTGATTTTTATTTATTTATTTATTTATTTATTTATTTATTTATTTATTTATTAGTTCAAGGCATCACCCAATCTTTCAGACAAGCTTGGTTCTAGACACAAACTCCCCAGTGTCAGTCCTGAAGTCAGTAGTACATAATGGCAGTACTTTTCCTTATAGAGACCTGAGAATGGTAGCCTATTTACAGAAAGACACCACTGAATCACCAGTGCAGAGCATTTAATTACAAAGAGAAGGTTGGTCCTAGGATTTTAGCCCCCTAAGGACTTTATTTGCATAATAGGTGTCAATAAAGACACAGTCAGTTAATTAGAACATGAGACACAGCTTCTGGAGTCAGCTGAGGTTTGGATGAACCACAAAGGAATAAATACCTTCACCTAGAGGCCAGGAAGTCATAGGTCCAGAGCAGAGAACTCTGATGGGAATTCTTTCTGCTCTAATGGTTGGGTGGAATGTGCTACCCTTTGCTTTCTTTTTTTTTAAAAATTAGATATTTTCTTTATTTGCATTTCAAATGTTATCCCCTTTCCCAATCTCCCCCCCCCCACTAGAATCCCCCTACTCCATTCCCCTTCCCCTGCTTCTATTAGAGTGTTTTCCCACCTTCATAGTGGTTGGGTGGGTGGGTGAGCAACCTCATAGAAGCAGGGGGAGGGGGGATGGGATAGGGGGTTTTTGGAGGGGAAACCAGGAAAGGGGATAACATTTGAAATGTAAATAAATAAAACATCCAATATATAAAAAAAGAGAACATTATTCATAAGAGATAGGGTTACACACTAAGGAACCTTGTTCTAACATAGCTACCTCTGTAAACACAAGACTGCCAACACCACCACAACACAGCGTTCTTGGGGTTAGCATTTCAAAATGTGAATTTGGAGGACAACCGAACTTAGATAATAACAATCAACTAGGCAAAAAAATTCTAGATATATTACAAGAATGAGAAATTTGACTACTGTACAATACATTACCTGAAATTAGATTATAAATTGAACCGATTCTAGCAAGATCTTAAATATCAAACTACAATTTTTGGATTTTATTCTTCAAGCAATAGAAAACCAGAAATGAATTGGAGCAAAGTGACCATGCAAGCAACTCAGTCACGGCAGTTGAGTACACTGGAAGGCACGATCTCTCACCTTTTTGTTACTAATTTTCTGTTTCAACCAAAATTCACAAGTTGTTAGAGATTATGAATATTAGAGCAGAACAATCAGTTTAAAATATCAAAATCTAGTTTCACATACAATGTATTTTTAAATATAAGATATTTCAGATTAACTCTTGAATTTATATTTCTTCCTCTTCTTTTTGTATGTTTAATGGTTTTACTTTAACTTATGAACACATGGGGTAGAGTTGGTAAGTTTCTAAGTCTCTGTCTAATATTTCTTCTATCTGTTAGTCCTAGGACAGTTTGAATAGAGTGGATTTTCTACTCATCATGACCTCCATTCCTGCCTGATGCTCTTGGATTTGCTTAGTAGAGATTGTCAAATTTCCCTAGTAGGGGTCTGGTACTGCTATAAATATTCTTGACCTTTATTCTGAGATTCAGTCAAATTACTTAAGATGTTTTGCTTCATGTTTTTGATAATTTTTATGAGAGAGCAAAACAGAGTTCAGAACAAGCCTGATAATTACTTCCTACCTCTGAGACAGGACTTGTTTTTTCTTGGCTCACACATCTTGAGATTTTCCTGTCTGGTTGCTAGTCATTAGGACTGTCTTCCTGCCTGCATGTGGGAGGGATGCTACCTTGCATGCTTTCCAGCATTTTATTCCCTGACTTTAGATTGCCTTAAACCTACACACTGCTGGCTATACAAGGACTTCTCTCAGCAAAGCCCTTGGTTTCCTCCCACATTCAGAGTTCTCTCTTCTACTCTGCCCTGCAAACCTGAGGCACTTTGCTGTATCTGGAATTTCAGTCCTGTTCTCTTAATGCAAGCATTGCTGTAGACCTCATCTCAGCTCCTTCAACTCCAAGCTTTGGAAGCTGTCCCAGGGCATTGAGCCTGACTATGTGTAGATCTCACCCTGTTTGTTTTTAATTGGTCAGGATTCTCATCCCTCATTTTCTAATGTCTAGTGCCTCGATCACTATTATTATGCATTTGAAATGGTTTGGCTTTTTTCAGACACGATGGTAAATCAGTCCCCAGCCTTTAGATGGTGGTCAAAAACACACATCAAAATTGGTGTTTTAATTTTAAAACGTTGCTTCCCACATATAATTTAGGATGGAATACAGAAGCTGAAGTAGACATTAAAATGTTAAAATTTACATGCATCTTAAATAAATCATGATGAATCTTAAGTAACTTAATTACATGACTAATATTAGAACACAAAGGAAGAGATTTACCTGATCCTTTGTTCCAGCAACTTCTGGAACAAGAACTACAACTTATTTTATGCCAATGACAGTGGGACTTCTAGGATGGTGGGAATTCCTCTAGAACAGTTGTCTCTTAACTGTGGATTGTGACCTCTTTGGGAGTCTTCTAAGGCCATCAGAAAGTACAGATATTTATACTATGATTACTAACAGTAGGAACATTACAGTTATGAAGTAGCAGGGAAAATAGTTTTATGGTTGGGGTCAGTACAATGCAAGGAACTGTATTAAAGGGTGGGTTGCAACATAAGGAAGCTTGAGAGCTGCTGCCCTAGACCTTGCCCTCTAAATAGGGGCTCTTGTTTTTCCTTCCACAAATGGGTCTGATCATTGCTGCATCCTCCTCTTCTTCCATGTAGCCTAAGCATCCTTCTAAATGCACAGGGCATTGCAGTATCACTTTACTTGTGATTTAATGATGGTATTTACCTTTCCATGGTAATGTGTGTTATTGAACAAACTTTTACTAGCCCTTCAGTATCTAGGGGAAGCCCATTTTTGGATCTGTTTCTCCTTAGCAGAGTCAGTATAAGAATTTGGTAGATGTGCCTTTGGCATGTTGGAAGGATAGACATTGTAGATTCAGTCACAAAGAATGAATGATATATTGATCTACATTAAAAATAAAATTGTTTTTAAAAGTACTAGGGATTCTTGATATTTGAAATATTATTTGATTACATAAATTACATAAGCAAGTTTATCTAGTATGTCTGAAAAAAAGGTTTTTGAATGTTAACATTTTTTATTTCTACATATTCATTACCACAAATAAAATGATTCCTATACTTTCATTTATTATTATCATGATAAATGTGAAACACATTTAAGTGAAAAATCTTAAGCATATCTCCTTATATGATATAACCTAGAAAGTCTCTAGTAGGAGTAAATATGACTGAAATATAGGTCTTTGTTTCATTATTTTGTCTCATACAAATGGAACTATATTGAAATGGATCTGTTTTGTAGAATCACACACTTACAATTTCTGATATCATGTCACATATGCATCATGTAAATTTGTCAAAATATTAATTTCATAATTGCAATATAAAATATTGATATAAAATATCTCAGGATATTTTTGGACCCATCATTCATAAGACATTGAAGGTAGAACTTGCTGAGTTTTAACATAATTAACAGATACCTATGTAAATAATACTTATATATTTGATTTATTTTATGATTAGTATGGCAATACATAAAATGACTTCAAAGTTTATATATGAAAGACAATAATATTCACTGATTTGTACAATACAGTCTTCAGCTTTTTTTGTATGTAAACATTGTGTGTGGTGTTCTAGTGCAAGAATATTCTAGAAGCCTTTGATATAATTTTATAGTATTATCATTTTAAATATTCCGAAAAGTTTGTCTATTGTTTTAGTGTATAGGAGGTACTTGAAACTGAATAAAACAAATACCCCTTCTGTCTACAGGTGGTATTGAATATTAAAATGATTATATTTATTGCCGGGTCACATTTTATTTTTTTCTGGAAGACATGTTAATGTTGATATGCTGGCAAAGTGAAAAATTCACAGTGTGTATAATCTTTTGTTAATGATGCTTTTAAATGTTATATCACGGGCAGAGGTGTGTGGTCTGAAAGTAATCCTTTAGGTACTTCTGAAACTGAAAAATAAAAGTGAATGCACTCTGCTTGCTAATGCTCACACCTCTCCTCTTCCCTCCCTGTCAGTCCTTCTTGAAATGAATGATTGAACAGAAGGGCCTAAGAAAAGGGCCTTTGCTCTTTTTGCCCAATTCACTGTGAAGATCTTAGAGCCTTAAGCAGCATCTGCTTTAGAAAACAGAGAATTATTTAGAGAGTGAGTACATCCCATGATTGCAATAGAAGATTTCAGGGTTTTGTAGAGGCAAAAATAATGTTTTAAAATCATCACTGATATCATTTAAAGCTTAATGCTAAGTGGAAGAAAAATAACCAGCCATAACTTTCAGATCCTGGGCTCACCAGGACCAAACACACTGGAATTTGTGTTTTTAAAACTGAGACAGTAGTCACTCAAACTAATAGAGTAACCCATATCAAAAAAGGTAAGTTCAACTTTTAAACATACTTAATAATATTTGAGATGAAATATTATTATTAAAAGTCAAAAATATTACTAATTTTTGTCAATTTCATGAATAAAAAGTCAATTCTCTTTCATGGTAAATCTTTTCCCCCTCAATATGTGTTTTTACATTATTTAGCATTTTTCAAATGCCCTCATTCATCTTAAAAGTTTTACAATTTCACTAATTTCCCTTAAGTTACTGTAAGATTTCTAGTGCCTGAATATATGAAAACATAATAGTAAAACTAGTTTTGGGAGTTTCAAATATTGTACATTCTTATGACCTGGGGAGAAGGTGTTAAATATTGTGACATTCAATCTTAGCCATACAATTCCAAGTCCTAAAGATATTTGCATTTATGACAGAAAATGAGGCTAGGTGAGACAATATAACATAAAATAAGTGAGCAATTAAGTTAATTCTCTAGGAGCTCAAAATATCAAATAAGAGGAATGTTTGAGAAAGTTAGAAGAGAAAAAGTCAATGAAAAAAAATCGCACTTTTCAAAAAGCCATCCTGAGAATTCAGTTTCTGTAAAATACTAATGTCTTTCCAAGAACATCTGAAACTCCCAGGTACACAGTTTAGAATTCAGTAAGAAGAAGAATAATCATGAGTGTAAAAAAAAAAAAAGATACTTCATAAGAAAACATTAGATCTGTCCATGAGACGTGAGTCTTTAAAGCTCCCAGAGTTCATTGCACAAACGCAGTAATTTAGCAGGCAATGCCGTAGAATCATCCTAAATCGGCAAGAGGACATACCCAGCAATAGGGTATCCGTTGGCTGTTTTACATATGATCTGATTCGCGGCACTTCCATTCAGAAACCTTTTTAAGATCGCACGCTCTCTAGCTGGATGCACACCTATGCTACGCAGCGATAACGTTGCCCAGCTTGGTTAGGTTTCCTGTGTTTTATTTTACATATTGAAGAATAATATTTTCTAACCAAATTCTCTCTTTCGTAGCAAAGAGTTGTGAGTTACTTGCTGGCTGCCAGGACTAGACCCACCACTGCACATCACAATGAAATACCAGCTTCAGAACACACAGGGATTAAAGTTTTATTGATAAAAGATTCTGACAGTCTGTTTTTGAAAAGATAGATATCTTCTGAAATTCTCAGGTGGAGTACATCAGGGGGCAGTGACCTCATCACACACCAGGATGGCTGTGCCTACAGCTTGTCAGCCATGGTCACAGACACATCTGTCCTCTCAGTGGTTCAGCCCGATTGCACTTATCACAAACCCTGTCTGGGATTCTTAAACCTCACTGACTCACACATACAGCAGAAATCACACAAGACAGGAGTCTTACAAAAATAGAATGGAGAAACTTGATTATGTTGTTAAAAGTTACTTAAATGCTAAGCAATTACAAAAAAAAGAAAGAAAGAAAGAAAAAGAAAAAATGCACTAAAAGTAAAAAAAAAAAAATCTCATTACTCTTAATAATTTCTTAAAATGGTGTGTTTGCTGTGTTTTCCCAAAGGCACTGAGATCATTTGGCACATAAAGAGCTCAATGGAAAGTTAAAAGCTAAATGAGAAAAGCTTGAAAGAGATCACCACTTCCTCCTCTTTCTTCCACCCATCCTTCTTTCCCTCAACTTTTTAAAAGACAGAGTCACAGTTAGTTGCCTGCGTTGGCCTGGAACTTCCTTTACAAAGCAGACCAGACAAGTATCAATCCTCTTGCCTAGGCCTCTTTACTGCTGGGATTATAGATATACACCATGTCCAAAGTGTAGGTTATCTTCACTTGGCATCGAGCAACTTGAAAATTTTTAATGGAATGCTAAACCCCAAGAAGCCATAAAAGGAGGCATGTAGACCCCACTGCTATAGGAAACCAGAAAATGAAGGCAGGAGCAAAGTAGATTCCTATACATACAAGTGTATTTACAGTGTTCCTCCTCGTGATAATCAGCCACCTGACACTGTTCCATCTCAATTCTCGTTTTACATAGGATGTAGAACAGCAATGGCTCAAACTTGCTTTTCTATTACAAAGCTTATGCGTCTCGAGAAGGTCTCTAAAAACATTCCGCCAGATCTGTGACTGTTGTACTGTAAAACCTTATTATTTCTTTACATAAATGGATCTGGGGTTAAAGAAAATCAAATAACCTGTTGAAGGAAACTTGGAGGGAACAGTGTGGTGAGATGAATGAGAATTTTTTTAAGTTTAACAATTTTTAAAGAGTATCACTTGATATCATTAACAAATGACACTTTTTTTTGGACAAGTATAGAAGTAAATAGAGTGTATTTGCAATCCTAGAACTCCAAGGCTGGACTCAATTGGGTTTCAAGTTTGAGTCTATATATTAGAGTAGTGTCTAATATATATTTAGAATGCATACATACAAATTACACACACACATACACACGCACATACACACATAAGCACGCACTCACGCATGCACACACACACTCCTAAATATATAAATACAACCTGCTCAGTCCATACAATGTTGCTTGTATGGCTATGATATTAAGGCTCAGACTGACTTCCTCCTTACTGAGGAACCATCTCAATTTAGTAATTGGTAATAGTCAATTGTGTTCTATAACCTTAAAGCTTACTTTTCTCTTATAAAATTAATTATTAATTTTACATCCTGATTGCAGCTTCCCATTGCCCTTCTCCTCCAAGTACCCCCTCTCCTTTCCCCACAATCCCTCCTACCTTTCTTTTTAGAGAAGGGAAATCCTCTCAAGGACATCCTACTTGTCCAAAGGCAGGGAACAGAGTCATAGCCCTGCTCCAGTTGTTAGTGGTCTCACATGAAGACCAAGCTGTATATCTGTTATAGATCTGAGGGGCCTGCATCTGTCCCTTGCATGCTCCTTGGTTGGTGGCTCAGTCCCTGTGAGCCCCTAAGGGCCCAGGTTAGTTGATTCTAAATTTTCTTATGGTGTTCTTGACTCATCTGGCTTCTTCAATCCTTTCCCCTCTTCCAAAAAATCACCTTAGCTCTGCCTAATGTTTGTCTGTGGGTCTCTGCAACTGTTTTCATCAGCTACTGGCTGAAGCCTCTCAGAGGACAGTTATGGCTTGTCCCTGTCTCCAAGTATAGCAGAATATCAATAATAATGCGCTCTCTCCTCTCTCTCTCTCTCTCTCTCTCTCTCTCTCTCTCTCTCTCTCTCTCTCTCTCTCTCTCTCTCTCTCTCTCTCGATATGGGTCCCAAGTTGGCCAGCCATTGGTTAGTTATTCTTCTCAATTTCTGCTACAACTTTTTCTCTGCACATCTTGTAGGCAGGAAAAATTATGGGTTGAAGGTTTTGTGGGTCGGTTGATGTTCCCATCCCACCATTGAAAGTTTTGCCTGATTATAAGAATGTGACCATTTTAGGTTCCATATCCCCTATTTCTAGGAGTCTTAGCTGGCGTCACCCTTATAAGTTCCTGTGAGTTTTGTTACTAGTTAGCATATATCTAACCAACACATAAAACAACACCCACATCACATGTCTACTCCTCCATCTTCTAAGACTTGAATTTATTTTTCTCTTGTAACACCACCCATCTGCATATTTTACTAGTCAGTGCTGCAGAGAAACACAAGAGGTCCTGAAAGGTTTTGTCTCCTCTTTGCTAAAAGAGTACACTATGTGGTATTCTAACATATTTGGGGAGACCATTTCTTTGAATGCATTTTTTTTTCCAAATCTGTATCTTTTTTTCCTCATTTTGGTCTTCTGCTATGTCAAGTACCTAATCCTCCAACACAAGTTAGAGCAAATATTAATTTTGTTTTACTCCAAGTGTTATAGTGCTCTTATAGTTTGGATGTCATGTAAGGGAAATAGTAAATATTTCAGCTAATAGTAAATATTTCAGTTTATTGGAAGAATATTTTTTGTTAAATGAATGAAAAGATAAATTAGAAACTAATAGTTAAAATTGTTGCAGCAATTTTAAGTTGAAAATATATACAAAATAAATCTGAAAACATTTTGTATTTCTTATGACTTCTTATGCTATTATTGCCATATAACAATGACAGCATAGGAAAGTATGAAAGAAAACTATCTGTTATCTATGGTTTGGAAAAAAAATGTTTAGGAAACTACAAAAAATATTACAGGGCTATAATTACTTAATAAATAAACATAGTGGTGATATTTCAGCTTAAGTATTCTGAATATAGCTCATAGATTATTTCACTCTACTGATGATTTGAAAATTTCCATGTCTATGTAAATAAAAATTTAATTTAGTATTAGGCTCTAGTAGGTACATATTTACTTATTTAAAAGTTGTATGTAGGCACAATTTAAACTCCATTATGTTCATCGTATCTTTTCTACCATGTGATGCCAAATAAAGATACTTCAAATACAAACTTCTTATATAGTGGCTTCATATTGAACTTCTAAGAAAATATCTATTTACTAGCATAAAAATATGTTGTTTCCTTCTATTTTGTACCTGTCCTCTTCCTCCTTTTCTTGTGTCATTATATTTTTAGTAAATATATCGAACAACCAACACCCCATAAATATGATTTGAAAAGATATATTTTGTGACCTAATTCCTAACTCCCTCTTCTTTAAATCGCTTAGTTCTGAAAGCTCATGTTGTTCTTTCTGGGTCTATGAGATCTAGAAAGGGTAGTTCTTGTGTCTGACCAGAACTAACAGGCTGGAAAGTTCATGTAATGGTAAGTGAGCATCCTTAAGCAACAGAAGGACAACTGAGCATTAGGCAGCTGCTGTGGCTCTGTGCAGCCTCCTCTTTACAGCAAAAAGTGCTTACATGAGCAACTGTCCAAAGTGCTGAGCGAGGCCATTAGTGGAAAGCTTGAGTAGAGGAAAATGAATGCATTTCACTCCATTTGAGCTAAGAAAGGTTTGGCGCTTCAGTGATGTAAATTGGACTCCATTATCACTTAGCTATTCTTCTGGAGTTCCATACTCAGTGAATAGTCTTTTTAGCACAGACTCTAAATAGAGAATGTTATAATAGCTTGTGGTCATTTACAGGAGCTAGTAAGAGTACTAATGATGATATGTAAAGTTTAGGAAAGCCTACTTCTCACCTTTGCTCACATTTGTTTAGCTTATGCTAAGTTTTAAAGATATTTATGTAATGCCCATGCTAAGGAACAAAATTATTCTTGGTATAATCCATGAATCAGCCCTAATGTAATTATAGGCCTTAGCATTGTTTTCAGATCTGCTTCATAAAGCCATCAATTCTTACTTTCACTGTCTTCAGTGAGCACTTAACATGAGTTGAAGAATATGAGTTGTATTGTACAAGTGTTAATTATAATGTTGCGCAAGATGATATAATGCATTTTCTAATTCTATGTGTATAAAAATATCAAAAACAGTAGATGAAACCCTACAAAAGCAGATTGCATTGTCTCCTTGCTTATATTATTAAATATAACAAAACAAGAACTTCCTTTTTAAACTTCAGATTACATCATTACTCACAACTTTAGGTAAGATTACAAATATTTTTGTTATATCATTTAAAATATTGAATATATACATTTGTTACTTTTAAGAAAGTAAAAGAAAAATCACAGACTAATATGTAATGTATTTTCCTCTACCTATATTGCAAATTTCTTGATTAAAATATTGCTGCCCTAAAATCCTACTATGTATGGGGAAAACAGTCAAAATGGTATACAAAATGCATAAAGAAGAAAAACTTCATGGGAATTAAACTTAGAAACTAAGGGTGAATCAGCTAATAAAATAGATGAGGTGGGATACCGTTAGAGAAAGAACTAACCCAGCGAATCCTGTGACTTATGATAAAAGGAATAAGGAATCTTTAACACCTAGGGATGAAAAAAAAATGACAAAGTCAGCTGAATTGTTATTGCCAACTGCTGACTATTTCACAAAGGAGAGGCAGTTTTCCTCAAGGCTGTAGCTCCTCTGCGGCCCCAGTAGATTGTCCTACACTTCTGCCCATGGGCATCACTTAGTGCCCTTGATGTATCTAAAATTATGAACACATAAAATTGAGGAGAAAGTGATAGGGGAATAGAAGTAGAATTTGAGGAGAAAAATAATGGGTAGATTTTATTTAAGCACATTAGATACATGTATGAAATTTTCCAACAATACAATGAAATTAAATATTAAACACACAAAAAGTTGATTGTATCTTGGAAATTTTGGAGGCAGCATCATTTGTTCCTTGTAGCTAGTCTTGGACTAAATTTAACTAAATCCTTCCTTTTTAACCTTTCCAAATTATTAACAACTGTCTATGAAAAGTTCCACTATAGCACAATCAGAGGAAAATTTTGTATATATACTCCAAATAGTATGTTTTTTCCATAAGAAACACATTTTTAGCTGGGGAAAAAATAGAGACCCACAGACAGACATTATACATAGAACTAGAAAGTCCTTAGAACACACAGCCCTAAATGAGATGTCTCCATCAAATCCCTCCCCTTAACACTTTGGGAAACCTTTAAAAGAGGAGGAAGAAAGAGTCTAAGAGCCAGTGGAAATGGAGAATACCAAGAAAACAGGCCTGGTAGATCAACATGAGCAAGGCCCATATGAACTCCTACATACTGAAGCAACATACACAGGTCTCACCACATCCTCTACACTTATATGATGGCTCCCATTTTAGTGTGTTATGGGATTCCTGAATGTGCAAACAAATGGGTCTCCGGTTCTTCTACCTTCTTTGGTTGGTCTGACTTGTCTGACTTGATATGACAGTTTTTGTTTTACCTTATATTTTATTTTGTTATATTTTAAAGGTATGAATGAATGAATGAATACCTAGCCAATATGGTAAGTATTGACAACTGAACTGTCATTTATACTTTCTGGGAGAGGAAAAATCAATTTCCTCCAATGGAATGACATTGGTTATATCAACAACTTGAGACAGATCTCACAATCAAGAGTGCCTGACCAACAAATAGTGGACTCCATAGTTTTTGTGTGTGTTCTGTTATTTGGTTACAGCATGGTGGGATTTTGGAGGGAGGGTAGGGAGGTGGTAAAGTTGTATTTTGTATTCTAGGTCTGGGATGTTTTGTTGTATTAGGTTTTTAGAGAAAGAACTTAAAAGTTGGGTGAATAGAGAAGAAGAGAGTATCTGTATAAACAAGAGAGAGGGGTAGAATTTGATCCAATCTATTTAAATTTAAATATTATTTTAAATAATAAAACTATAAAAAAAGAATAAAAATTAACCAAAAGAAAGAATTATGCTGTTACTGCTTTCGGAGCTTGTGTGCTCACCACTACTGGCATTGTATTGAGCATTCCTCCCAGATCCCATCTGTTTTAGGCCATTGGGTCTCTTCAGCCATCTTTCTGAAGCATGCATACATTTCTGTCTTTATGAATATAGACAATCTTCAACATTTCTTTTCAACAAGTCACCTGGATTCAATCTTTTAATCATCTACTTTTCCATTTAACTAACCCATCTTTTCATGAAATTCCATTCTTATCACTATCTGCTCCCTTCTGTTTGCTCACGAAGTTTTAGCCAGGTTTACATTTAGGATTTTCTATGACTTCAATATTTCACATTTAAATTTTATCTTCATAATTGGCATGTTAGAACAGAAACCTACCGTACTTTAAAACTAATTCTAAATTTCTTCATTCACATTAAATTTATCTATGGAGAATTATTGGAATTTTTGTCATATTTATTTTGTTACAACCCAGAGACAAATTCAGTCATAAGATATGTCTTTTTATGACTGGAGATATTAGTAAACAAACACCTTAAAAACAACTACTGACACAATACTGCCAAGTATCACTACTCTACTTCTCTGGAAATTAGCCAAGTCACAGGATAATTGGAGAAGTAGTTTGCCTAAAAATTGCTGAACCTGGGGAAGAACATTAGGAATTTGTGACATCTGGCCTGGGGCTGTTCAGAGTCACGCTCGCAAGGACCAGAGACTGTGAAAATCAGCAACCTTGGATTTTGGACTGTTGGATGGCATCCTCATTCATCAGCTTTGCTGCTTACAAGGTCTATTTGAAGGCAAGCAAACAAGCAAGGACCAACTATTGAACTCTATTAGGCTGAAATAACAAACATAATTAAGATGAATCATTTCTGCCTGAAGTTGCACATTATGCAACTGAAACTGTGATCAAAAATATTAGAAGATCCTGAAAAGTGACCTTGGAATGGCTTGCATCTATGTACATACCAGTCAGGAAAGTTAAGCATGGGCAACATTTCTTAGACATTGAATGGGGTCCCTTCAGAAGTCAGAAATTGAACTGACTCTAAGGACTTAAGAATAATCTTTGTGTAGTCCTTTAATAACCATTAAGTTTCAGTGATACAAGATAATCTCTCAGGAAACCAAACTATTAAGCACATAAAGATATCTGTCTGTCGGTCTATATCTATTTATATAAATTATGATGGAAACTTTGCTGAAAGTAAACCAACAGACAAGAATAGCACACTGAATAAAAGAAACGTTAAAAAGGCAATACATAATTTTGAAGTTGTAAGTTATGCTAATTAAAGTTATATTCAAAGGTTAATAATTTTTCCAAGAAATAAAAAGTCAAAGATTTTTACAAAGCTGTTAGAAATTTTAAACAACAAATCATAAATAGATAAATTAAAATTTTGACTTGTTGCAATATACCTGTTGTAAGCTAGATATAAAATGAAGTATTTTGGTTTTCTTTTTGAGGTTAATATAGTTGCTTCATCGCTCTCTCTCTCTCTCCTCTTTTCTCCATCTGCATTCTCCCATATGTCCCCCTTGTACTCTACAAAATGAAAAAAAATAATGCAGCCAGATAAAATGATTCATTATAAAAAAATAAAAAGAAGAGTCCAATCACTATCATATTTATTGTTTGAATCAATGAAATATAGAAGGCACAGGATGGCATATTTAAAATTCAAAATCATAAAAGAACAAGCTTTTAAAGAATTTACATCCATAATAATATTGTTCCAGGATAAAATAAAGCAGAGTCATCCCAAGAACACAGGGCTATGTATGTACAATGATAGCATGCATGGTTAGTAGCATATATTTGTGAAATTCTTAGAGTTATCAAAAATAATACTCCTGCTACTAGGATCCTTAAGAAGTGAAGGAAAGGACATACAGAGATCCCTCCTTACTCCCATCTGCAGACAGCAAACCCCAACACTATAGCTGATGCCAAGATATGCTTGTTGACCGGAGCTTGGTGGACTGTTCCCTGAGAGGTTCCCAGCACTTGATCAATACAGGATGCAGATACTCACAGTCAACCATCAGACTGAGCCTGGGGAATCCAATGGAGGAGTTAGGTGAAGGCCTGAAGTTGCTGATGGGGATTGCAACCCCATAGGAAGAACAACAACAACTAATTGGACCACCCAAAGCTCCCAGAGACTAAACCAGCAACCAAAGAATATACATGGAAGGATCTATAACTCGAGATACAAATGTAGCAGGGGATGGTCTTATTTGACTACCAGTGGGAGCGGAGATCCTTGGTTCAGTGGAGATTTGATGGCACAGTATAGGGGAATGATTGTGGTGAGGCAGGAGGGATGTTTGAGTGGAGGAGCACCCTCATAGAGGCAAAGAAGAGGAGAGGGCGGAGGTGGGGTAGGGGAGTTGTGGAGGGGTAACCGAAAAGGGGGATATCATTTGAGATGTAAGCGAATAAATTGATTCATTAAAAAATAAAAAAAATCAAAAATAACAAAAGAAGAGAATAATATGCATCATTCTTTTTAACAAAAATCCCAGTTACTTGATTTTACCAATAAAAACTTGAAAGCCAGCTGCTAAAGTGAAAGCCAGCTAGCTCTCAGAGAGGCAAAGATAGCAGGAGCTGACCTTCTTCCTTGCAACTTTCCCAAAAGATCAAACCAATCATCTATCATGATCAAGAAGGCTTCATCCCAGGGATGCAGGGATGGTTCAATATAAGGAAATCTGTCAACATAATCCACTATTCAAACAACGCTATACAAACAAGCTCAAATAAAAATACCACATATCTCATTAGATGTGGAGAAAGCATTTGACAAAATTTAACACCCCTTAATGGTAAAAGTCTTGAAAAGATCAGGAGTTCAAGGCCCATACCTGAACATAGTAAAAGCAATATACAGCAAAACAGTATCCAACATCAAACTAAATGTAGAGAAACTTGAAGCAATCTCACTAAAATCAGGGACTAGATAAAGCTGCCCACTCTTTCCCTACCTGTTAAATATAGTACTTGAAGTCCTAGTCAGAACAATGATACAAGAAAAGGAGTTCGAAGGGATACAAATTGGAAAGGAAGAAGTCAAAACATCACTATTTGCAGATGATATGATAGCATACTTAAGTAACCCCAAAAATTCCACCAGAGAGCTACAGCTAATAAACAACTTCAGCAAAGTGGCTGGATATAAAATCTACTCAAACAAATCAGTAGCCTTCCTCTACTCAAAGGATAAACAGGCTGAGAAGGAAATTAGGGAAACGACATCCTTCACAATAGTCATAAATACCGTAAGGTGTGAATCTACCCAAGCAAGCAAAGATCTGTATGACAAGAACTTCAAGTCTCTGAAGAAAGAAATTGAAGATGATCTCAGAAGATGGAAAGATCTCCCATGATCATGAATTGGCAGGATTAAAATAGTAAAAATGGACATCTTGCCAAAAGCAATCTAAAAATTCAATGCAATCCCCATCAAAATTCCAACTCAATTCTTCATAGAGTTAGAAAGAGCAATTTGCAAATTCTCTCTCCCCATTAATCTATTATCTATGTATCAACTGATTAAAATAATCAACAAAAATATCATCTAGCTAATAAATATGTATATACATGACTATATATAATATGTATTCTAGCCAGTGACCAAGAGAATTATCAAATCCTTGAAACGAAACTTGGAGAATTGAACAAATACAAAATTAATCAATCATGTTAGGACATTGGAATACCTTTTAAAACTTGACAGATTCAACAGTATAGTAACAAGTTCATGCTATATTTGATTTTATTAGCTAATACATTTTATCAGAACAGAATTAAATTAGAAATCTATAACAGAAACAATTAAGGAACATTTTTAAATACATAGAACTAGAATTAAAGATGATATCTTCAGAGAAAATGGGAAACTTTTCACCCTGAAAAATGCCAAAATTAAGTATAAGAGAAAACATTAGGTTTGATTTAGGTAATTTTAAATGAAAATCTGCATATAAAAATTGTAGCATAAAATAACATGAAAGCAATATTTAACCTTGTGGTCATAAAGTCAGAAAAATAACACCCTATAACTAAGTAAAATAAATGAGTTTAAGAGAAGAAAATGAAAAAATAACAGAGAAAAATCAATGAAATAAAACGAATTATTTGAAAGGCTAGCGCAGAGTATTTTTATCCAAATAAAAGCAGAGAAGTAGCAATGGATAATCAAAATTAATTTCTATAAACTGCTACAACCACAAAGAAATGTTCAAAGTAAGATAGAAATAAACCTAAGAAGCACGTGATATGAAGACTGGCAACTAGCAAATATTGCTTGAAAGGCTAAAGGAAAATTACTTAAACGGTGAAAGAAGGTTTACGTTCTTGTATTGAAAGGTGTACTCTTGCTAAGGGGTGAGTTCACCCCAATTAAGTTAGGAATTCCTTGTCATTCTTACCAAATTTCTGTGATTGGATGGGATGCGGTGTGGTGCAGTGTGGGATTTCTCCCTCCCTCCCTCCCTCCCTCCCTCC